>NC_090446.1:1506839235-1507150610 GCF_031143425.1 Pleurodeles waltl | reverse complement strand
GAAACATACACCTTGCACATAGCCTGCTTATGTTCGAATTTAACTAAAAGTTTCTATAACCCATGATATTAATGGATTCACCAGTGAACGTTTTTGGTGCAATGTCGGAAACTTCAAAACAGTTCCCCAACACAGGTTTAAAATATTGCCTCCAAACTTCTCTGTTGATAATAGTGTAAGGAGAACCCGAGTCAGCAACTACAGAAATGCCAATGTCTTCTATTGAGATATGACATAAAGGCCTACAACAATTACCTTTTACCTTTTGATCAATGTCGCTCAAACTCAAAATGCATAAGTTAGAATCAGAATCTTCAGAAGAACTATTTTCATGCAGCTTAGACTCATTCACGCACTTAACGTAAGACTCATGAGCACTTATTTTCCTTTTACCACAAACTCTAGCAAAATGTCCCAAGACCCCGCGATTTGAACACTTCTGATTGCAAGCAGGGCATTTCTTATCATTCGCCAAATGAAACTTGCTGCTGCATCTAAAACAAGATCTCTTGTCTTTTACAAACACATCTTGTCTGTATTTACATAATGGTCCGCTATTCCTACTGAAAACTTTGTTGCTATTCTTCACAAAATTAATGGAGGTGTTATCATCCAGATTGGTCGAAGGCTTGTCCTCGCTGCGCAGTACAGCTTTAGCACATCTTCCTGTTAATTCAGCCGTCTTGACCATTTCAATGACCTCTTATAACGATGCTTCTCCTCTAGCCCATAACTTCTCTTGTATGTGAGGGTTAGCAGGGTGCATTATCACTTGGTCTGTGATCAAATCATCATGTAAGGCTCCAAATTTGCAGGAAAGTGCCACATTTTTAAGTGCAGCCACAAAGTCTTCCACAGATTCTTCCTGGTGTTGTTTCCTATGGAAGAATTTGTACCAATCCACAGCTACACACACCGTGGGTTTAAAATACTCAGAAAGGTCTTCAAGGGCATGCCTATAAACGTCACCTTGACCAGGCAATCTTGTATTTTTTTACGTATACTGTTATACATTTTTAAACCCTTTGCGCCCAAACAATGCAATAATATTTTCTTTTTCTTTTCTGGTGTGAACTCTTCTTCATCTTCAAATGTAGAAATATCATTCTCAAAGTATTCTCTCCACTCTTCCCACTTCAGCAAATGTTCTCTTTCCTTAGGCATAAAAGGTTCAGGTGCAGAAATATTCAAGATGTTTCCTGAAGCCATAGTGGTTATATAAAAAAAGAAACTGAAAGAACGGAAAGAAAAAAAAAAATCACGACGTATAAATATATCCAGATGTGAAAAAAAAAAAATATTTTGCAGGTTCCAACAAACGTTGTATCGCCAATTAATGTATTTAGAATGGTCGATAGGACTTCGTATTTTTTAAATTTTTTTAAAACAGTGTGAATTCATACTTCCAGAAGCGACAAATATACTTTGAACGAGTAAAAAGCGCATTCAATAATAACAGTTCTGCACGCTCATTTCAAAGCGTGATTCATAGGTGCACGAGAACAACAACACGTGCGAGGAGCAGCACGCGCGCCCGTGAAACAAAATAATCAACAACACACACAATAGGCAGTGCGCCTTGTCAAACGGCCATGTAGGTCGAATATAAACAAAGCGCGTGCCAACAGAGCTATATCAAAGCGCACGCAAGGTAGTGCGCGTGCCAAAGTTCTTGAATGAAACACGGCACAAATACGCTGATTGGCAGTAAACAAAAAAAATATACCGAAAGTCCTGAAAGCGAGTTGATCGCTCACCGTAAGCTGTGCCGCAGCATTCACTTGAAGAAACAAAGTCCTTAATAAGATCCAGGACACAGCGCTCTTCGCACCTCCCGTCCCAAGTCTCTCCCAACGTCTCTGCTCCCAACCTTGAATCCCTTCTCCCGTTGCTATGCTCGGAACAGTAACACGTAAAGGCAAATGACCGTGAGCGCGAGCATCGCAACAGTTAGAAAGAGGGGAAACTGCCCAGTCAGACTCAGAGGAGTTACCTGAAGAAGCTGGGGAGGGTTCCTACAAAGTCATGCCCACTAGCAGGGCACCTAGTGACAGTGGCAGTGTTAAGAGTGTCACACGTCAGTAGGACATCTTTCACTCCTAGAGGCCAGGTTACTAGGGTCCAGACAGTTAGGGACAGGTCTCCCTCTGAAACATCCCACATTTCCTCTGTGTCTAAACATTCCCAACCCATCCACCCTGAGGATAACTTAATGGAAAGGGAACTCAGAAAGCTGAGGGTAGAAGAGACCAGACTGTAGCTTAAACAGCAGCAGCTGGCCTTAGATAGGGAATCCCTAGACATAGAGAGGGAATGAAAGAGGTTGGGGTTAGTTCCCCCTGGTGGCAGCAGCAGTGTTTCAGATAGTAATCCTGTTAGAGGGCAAGATTCCAGAAACCTGCATAAGATAGTCCCCCCTTACAAGGAGGGGGATGACATTAATAAGTGGTTTGCTGCACTTGATAGGGCCTGTATAGTACAGTTGGTCCCTCAAAGGCAGTGGGCTGCTATCTTGTGGCTATCTTTCACTGGAAAGCGTAGGAATAGGCCCCTTACTGTCAGAGAAAGTGATGCCAATAATTACAAAGTTTTGAAAGATGCACTCTTGGATGGATTTGGCTTAACCACTGAACAATACAGGATTAAGTTCAGAGACACCAGAAAAGAGTCTTCTTAAGACTGGACAGATTTTGTGGACTGTTCAGGAAGGCCTTGGAAGGGTGGTTGCATGGCAGTAAACTTTCTGACTATGAAAGCCTGTATAATCTTATTCTGAGAGAGCATATTCTTAACAATTGTGTGTCTGACTTGTTGCACGGTACTTGGTAGACTCAGATCTGACCACTCCCCAAGAATTGGAAAAGGAGGCAGACAAATGGGTCAGAACAAGAGTGAACAGAAAAGTTCATAAAGGAGGTGACAAGGATGGCAAGAAGAAAGATGGTGAGAAATCTCAGGATAAGAATAAGGATAAAAGTAAAACTAAAGATCCTTCTTCAAATCCTAAACACTGTTCAGGGGGAGGGGATAACTCATCTTCTTCCTCTTCTTCACAACCCACACACATTAAAAAGCCTTGGTGCTATGTGTGTAAAAATAAAGGCCATAGGCCAGGGGATAAGTCCTGCCCAGGTAAACCCCCTGAGCCTACCACCACTAATACATCAAACTCTAGAGCCACTAGCAGTAGTGGTAATAATGGTGGGACTGCTGGCAACAGTCAAAATAAGGGTGTAGTTGGGTTCACTTATGGATCCATCATAGAAACTGGGGTAGTCAATCCCAAGACAGTTTCTGTCACACCTGGAGGCATTGGCCTTGCCACACTGGCTGCTTGTCCCCTTACAATGGATAAGTACAGGCAGACAGTTTCAATAAATGGTGTTGAGGCTCAGGCCCACAGGGACACATGTGCCAGTATCACTTTGCTGACTGAAAACCTAGTGTCTCCTGAACAACACATCATTGGACAACAGTACAAGATTATTGATGTCCATAACTCCACTAAGTACCTTCCCTTAGCTATAATTCAGTTTGGTTGGGGTGGAGTTATTGGCCCTAAGCAGGTGGTAGTATAACCTACCTTACCTGTAGACTGTCTCTTAGGTAATGACCTAGAGGCCACAGGTTGGGCTGAGGTAGAGTTTAATACCGGTGCAGCCACGCTGGGTATCCCTGTGGAATTGTTTCCTCTCATTTCAGCTGAAATGAAAAAGCAAAGGAGAGAAAAAGGCCTGAAAACTCAGGATCCACAGCCATTACGACCCACAGCTCGGAAACCGCCAAAATTCAGACACCCACACAAGTCCGCCACACCAAAGGTCAGTGATAAACTTGCGAAAACAAAACCTCCACCGTTATGCCAACAGATATACGCCCACACTATCAAGACCCACGAATCCACACGCCGGTCTTTCAACCGCGGTATTCCATTGGCGGTACACACTGCTGCACTCAAAATACACACACATTTACAAAACACTGCCACAATGCACAAATCAAAATACACACACCTAATAAATATACACACACCACTCCCACACACCCAATACAATATAAAACACACACCCACATCACCCACAAACCCCTACAACCTAAATACTGAAAGAAGGCCAGAAAGAGACACTACAAACTACTACTAAGCATCCACAGACACACAATACCATCACCCACATAATTTCCACGCACCTCACACAACACACCACTAAATATCACCCCACACATCACAACACACACCACTCCACACATCACCCACACCACCCCATGGCACGGCAAAGACACCCCAGGTTCTCTGAGGAGGAGCTCAGGGTCATGGTGGAGGAAGTCGTCCGGGTAGAGCCACAGCTATTTGGATCACAGGTGCAGCACACCTCCATAGCTAGGAAGATGGAGCTATGGCGAAGAACAGTGGACAGGGTTAACGCAGTGGGACAGCACCCAAGAAAAAGGGATGACATCAGGAAGAGGTGGAACGACCTACGGGGGAAGGTGCGTTCCGTGGTCTCAAGACACCACATCGCGGTTCAGCGGACTGGCGGCGGACCCCCACCTCCTCCCCCACAACTAACAACATGGGAGGAGCAGGTCTTGGCGATTCTGCATCCTGAGGGCCTCGCAGGAGTAGATGGAGGAATGGACTCTTGTAAGTCAAATCTTAACTATTACATCCCCCACCCTACCTGCATGCTATCACATACCCCCAACCTCTCCCTCAGCCCCATGACTCCAACTCCTCACAAATGTCCCAATATCACAAACCACACATCCCAACACCAAGCCCTGCATGCAACAACAAAGCATGGACACCCATCACCAAAGCATGGCCACTGCACATACTCATACACCCCCCTAAACCATTATCACACAAGGTCCCACACAGGAATGCAAGCACTGGGGTACACGGTTACCCACCCATTGCACACCATGGCACACACAGACGCAATAAACATCCTTTTATACCCCTGCAGGACCCCTACCCAACGTCACCGGACAGGAGGGTCCACACATGTTAACACCACCAACAGAAGAGGCCCACAGTGATGACAGCAGCTCTGTCCAACTGGATCTAGATATAACAACAGTATGACCACGGCACACAGGATAGTATAATCACAGTTCGTAATAAGGACAAGTGTCCCTGGTGTTCAGGTTCCGGACGTGGATAACAAATCAGAAAAGTCCTCAGTTGATGATTTAAGTGTCTTTATTTGTAGGCCCAATTTGCCACAGACTTGCGTTGTCTTCAAGAAACAGCCAAAACAGCCAACACGTGTTTCGTCACACAAGTGACTTTATCAAGGCTGTAAAACAGTAAATATTGTACAAGGTATGTGGGAGTAATTCTGGGTGAGTAGGCTTAATCTAAGTCCACAAGGGACAGGTGCCCGTGTTGTACCATAACCAAGTGATTTATGTGAACACATCCACGTCTGTGAAATAATAACGAGCAGGCATGGCAAATATGTGAACAGTAGTCCATTGTGTATGAGAAAGGGCAGGTAGGAAGAGAAGAGAAATGAGGATGAAGAGAACGAATCCTTATTAATAACCGTGTGCAAGGCCAATGCTCTCTTCCTACCTGCCCTTTCTCATACACAATGGACTACTGTTCACATATTTCACCACGGTTTGCCATGCCTGCTCGTTATTATTTCACGGAAGTGGATGTGTTCACATAAATCACTTGGTTATGGTACAACACGGGCACCTGTCCCTTGTGGACTTAGATTAAGCTTACTCACCCAGAATTACTCCCACATACCTTGTACAATATTTGGGGCCAGATGTACGAAAGTTGGGAATTGCGACTTGCAATTTGCGAGTCGGAGCGACTCGCAAATAGCAAGTCGCAATTCCCAATGCAGTACGGTGTCTCAGACAACGACTGCAATTCGCTATGGGGTCGCAATGACCCACCTCATGAATATTCATGAGGTTGGTCGCAAATTGCGGCCCCATAGCGAGTATGGGCACTCGCTAACATGGAGGCCTGCTGACGTCAGCAGACCTCCATGTTCGCGACCTGCTTTTAAATAAAGCAGTTTTTTTTTTTTGAAGTGTAGCCCGTTTTCCTGACAGGAAAACGAGCTGCACTGCAAAAAAACCGAAACCTTTTGTTTCGGTATTTTTTCAGGGCAGGGAGTGGTCCTTTGGACCACTCCCTGCCCTGAAAAAATATTTTGGGGTCCAGTCACAAACTGGAAGGGGTCCCATGGGGACCCCTTCCAATTTGCGAGTGGGTTACCATCCACTTGAAGTGGATGGTAACTGCGATGCCATTTGCGACCGCGTACGCTGTCGCAAATGGTATTGCATCCCACAGCGACTCGCAAATAGGAAGGGAACACCCCTTCCTATTTGCGAGTCGGAAATGCATATTGCGAGTCGGTAACGACTCGCAATATGCATTTCTGCATGCCAAACCCACGTTTGCGACTCGGAAACGGCGATTTTCGCCGTTTGCGACTCGCAAACGGGTTGCTACATCTGGCCCTTACTGTTTTACAGCCTTGATAAAGTCACTTGTGTGACGAAACACGTGTTGGCTGTTTCGGCTGTTTCTTGAAGACAACGCAAGTCTGTGGCAAATTGGGCCTACAAATAAAGACACTTGCATCATCAACTGAGGACTTTTCAGATTTGTTATCCACGTCCGGAACCTGAACACCAGGGACACTTGTCCTTATTACGAACTGTGATTATACTATCCTGTGTGCCGTGGTCATACTGTTGTTATTACTATTGTGTACCTGTTACACATATTTGTGCCTATTAGGGTAGTTAGGCACCCGACCCATCGAGCACCAATGTTTCATTTTTACTGACTCTTTCTATTACATTTGTTGTTACTCCACGGAAGTGCGGCTGCTCTCACCCTTACTACCTTTCTATTATTTGCAACTGGATCTAGATGACCAGCCCGGCCCATCTGGGACCTCGGGACAGTCGGTTTCCCTCACAAAGTCACAGGCCACCACAGAGCTCCCCCCCTCTGGAAACACCAGCACAGCACCCATACCTCTGTCCCCAGGACACGTCAATCAGCAGTGTTGCCACCACTACAGGGAACCCAGGCTAACCCACCATCCCAACAACAACAGGGACCTGTGGGCAGTGGCAGAGGGCACACGGTCCAGGGGACAGAGGCCCAGGAACACAGGGGAACTGGGAGGGCTGCTGAGCGACAGGGGGAGGTCAGGCCCTGGAAACCCACTCTCCACGAGGCACTCTCCAACATCATGGGAGCATACCACCATTCCCAGGAGACAATGGCAACGGTACTGGCCAAGTTTCAGGAGACCCAGCGGCTGCAGGAGGAACAGTATTTGGGCTTCAGGGAGGGACTCAGATCCATCAATTCCACCCTGGGCACCATCGTTGGGGTGCTGAAGGAAGTCCTAAACACCAGGAGGGACACTGTGGCACAACAAGGGGCCCCTGACACTAGCCTGGATGATGACCTGCCCACCACCTCCGTCGGTGCTAGTGGACAGCAGGCACCACCACAGGATCACCCCACCAGCACCCCACCCCCAGCAGAGGGAGAACCACCCACAAACGGTCCCTGAGATCCAGGACAAAAACAGAGAATGATGCCAAGACCCCCACCAAGAAATGAGACTGCCCTGATTGTCATCCTTCTGTCCAATAACTATGCCCATTTGGGCAATGCACCTGTGAGACTAATAGACTGGACTCTGCCATGGACAGTCCTCCACCATCACCCTTCACCATTTTACAGCACCCTCCAATATTGAGCACTTAAATAAACACCCTAAAGCAAAAAACAATCTGGAGTCTGTCTGTGATTTCGAAATAGTGTATTAGCAATTACAGTGACAAAAATCTCTTTCAATTGTAATGTCAACATACCTATGTCACACAGCTCTAGTCCATGAGGAAACAAAGCAGATGTCACACAGTGGGACCCACATCTGTGAAATCGTAAGGGAAAGTGAAAACTCAGTGACCATACACTGGGTGAAAACGACACACAGTAGAGCGGTAGTAGTGTCAAAGTACATGTAGTAGGCAGGTTTGTATTCTTACCTGTGTCTCACTGGAAGTATTGCAGGATCACAGAGTTCCGGTTGTCAATGTCCTCTTCTTCTGCTTCCTCGTCTTCACTGTCCACAGGCTCCACAGCTGCCACAACACCTCCATCTGGACCATCCTCCTGCAGAAAAGGCACCTGTCGTTGCAAAGCTAAGTTGTGAAGCATACAGCAGGCCACAATGATCTGGCACACCTTCTTTGGTGAGTAGAATAGGGAGCGACCTGTCATATGGAGGCACCTGAACCTGGCATTCAGAAGGCCAAAGGTCCTCTCTATAATCCTCTGAGTTTGCCCATGGGCCTCATTGTAGCGTTCCTCTGCCCTTGTCCTGGGATTCCTCACTGGGGTTAGTAGCCATGACAGGTTGGGGTAACCAGAGTCACCTGCAAATGGCGAGGGACAACTCTTAGACACACACTAACCCGTAGGAATATCCCCAGATCCAGACAACCATTCCCACTGACTTGCTTCCAGGTGCTCACCTAATAGCCACACACGGTGCCTCTGGAGTTGCCCCATCACATAAGGGATGCTGCTATTCCTCAAAATTTAAGCGTCATGCACTGAGCCAGGGAATTTGGCATTAACATGGGAGATGTACTGGTCGGCCAAACACACCATCTGCACATTCATCGAATGATAACTCTTGTTTCTGTACACCTGTTCACTCCTGCGGGGGGTACCAAGGCCACATGTGTCCCATCAATGGCACCTATGATGTTGGGGATATGTCCCAGGGCATAGAAGAACGAGTTACTTACCTTCGGTAACGACTTTTCTGGTGGATACATTAGCTACCTGTGGATTCCTCACCTAATGAATACTCCCATGGCGCCAGCATTCGACGGAAATCTTCTTACTAGTCTCTGCACGTCGACGAGGACGTCACTCTAGCCCACGCGACGCCGTCTGACGTCATACAGGCAATAAGAGGTCCTCGACGACGTGCCGACGTCAGTACCAATCATTTTTTACGTGCATGAGAACAACCAGGCAATGCAATGAAAGAGCAAAGCAACATCCCATTACATTGTAAAAATACACAACATTGCATGAATAACTGTAAATCTTTTATATATATATATATAACTCTCTCTTTTTAAAATATATATACACATCAAGTATATACACAAAGATATATACATATATACATATATATAAATACAATATATACAACATCTATTGCACCCTCAAAGACCAAGAGGAGCGTACTCAAGGATTACTTGGTAAGACCAGAAAGGCAACGGGGAGGCGGGTGGGACCGTGAGGAATCCACAGGTAGCAAATGTATCCACCAGAAAAGTCGTTACCGAAGGTAAGTAACTCGTTCTTCTGATGGATACAACTACCTGTGGATTCCTCACCTAATGAATAGAGTCCCAAAGCAGTACCACGCCCAGCGGTGGGTGCCTAAATGGTCAAACCAAGAAATCCTGCAGCACTGACCGTGCAAAATGGCCGTCCCTTCTAACCTCAGAATCCAAACAGTAATGTTTTGCAAAAGTGTGAAGGGACGACCAAGTTGCGGCCTTGCAGATGTCGACCACAGGAACACCTCTGGCCAAGGCCGAAATGGCCGACTTAGCTCTGGTGGAATGAGCTCTAATGCCCTCAGGAGGATCCTTCTTTGCCAAAGAGTAACAGATTTTAATGCAAAGAACAACCCACCTGGATAGTGTTCTCTTGTGGACTGCCTTTCCTCTCCTCTTGCCCACGTATCCAATAAACAGCTGATCCTCCAGCCTGAAATCCTTTGTTCTATCAATAAAGAAGCTCAACGCCCTCTTTGGGTCCAGACGGTGCAGTCTTTCTTCCTCTTTGGAAGGATGAGGCGGAGGATAGAACGTGGACAAAGTAATTGCCTGAGCCAAATGGAAAGGTGAAACAACCTTCGGGAGGAAAGCAGCCTTGGTCCTCAACACCACCTTATCCCCATAAAAAGTTGTATAAGGGGGCTTTACTGATAAGGCCTGCAACTCACTCACTCTCCTTGCTGATGTTATAGCTATCAGGAAGACTGTTTTTAAAACCAAATACCTTAAGGGGCAAGAATGCATAGGTTCAAAAGGGGACCCCATAAGGAAAGTCAGGACCAAGGACAAATCCCATTGCGGCATAACGAATGGCTTTGGAGGATATTTATTTAGAAGACCTTTCAAGAATCTGATAACAATAGGGGATTTAAATAAAGATGGTTAGTCTGGAAGACATATGAAGGCTGACAAGGCCGATAAATAACCCTTAATGGTAGCCACTGCACAACCTTTCTGCGCTAGAGACAGAGCAAAAGACAAAACGTCCGATAGATGAGCATGCAAAGGATCAATCTGCCTCTCTCCACACCACGCAACAAATTTAGACCATCTATTAGCGTAGATAGATTTAGTGGAGTGTCGCCTGGCCGCTAATATAACATCCACTACCTCATGCGGGAGAGAGAAGGAACTCAGGTTGCCCCGTTCAATCTCCAAGCATGTAGGTGCAGACTCTGGAGGTTGGGGTGTAAAACCTGCCCCTGCGACTGCGAGAGGAGGTCTGCCCTGAAAGGGAGACGGAGCGGAGGGCACATTGAGAGTTGGAGAAGGTCGGAGTACCATACCCTCCTTGGCCAATCCGGAGCTATTAGGATGACTAGAGCCCGGTCCTGGCAAATCTTCCTCAATACTTGAGGAATCAAGGGTATGGGAGGAAACGCGTAAAGCAACTGGCCGCACCAGGTTATTTGAAACGCGTCCCCCAACGCTCCCTGCATCGGATACTGGAGGCTGCAGAATAACAGACAATGCGCGTTCTCTCGAGTGGCAAACAGATCTACCCGAGGAAACCCCCACCTCTGGAAGATTAAACGGACTTGATCTGGATGGAGACGCCACTCGTGGTCTGCCGAGAATTGGCGACTGAGACTGTCCGCACGCACGTTCAAGACTCCGGCCAGATGGTTTGCTATCAAGCAAATCTGATGGTCCTTTGCCCAGGACCATAGCCGAAGAGCTTCTCTGCAGAGAAGGTACGACCCCACTCCTCCCTGCTTGTTTATGTACCACATCGTGGTAGTATTGTCCGTCAGGACCTGTACCGACTGACCACGAAGGGAAGGGAGGAAGGCCTTGAGAGCCAGACGTACAGCCCGTAACTCTAACAGATTGATGTGAAACATCTGTTCCTCTGGAGACCAAAGGCCTTTGATCTCCAGATCCCCCAGATGAGCTCCCCACCCTAGAGTGGAAGCATCCGTTATGACTGTGGCCACTGGTGGCGACTGCTGGAACGGCTTTCCTTGTGAAAGATTGTTGCTTGCAATCCACCACTTCAAATCCACAGCAGCATCTCTGGAGATCTTGACAGTACTCTCTAGATCCCCTTTGTGTTAGGACCACTGCCTTCGGAGGCACCACTGAAGAGCCCTCATGTGCCAGCGAGCATGCGTGACCAACAGAATGCAGGAGGCAAACAGACCGAGCAGACGAAGGACCTTGAGGACTGGAACTACCGCTCCATTTCGAAACATTGGAACCAGATCCTGAATATCTTGAATCCGCTGAGGCGGAGGAAAGGCTCGGTTCAATGTTGTATCCAGTACTGCCCCTATGAACAGGAGGCGCTGAGAGGGCTCTAGGTGAGATTTGGGCTCGTTCACCGAAAAACCCAGGTCGAACAACAACTGGGTTGTTGACTGCAGATGATGCGACACAAGCTCCGGGGACTTGGCTTTGATCAACCAGTCGTCCAAGTAAGGGAATACTGCTATCCCCTTCCTTCTGAGTTCTGCCGCAACCACCGACATCACCTTCGTGAAGACTCGAGGTGCTGAAGTAAGACCAAACGGAAGGACCGCAAACTGATAGTGCTGCGATCCCACCACAAACCGGAGATACTTCCTGTGTGACTTGAGTATCGGGATATGAAAGTAAGCATCCTGCAAGTCGACAGACACCATCCAGTCTTCCTTGTTCAACGCCAAAAGCACCTGTGCTAGGGTCAGCATCTTGAACTTTTCCTGCTTGAGGAACCAATTCAAGACCCTCAGGTCCAGGATTGGTCTCAAACGACCATCCTTCTTGGGAATCAGGAACTACCTTGAGTAACATCCTCGACCCCTTTCCTGCTCTGGGACCAACTCCACCGCGCCCTTTGAAAGGAGGGCTTGTACCTCCTGTTCTAGCAACAGGAGGTGTTCTTCTGAACAATAAGAAGGGCGGGGCGGGATGAGGGGCGGGAACTCCCGAAAGGGAAGGGTGTAGCCTTTTCCCACAATACTGAGAACCCAAGTGTCCGTTGTAACAGTCTTCCATTTGGTGAGAAAATGCTGTAATCTTCCCCCTACAGGAGAGGAGTGAGTGGGAAATGGTGGAAGCCTAAGGCTGCTTCCCCTGCTGCACCCCGCCAGAGGATGAGGAAGAGGCAGAGTGCTGCTGAGAGGCTCCTCTGGTGCGGACCCTACCTCTCCCTCTAAAAGATCTATAGGGATGGGAAGAGGCAGGTTGCTGATATCTTCCCCGAAAGGAAGAGGAGGAAGAGCCACGCCCAAATCCACGAAACCTCCTGAAAAATCTGGAAGAGGCCGTGGAAGAAGGAGCTTGGAGCCCTAACGACTTAGCCGTGGCCCTGCTCTCCTTAAAACGTTCCAAGGCCGAATCAGCCTTGGCTCCAAACAGTTTGTCCCCATCAAACGGGAGATCCAACAATGTGGACTGTACATCCGCAGAAAAGCCCGAGTTACGGAGCCAGGCCTGCCTCCTTGCCACCACAGTTGTGCCCATTGCTCTGGCTACCGGGTCGGTCGTATCCAGTCCAGTCTGGATAATCTGGGTCGCAGCAGCCTGGGCATTTGAAACAACATCCAAAAGACCCTGGGGAAGCTCTGTAAATGATGAGGAAATGTCATCCATCAGAGCATGAATATACCTCCCCAGGATACAGGTTGCGTTGGTGGCCTTCAACGCCAGACTGCAGGACGAAAAAATCTTCTTGGACTGCGCCTCTAGTTTCTTTGAATCTCTGTCCCCAGGCACCGTCGGGAAAGAACCAGGCGCTGACTTGGATGAACAGGAGGCCTGCACCACCAAGCTCTCCGGCGTAGGGTGCCTAGACAGAAAACCAGGGTCAGTCGGAGCCGCCCGATACCTCCTGGCCACGGCTCTGTGAACTTCTGGGGAAGATGCCGGCCTCTTCCACACCTCTAACACCGGATCCAGCAGAGCGTCATTAAATGGCAAAAGAGGCTCCGCCGCAGCTGAGGCCGGATGTAGCACCTCTGTTAGAAGGTTTTGTCTAGCCTCCACCACCGGCAAAGGCAGGTCCAAAAAACTAGCTGTCTTCCGTACCACTGCGTGAAAGGAAGCAGCCTCCTCAGTATATTCTCCCGGGGACGAAAGATCCCACTCAGGGGAAGTGTCCAGCCCACTCGCCGACTCCAGACCACGCAGCCCATCACCCGAGTCCTCTAGCTCTCCTTCCTCCAGGGCTCGTTGGTACTCCTGCTCCTCTAATACACGGAGAGCACGTCTCCTCGAATGAAGCCGTTGTTCAATACGCGGAGTCGACAATGCCTCCGCCGAAGTCGAAGATCGGCGCCGATCTTCAGAAGCCACCGACGCCGCGTCCGGCGCCACAGGTAACTTCGGCGCCGACGAAAGAGCAGTCGAAGCAGATGGACCCACCGGAGTCACAGGCCGAAATCCCGACGTCGACGGGATGGAAATCCCCGGGGCCAATCCCTCTGAAGCCACCGGAGCGGCCACCGGCGCCGAGCCTACGTTCCCAAAAGGGAGAAAGGGCATAAAGGGTGCCGGCCGAAGAGGCGCAGGATCACCCAATGAAAAGGCCAAAGGCCCAGCCGGAGCACCCCCTGGAGCCATCTGTTGGAAGATGGCATACATCGCATTCAAGAATGCGGAACTATAGGCGCCAGGGGTGGGAAAAACCGGATACTGCGGTGCCTGTCTCGGAGGCGACCCCGACGCCGGCCTCGACGTCTGCAACGCCGGAGAAAACACCTGAGGCTCCAATACCTCAATCACCGACGCCTGTCCAGGTGAAGTCGGAGACGCCGGAGAGGGCAACGGCGTTGAAGGATGCGGCGTAACCGTGGGACTGATCTCCCATGTCCTTCGGCGCCGATCCGAAGACCTGGAACGAGTCTCCTTTGAATGACGCCGAGATTCTCTACGGCGCCGGGAGTCTCGATGACGCCGATGTCTTGGTGAAGAAGACTTCTTGTGATGCTTCTCCTTCGATTTCGCCATAAACAGCTTCGCCTCACGTTCCTTGAGGGCCTTTGGATTCATGTGCTGGCATGAATCACAAGTCGAGACGTCGTGGTCGGAGCTCAAACACCAAAGGCAATCGGAATGAGGATCCGCCACTGACATCTTGCCTCCACACTCACGACAAGGCTTGAATCCAGACTTTCTCTGCAACATTATTACCACAGCGAAAGACTACGCAGCAAAAATACACTGTAACCACAAAAGTAACAGTTGCTCCCTCGAAGATAACCGTTTCGAATGCACGGAAAAAAGGGAACTGACGTTGGCACGTCGTCGAGGACCTCTTATTGCCTGTATGACGTCAGACGGCGTCGCGTGGGCTAGAGTGACGTCCTCGTCGACGTGCAGAGACTAGTAAGAAGATTTCCGTCGAATGCTGGCGCCTTGGGAGTATTCATTAGGTGAGGAATCCACAGGTAGTTGTATCCATCAGAAATCACCTTTCACTGTAGGCAAATCCTCCACCTGAGGGAAAACAATGTAGCTGTGCATGTGTTTCAGCAGGGCAGACAACACTCTGGACAACACGTTGGAAAACATAGACTGGGACATCCCTGATGCAATGGCCACTGTTGTTTGAAATGACCCACTTGCAAGAAAATGAGTACTGACAGCACCTGCACTTGAGGGGGGATTCCTGTGGGATGGTGGATAGCTGACATCAGGTCTGGCTCCAACTGGCACACAGTTCCAGGATTGTGGCACGCTCAAGCCTGTAGGTGATGATCGCATGTCTTTCCTCCATTGTTGACATGCCGCCATCTCCTCACATGTCCCAGCGGACGGTGCCTATGAAGGACAACAGAGAGCACAGAGTCAACCAACTCAGAGGTACGTAGCCACAGCTTACACAGTACACGATCCATAATCCGAAATAAGCATGTATGAGTGCTGAGGCAAGGCCTAGGTATCTGTGACGCAGTAAAAAATTAAGCCATGTGGGCCCTGAAATAGTGGATGCCTGACCTGTAAAGTGGGACAATGGGAGGTGAAGTAACTGCGCTGGTGTTGTGCACCGTCATGGTAAGCGGTCGAGGACCGCAGCGCAATTCTACATTGGTTAACATTGGACCCTATGGGTCCCCGGAGCCAATGACGATGTACGCCGGTGGTGACGGTACGCACAGCCACGGACGTGACCGCCATTTTCTATCTGTTCATTCACTCAATACCTGATCTTCGACAGGAGAGGACCTACACTGCAAGTGCTGCTGTGACCTCGGTCTGGAAGAGACAATGGCTCGTGCGTCTGGGGAAAGGGACCCTGCCTTCACATCGGAGGAGTTGGAGAAACTAGTGGATGGGGTCCTCCCCCAGTACACGCTACTCTACGGTCCTCCAGACAAACAGGTAAGTATACTGGGAGCATGCTGTATGGGCTATGCCTGTGTGGAGTGGGGTGGATGAAAGATGGGGGGGAGGGAGATTGAGGCGTGCATGTAACGACAGTGAGTGCATGTGCCACATGGCAAGGGTAGGGATGGGGGCCAATGACTGTGATGGTGCAGTTGGTAATAACTTTTCTTTTTCCCCTGTACAAATCATGTAGGTCAGCGCCCACCAGAAGAAGGACATTTGGCGTGCCATCACCAAGGACGTCCGGACCCTGGGGGTCTATCACAGACGGAGCACCCACTGCCGTAACAGATGGGAGGACATTCGCTGCTGGAGCAAGAAGACGGCGGATGCCCAGCTGGGAATGGCCTCCCAACGTGGGAGGGGTGCCCCTCGCATCATGACCCCCCCTGATGTTCAGGATCCTGGCGGTGGCGTACCCGGAGTTGGATGGGCACTTGAGGGCATCACAGCAGCCACAAGGAGGTGAGTACACTCTCAATCAGCTGATTCAGCGCGCAGTGGAGGTGTCTGGGTGGGGGAGGTGGGCTGTGGGTTTCCCTAGGCCAGGGCGAGTGTGCTAGTTAGGTCCCCTTCTTCTGGCAGACCCTGTGGCACCCCACCCCACCTGTGTACAGTGCTAACTACACCTAGTCAGGCTCCTGTGACATCCATGTGTGCAAATGTCGGCCATAGCCTTGTAGGCTATGTCCCAGGGATTGAAGAGTGGACCCCAAGTGCGTGGCATAGTGCCGGGGACTTCTGTGTCTGTCGTGTCCACCAACGGTAGCGGTAATGCATGCACTCAACATGTCTTTCTTCTGTCGTCCCCCCCTTTTTGTGGTCTCCCTCTTCTTGTGTGCATTAGCATCATCAGGTGGAGGAGCAGTGGCACCGGAGCAGGAGGGAGCTGCATCCCACATGGCCCTGGAGGGCGAGACAACGGACTCGGAATTCACCAGTGGGACGGAGGGCGAGGGGCGCTCCACGGCGGGGACAGGAGCTGAGACCAGTGATATGGACTCATCCTCTGATGGGAGCTCCCTTGTGGTGGTGGCCACATCTGTGCCCCCGCATCTACAGGTACAGCCGCCACCCCCCCCACCAGCACCGCCCTCCCAGCAGCCCCTCAGCCTTTGCCCAGTGCCTGCTCACCAAGGAGGGTGGGCATCACCTTCGCCCCAGGCACCTCAGGCCCTGCCCCAGTCACCCCTGCTGTCCTCAGTGAGGAGGCCATTGACCTCCTCAGGTCTCTTACTGTTGGGCAGTCTACCATTTTGAATGCCATCCAGGGTGTAGAGAGGCAGTTGCAACAAACAAATGCATTCCTGGAGGGCATTCATTCTGGTCAGGCAGCCCTTCAGCGAGCTTTTCAGACTCTGGCCTCAGCACTGATGGCAGCTATTGTCCCCGTCTCTAGCCTCCCCCCTCCAACTACCGCCACCCAGACCCACACCCCTGTACCTCAGCCTATCCCGAGCACACCATCAGACCAGCATGGACACACCTCAACACATAAGGGGAGGTCTGGCAAACATAAGCACCACACATCCCACAGGCACTCACGCAAGCATCACACACATGCAGATACACCAACATCTACTGCCTCTACTGTGTCCCCCTCCTCCTCGTCTCCCTCCTCTCTCCCAGTCTTGTCTCCACTCACACCTGCATGCACTACATCTACAGCCACTACTTCTATCACCAGCACACATACCACCACACCCCGCTCACGTGCAGTCACCACCCCCACTACTATTCACACGTCCCCTGTGTCCTCTCCAAGTGTGTCTGTGACGCCACCTCCCAAGATACACAAACGCAGTCACACACACACCCAACAGCCATCCACCTCACGGCAGCCTCCAGCGCATGCACCTTCACCCAAAGTTACCAAACGTACATCTCCTACAACCACAACCTCTTCCTCCACTCCCAAACCCCCTCCAGCTACCCGTCCCAGTGTTCCCAAGAAACATTTCCTGTCCACCCTTGACCTCTTTCCCTCACCTTCGCCACCCCGTCAGACTCATAGGGCCCGACTCTCCAGGTCCCAACCTAGCACCTCAACCACAACGTCTCCGGGACCAGTGGTGCCAGTAGTCACCGGATTCTGGAGTGCACCAGGCAGCAGGACAGCCAGTGTGGCAAGGAGCCACAGCACGGACAGTCCCCCACCTGTCAAGCATCAAAAGATGGCCAGTGCCCGGCGGGGGAGGGGAAGACTGCAGCCACCAAAGCCACTCCCAGGAGTAGAGGTGGGAGTGTGGAGTCAGCTGCGACACCTTCTAAGGTGAGGAAGGGGCACAGGAAACTCAGCAAGTCTGGGAAGGGCAGCACAACAGAGAAGAACACCATCATCCCCGTTGCCCAGGAGGCCACAGCCATCAGCCCCACTGGGCCAGACAGGACCGCTAGCACCAGCCCCGCTGGGCCAGAAAGGACCGCCAGCACCAGCCCCGCTGGGCCAGAAAGGACCGCCAGCACCAGCCCCGCTGGGCCAGAAAGGACCGCCAGCACCAGCCCAGCTGGGCCAGAAAGGATCGCCAGCACAAAGGACCGCCAGCACCAGCCCCGCTGGGCCAGAAAGGACCGCCAGCACCAGCCCCGCTGGGCCAGAAAGGACAGCCAGCACCAGCCCCGCTGGGCCAGAAAGGACCGCCAGCAGCTAAGTAACTGGGCCAGACAGCACTGCCAGCAGCTGAGTCGCTGCCAAGGACCCCGCCGCAAAAAGCACCGCTGAACAGGACACCGCTGCCACAAGCACCACTGAACAGGACACCGCCGCCACAAGCAACGCTGGCCCATGAGCGCCAAGGGCACTGACGCTACTGTGTCCGCCACGAGCAGGATGAAGCACTCTGGGCACAAAGCCCCCTCCAGAACCAGTGGAGAAAGGCATCCACTACCTCTGTCCTTAGCAGGATTAAGCACTCTGGGTACAAAGCCCCCTCCAGAACCAGTGGAGACTGTTATTCACTTGAGAGAATGAGGCTTTGCACTCGCCAGAATTGAACAGTGGGCAAACCACCCAATGTTATCCACTTGAGAGACCGTGGCTTTGCACTCCCCAGGATATACCAGTGGGCAAACCACCCACTGTTATCCAAGTGAGAGACTGTGGCTTTGCACTCCCCAGGATATAGCAGTGGGCAACCCACCCACTGTAGAGACTTGAGAGACTGTGGCTTTGAACTCCCCAGGATATGGCAGTGGGCAACCCACCCACTGTAGAGACTTGCGACACTGTGGCTTTGCACTCCACAGGATTGAACAGTGGGCATGTGGCCCCCTCGTGGATTTGGCGTTGTGCACTCAACCGGCTGAGGTGCCCCCCTTTCCCTTCCCCCTGAAGTACCTGTTTTATTGCTATCTGATGCCCCTGCAGTGTTCTCTCCGTCCAGTTTGGGTATTGAGTGTGGGCCTCGCCCATGCCGTGTGGGCCCAGTGTTCCACAGACTTCAATGGAGCAATACCTGGACTACTATTCTTGGTGTATATATATTTGTGAATAGTGTATATATATTTTTGCGTACTGGATTTTATTATATTACAATGGTTACACTCATTTCCTTTTGTCTTTGCATTCTTCCGGAAGGTTTGGGGGGGGGGGGTGTAACTGTAATGTTTCATGCTGTATTAGTGTGTGTGTTGTAGTGGGTGAGGGTGGGAGTGTTGAGTGTGTGTGTCCCTGTTTTTTCCCTCCCCTGTGTCGTAGGTGCAGTACTCACTGTGGTCTTCGCCGCTGGCGTTCGTGCTCCTGGTAGAGGAGCAAGAAGATAAGGGCAGGAAGAATGTACAGCTCTGGTTCCATGGCGTCCTGGTTCTTCGTGGGGTGTGTAGAGGTGAGCGTTTTCCCTTCGAAGTCCAGTTTCCGCCATGTTTTTGTTCGAGGGGAATCCGCCCCAGAAAAGGTGGCGGATTGGTAGGCTGTAATAATGTGGGCGGTACATTGTCCTCCACCTGTCTGTTGCCGGTGACCGCCATGCTGTTTGTTTGTACCGCCGTGGCGGTCGGAGTGTTAACGTGGCTGTCTTTGTTGGCGGTTTCCGCCACGGCCATAGTGTATATATATTTTTGCGTACTGGATTTTATTATATTACAATGGTTACACTAATTTCCTTTTGTCTTTGCATTCTTCCGGGAGGTTGGGGGGGCGTAACTGTAATGTTTCATGCTGTATTAGTATGTGTGTTGTAGTGGGTGAGGGTGGGGGTGGGGGTGTTGCATGTGTGTCCCTGTTTTTTCCCCTCCCCTGTGTCGTAGGTGCGTTACTCACCGTGGTCTTCGCCGCTGGCGTTCGTGCTCCTGGTAGAGGAGCAAGAAGATAAGGGCAGGAAGAATCTACAGCTCTGGTTCCATGGTGTCCTGGTTCCTCGTGGGGTGTGTGGAGGTGAGCGTTTTCCATTCTAAGTCCAGTTTCCGCTGTATTTTTGTTTGCAGGGAATCCGCCACGGACAAGGTGGCGGATTGGTAGGTTGTGATAATGTACATTGTCCTCCGCCTGTCTGTTGGCGGTGACCGCCATGCTGCTTGTTTGTACCGCCGTGGCGGACGGCGTGTTAAAGTGGCTGTCTTTGTTGGCGGTTTCCGCCACGGTCGTGATTCCATTTTCTTTTCCGCCAGCCTGTTGGTGGTCTTACCGCTGCTTTAACACCGACGCCAGGGTTGTAATGCCCCCCATAATCTATGCTTGGTTTTCTGACCACACCTACTGATTTTCTCAGCACAGTTCTCAGTTTGATTATTCAAAACAGACTGTTCATTAGCCAAAAGGCCAGGATCCAAATGATTTGTCTTTTTTCAGTCCAACAGCCAATCAAATTTGCATTGCTTGTTTGCCGGAGTGACATCCTGTGCATGACTGACTTCCGTCTTTTTCTTCTCAGCTGGAAAAGAATCACAATTGCTACACATAGATACAGACGACAGGTGCCAAACCTTCCCATCGCTCAACAAAACTGAATTACAGTAAATATTTTCCACCCTATGGGGATCTGCAAATCGATTGCAACCTTTCCTAAAGAAACCAGGGGCCAGATGTAGCAAAGAACCAATTTGCGACTTGCAAATTGCGAGTCCCTGCGACTCGCAATTTGCAAGTCACAAATTGGTATGCAGTACGGTGTCTCAGACACCGACTGCGACTCGCTATGCGGTCGCAATGACCCACCTCATAAATATTCATGAGGTGGGTCGCAAATTGCGGCCCCATAGCAAGTATAGGCACTCGCAAACATGGAGGCCTGCTGTCGTCAGCAGACCTCCATGTTCGTGACTGCTTTCAATAAAGCAGTTTTATTTTTCTTAAGTGTAGCCCGTTTTCTGTAAAGGAAAACGAGCTGCACTTAAAAAAAAAAACGAAAACTTTAGTTTCGTTTTTTTTTCAGGGCCCTTGGACCACTACCTACCACTACCTACCCTGAAAAAATATTTTTGGGTCCATTCACAAACTGGAGGGGGTCCCATGGTAACTGCGACACCATTTGCGACTGCATATGCGGTCGCAAATGGTATTGCATACCACTCAGAATCGCAAATAGGAAGGGAACACCCCTTCCTATTTGCGATTCAGAAATGCATATTGCGAGCATATTGCGAGTCGGTACCGACTCGCAATATGCATTTCTGCATTGGGAAACGCGTTTAGCGACTCGCAAATGGCAATTTTTGCCGTTTGCGAGTCGCTAAACGTTTCCTACATCTGGCCCTAGGTTTCTTAACCTTCACCCAATCCCCAATTTTGATGATCTGTTCAGAACATTTGTGTTTTACATCCAAATAATGTTTACCTCGATCTTGAGATCACTTAATATTCTGTGTAACTTGTTCAATAGTCCAGTCCACTTTTTTACCCCCAGTCAACCAACCTACGTTATCATTCTCCACAGGAATCCTACCTCTCATTAATACAAAAGGGGAAAATCCAGTAGAATCACATGGTGTAGTTCTGTAGGACCACAAGTTTCTCATTAGTTCGCACGTCCAATCCTCATTACTGCTGTTGGCCAACTGAATGACACTCTTAGTCACTCTATTAAACCTCTCAACCGCACCATTTCCTGCCGGGTGATATAAAGACGTGATATTATGCAACACACCCTTCCTTTCCAAAAACTCCTTGAAAGTATGAGAAACAAATTGTGGACCATTATCACTAACAATGTACTTAGGTAAGCCCACTCTCAAAAACACTTTGTCCAAAAAAAGCACTCTAGATTCAACATCTGCCTTGTTAACAATCTCCACCTCAGGCCATTTGGTGAAATGATCAAACAACACCAGTAAAAACCTTTGCTTGTCATTATACATTATCTGTCCAGCAATATCAATTTCAATCCGTTCCCATGGCCCATCTGGACACCTTAACGGATGCAAAGGTGGTTTAGTGTTACCTGTGATTTATCAGAATTAACACAAGCCTGACAGTTCTTAACTTTCTTTTCACTATCAGCATCCAATCCAGGCCACCAATATGCACATTTTACCTTATTTTTGGTCTTCCCAATGCCCAAATGTCCCTCATGACATAAATCAACAATTCTTTGTCTTATACAACTTGGGGGAATAACTCTGCCATTCCTCAATACCAAATTACCTTCTAAAGAAAGTTTTTCTCTCAACTCCCAAATAGTTTATCTTATTTTCTGAAAATCTGCACTTACTAAGTTCAGCTGTTAAACCATTCTCGCTTAGTCTTTGCAAAACTTCATCCAGAACACAGTTATGTTACTCCAAATGTTTTCCCATTATCAAAATATCGACCTGAAAAATCAGAACATTCCTCATGCCGGTTACACCTTATGCATCAGACGCTGAAACATGGCAGCAGCAGAGGCTAACCCAAAAGGTACTCTCTTGAACCTAAAACAACCAAAGGGGGTTATAAAAGATGTTAAACTCCTACTATCTGCATGAATTTGATGATATGCAGCTTTAAGGTCTATCCTTGAGAACCACTTGATATATTTGGTTCTAGCTAGCATTTCATTAATCCTGGGTGAAGGGAACTGATCCACTACAATACTCTTGCTCAGATCCCAAAGATCAACACACAACCTCAGATTTCCATTCTTTTTCTTAACAACAACCAAAGGTGAAATCCACTCTGAAGAATCTACTGGTTCGATAATGCCATCCTTCTGTAATCTAAGTAACTCCTCTTCTACCTCTTTCCTTGCCGAGACAGGAACACATCTGACTTTATGTATACACGGAGTAGCACTAGCTTTCAATTGTACCTTATGCTGGAAACTTTAAAGTTTCCCAATGTTACCTGAAAAAACTGTAGGGAATTTTTTTGCAACTCTTCCCACAAAATCTGCTTCGTGCTGGACCACAGACACGGGAGTCACACTGCTGGGATCTCAAACTATACCCAGTTCTCCTTGGTCCCTCCATCCAAGCACAGATGGCCCTGTGTCCGAAACATACACCTTGCACATAACCTGTAATACGCAACACTGGTACTAGAGTCTTTTTGGCTGAGGCGCTACTACGGGACTTATGAATTGGAGGGGTGGGGGTGGGGGCAAAGAGGTCAACGTTGCTGAAGGAGAGTTTCTGACGAACACTGGGATGGGTAGCTGGAGGGGGTCTGGGAGTGGAGGAGGTGGTTGTAGGAGGTGTCACTTTAGGTGTTTTGGGTGCAGGTGCAGGTACTGGAGGCTGTTGTGAGGTGGATGGATGTTGGGTGTGTGGTTGCCCGCGTTTGTGTACTTTGGGAGGGGGCGTCACAGACACACGGGGAGAGGACACAGGGGACGTGTAAATGGTAGTGGGGGTGGTGAGTGCAGGTGAGCGGGGTGTGGTGCTGGGTGTTCTGGTGCGAGTCCTAGGGCCTGTAGATGTAGTGCATGCAGGTGAGAGTGTAGACGACACTGGGAGGGAGGAGGGAGACGACGAGGAGGGGGTCACAGTGGAGGCAGTGAATGTTGCTGTGTCTGTATGTGGGTGATGCTTGCGTGAGTGCCTGTGGTTTGTGTGGTGCCTATGTTTGCCTGAGCTACTTGTGTGTGTTGAGGTGTATGCATGCTTGTCTGATGGTGTGCTTGGGATAGGCTGGGGTACATGGGATTGGGTATGGGTGGAGGAAGTTGGTGGGGGGAGGCTAGACACAGGGACAATGGCTGCCATCAGTGCTGAGGCCAGAGATTGCAGGGTTCGATGATGGGCAGCCTGACCAGAATGAATGCCCTCCAGGAATGCATTAGTATGTTGCAACTCCCTTTCTACACCCTGGATGGCATTCACAATGGTAGACTGCCCAACAGTGAGTGACCTGAGGAGGTCAATGGCCTCCTCACTGAGGGCAGCAGGGGTGACAGGGGAAGGGGCTGAGGTGCCTGCGCGAAGGTGATGCCCACCCTCCTGGGTGAGCGTGCACGGGGCGAACGCTGAGGGGCTGCTGGGAGGGTGGTGCTGGTAGGGGAGGTGGCGGCTGTACCTGTAGAAGTGGGTGGCACAGATGGTGCCGCCACCACAATGGAGCTCCCATCGGCGGGCGAGTCCGTGACGCTGGTTGGTGATCCGGTGACCGACGTGTAGCTCCCCTCGCCCTCCGTCCCACTGGTGCATTCTGAGTCCGTGGTGTGGCCCTCCATGGCCATGTGGGATGCAGCTCCCTCGTGCTCCGGTGCCACTGTACCTCCGCCTGATGATGCTGATGCACAAAAGAACAGGGAGAGCACAAAAAGGGGGGGTGCAACAGAAGAAAGACAGGTTGAGTGCATGGCTTACCGCTACAGTTGGAGGACAATACAGACACAGCAGCCACCTGCACTACGCTGTGCTCTTGGCCTCTACAGATGCAATTCCTGGGATATGGACTACATGGCTATGGTGGACATCTGCACACATGGATGCCACAGGGGCATGTATACCTGTACTTGGCCCTCTACTGAGGTGGGGTGGAGTGGCACATGGCCTGCATTACGGAGGGGCCTAGCCTACATAAGTCGCCCTGGCCTAGGGAAACCCACAGCCCTCCTCCCACACCCAGACCCCTCAACTGCACGCAAAGGTCCCAGAATGAGGGTGGACTCACCTCCTTGTGTCTGCTGTGATGCCCTCAAGCGCCCATCCAACTCCGGGTAGGCCACCACCAGGATCCAGAACATCAGGGGGGTCATGGGGCGACGGGCACCCCTCCCACGTTGGGAGGCCATCCCCAGCTGAGCCTCCGCCGTCTTCTTGCTCCAGTGGCGAATGTCCCCCCATCTTTTCCTGCAGTGGGTGCCCCGTCTCTGGTGGACCCCCAGGGTCCGGACGTCCTTGGCGATGGCACGCCAAATGTCCTTCTTCTGGTGGGCGCTGACCTACATGACATGCACAGGGGAAGAAGAGAAGTCATTAACAACTGCACCGTCGATGTGAGTGGCCCCCATCCCTACCCTTGCCATGTGGCACATGCATTCACAGTCCTTCATGTTCCCTGAACTCTGCCCCCTTCCCTCTTACAACCAGCCCTCTCCACCCAGGCATAGCCCATACAACGTGCTCCCTGTGTACTTACCTGTTGGTCTGGAGGAACGTAGAGTAGCGTGTACTGGGGGAGGACCCCGTCGACTAGCTTCTCCAACTCCTGAGCAGTGAAGGCAGGGGCCCTTTCCCCAGACGCAGCAGCCATTGTCTCTTCCAGACCGAGGTCACAGCAGCACTTGCAGTGTAGGTCCTCTCCTGTCGAAGATCAGGTATCGAGTGATTGAACAGATAGAAAATGGCGGTGACGTCCGCGGCGTTGCGTATCATCACCGCCGGCACAGTTTATCATTGGCTCCTGGGACCCATAGGGTCCAATGTTAACCAATGCAGCATTGCGCCGCGGTCTAGGACCGCCTACCGCGACGGTGTACAATGCCAGCGCAGATACCTCACATCCCATTGTCCCAGTTTAGAGGTCAGGCAGCCGCCATTTCAGGGGCCCACATGGCTTTATTTACTGCTGCGTCAAACATACCTAGGCCTACACTCGACACACATACAGGAAGAGTTTTGTCTTTGGTTTCGTGTTCTGTGTGTCTGTGGGTACATACCTGGGATTTTGTTGACTCTGTGGTCGCTGTTGTCCTTCCTAGGCACCGTCAGCTGGGACATTTGAGAAGATGGCGGAGTCCTCCGGTGTACCGACCGCTGGTGGACCTGTAGACAATGAAGGAGCGACATTTAATCATCACCTACAGGTTTGACCGTGCCACTATCCAGGAACTATGTACCCAGTTGGAGCCAGACCTGATGTCACCAATCCGCCATCCCACTGGAATCCCCCCTGACGTACAAGTGCTCTCAGTGCTCCATTTCCTTGCAAGTGGGTCTTTTCAGACAACAGTGGCCATGGCATCAGGGATGTCCCAGCCTATGTTTTCCAACGTGTTGTCCAGAGTGTTGGCTGCCCTGCTGAAACACGTAAGGAGCTACATCATTTTCCCTCAGGTGGAGGATTTGGGTACAGTGAAAGGTGACTTCTATGCCCTTGGACATATCCCCAACATCATAGGTGCTATTGATGGGACCCATGTAGCTCTGGTCCCCCCCACAGGAGTGAACAGGTGTACAGGAACCGGAAGAGTTATCATTCCATGAATGTACAGATGGTATGTTTGGCAGACCAGTACATCTCGCAGGTAAATGCTATGTTTCCTGGCTCAGTGCATGACGCCTACATCCTGCAGAATAGCAGCATCCCTTATATGATGGGTCAACTCCAGAGGCACCGTGTGTGGCTATTAGGTGACTCTGGTTACCCAAACCTGTCATGGCTACTGACCCCAGTGAGGAATCCCAGGACCAGGGCAGAGGAACGCTACAATGAGGCCCATGGGCGGACTAGGAGAGTAATCGAACGCACCTTCGGCCTCCTGAAGGCCAGGGTCAGGTGCCTCCATATGACAGGTGGTTCCCTATTCTACTCACCGAAGAAGGTGTGCCAGATCATCATCGCCTGCTCGATGCTTCACAATCTTGCTTTGCGACGCAAGGTGCCTTTTCTGCAGGAGGATGGTCCAGATGGCGGTGTTGTGGCAGCTGTGGAGCCTGTGGAGCCTGTGAACAGTGATGAGGAGGAAGCTGAGGAAGAAGACATAGACAACAGGGAGTCAGTCATACAGCAATATTTCCAGTGACACACAGGTGAGAACAGTTTTTTTTTACCATTACATTCACTTTCACACTTCTACCTCTATCCTGTCTGTCATTTCATAGCAGTATTTGGTCACTGAGTTGTACCTTTCCATTACGGTTTCACAGGTGTGGTTACCAACGTGTGTCATCTGCTTGCATCCTTCAAGGACTTGTGATGTGTGACATAGGTATGTTGGCTTTACAATTGAGAACGCATTTTGACACTGTCATTGATAATACAAATTTACCAAATCACAGACTGACTCCACATTGTTTTGCGGTTCAAGGGTGTTTATTTAAGTGCTAAAAAATGGAGGGGGGTTGTAATATGGTGATGGGGGACGGTGGAGGAATGTCCATGGCAGAGTCCAGTCCATTGGTCACACAGGTGCACTGCCCATATGGGCATAGGAAGTGGAGCTGTGGCAGTTTAAGTATGGACAGGGTAACAAAGTGGGACAGTGGGAGGACAATCAGGGTGGTCTCATTTCCTGGCGGGGGTCTTGCCATCTTGCTCTGTCCTGTTCCTGGATCTCAGGGACCGCTTGTGTGGTGGTTGTCCGTCTGCAGGGGGTGGGGTGCTGGTGTGGTGGTCCTGTGGTGGGGCGTCCTGTCCACTAGCGCCGGCAGAGGTGGTGGGCAGTTCATCGTCCAGGCGAGTGTCAGGGGCCCCTTGGAGTGCCACGGTGTCCCTCATGGTCTTTTGTATGTCCTTCAGCACCCCTACGATGGTGCCCAGGGTGGAGCTGATGGTTCTGAGCTCCTCCCTGAACCCCAAATACTGCTCCTCCTGCAGGAGCTGGGTCTCCTGAAACTTGGCCAGGACCGTCGCCATCGTCTCCTGGGAGTGGTGGTATGCTCCCATGATGGAGGATAGGGCCTCGTGGAGAGTGGGTTCCCTTGGCCTGTCCGCCCCCTGTCGCACAGCAGCCCTCCCAGTTCCCCTGTGTTCCTGTGCCCCCGTCCCCTGGACCATGTGCCCAATACCACTGCCCCCAGGTCCCTGTTGTTGTTGGGGTGGTGGGTTATCCTGGGTTCCCTGTAGTGGTGGACACACCGCTGATTGACGTGTCCTGGATACGGAGGTATGGGCCCGCTGGGTGGGTGCTGTGCTGGTGTTACCAGAGGGTGGAAGGTCAGTGTTGGGCTGTGCCTGTGCAAGGGGAACCGACTGTCTCGAGGCCCACGATGGTCCGTGCTGGTCATGGTGGAAGGTCAGTGTTGGGCTGTGCCTGTGCAAGGGGAACCGACTGTCTCGAGGCCCACGATGGTCCGTGCTGGTCATCAGGATCCAGTAGGGCAGAGCTGCTGTCGTCACTGTGGGCCTCTTCTGTGGGTGGAGTGGAGATGTCTGGACACTCCGGTGTGGTGACGTTCCTTAGTGGTCCTGCAGGGATATAAGAGCATTCCCCCGTAGGTCGTTCCACCTCTTCCTGATATCCTCCCGATTTCTTAGATGCTGTCCCACAGCGTTGACCCTGTCCACGATTCTGCGCCATAGCACCATCTTCCTGGCTATGGAGGTGTGCTGCACCTGTGAGCCAAATAGCTGTGGCTCTACCCGTAGGATTTCCTCCACCATGACCCGGAGCTCCTCCTGGGAAAACCGGGGGTGTCTTTGGCGTGACATGGGGTGGTGTGGGTGATGTGTGGGGTGGTGTAAGTGTTGATGTGTGTGGTGATGTGTAGCGGTGTGAGGTGTTTTGTGCGTGTAATGTTGTATGGGTGATGGTGTTGTGTGCCTCTGTGTGGTGGGGTTCTCAGTTGCTGTGCTCTCTGTCTCTCTGGCCTTCGTCCGTGAATTGTGGTCGTAGGGGTTTGTGGGTGATGTGGGTGTGTGTTTTATATTGTGTTGGGTGTGTGGGAGTGGTGTTTGTGTGTGCATCAGGTGTGTGTATTTTGAATTGTCCAATGTGGCGGTGTTTTGGAGACGTATGTGTATTTTGATCGCGGCGGTGTGTACCGCCAATGGAATACCGCGTTTGAAAGACTGTGGATTCGTGGGTCGTGATGGCATGGGCGTGTTTCTGTCGGCGTCACGGTGGAGGAATTGTTTTCGCCAGTTTATCACTGACCATTGGTGTGGCGGACTTGTGTGGGTGTCTGAATTTCGGCGGATTCCGAGATGTGTGTCATAATAGCTGTGGCGGAATTCCGCGGCCACGGCGGTGTTTTGGCGGTCTTCTGCACGGCGGTAAGCGGCTTTTACTGCCAATGTTGTAATGACCCCCATAATTCTCAAAGTATTCTCTCCACTCTTCCCACTTCAGCAAAGGTTCCCTTTCCTTAAGCATAAAAGGTTCAGGTGCAGAAATATTCCAGATGTTTCCTGAAGCTATAGTGGTTATATAAAAAAAAGAAAACTGAAAAAACTGAAGGAAAAAAAAAATCACGACGTATCAATATATCCAGATGTGAAAAAAAAAATTATATACTGCAGGTTCCAACAAACGTTGTATCGCCAATTAATGTATTTAGAATGGTCGATAAGACCGATAGGACTTCTTATATACATATATATATATATATATACACACACACTTTTTTTTTTTTTAACAGCGTGAATTCATACTTCCAGAAGTGACAAATATACTTTGAACGGGTAAAAAGCGCGTTCAATAATAACAGTTCTGTGCGCTCATATCAACGTGTGACTCATAGGCACACGAGAACAACAACACGCGTGAGGAGCAGCAAGCATGCCTGTGGAAAAAAAAATCAACAACACGCACAATAGGTGGTGCGCGTGCCAAACAGCCATGTAGGACGAATATAAACAAAGCGCGTGCCAACAGAGCTACATCAAAGCGCACGCAAGGTAGTGCGCGTGCAAAAGTTCTTGAATGAAACACGGCACAAATACGCTGATTGGAAGTAAACAAAAAAAAATACTTAAAGTCCTGAAAGTGAGTTGATCGCTCACCGTAAGCTGCACCGCAGCATTCATTTGAAGAAACGAAGTCCTTAATAAGATCCAGGATGAAAACTAAACTTATGGCTGGATGAGCGTGGGTTTGCAGTCGGGGCCAAGCTCGTCGCCAAATTTGTTAAGAATTTACCAATTCAGTATGGTTAACAGGCAAAATATAACGGGTAGTAAGGGTGAAAATTAGCCGCACTCAAAGGGGAATGTACAGTAATGTAGAATATTTGGGGAACAGAGTATGGTGCAGGTGATCAGAGTGCCCTACTACCCATGGACACAGACACTGTGTAAAACTTTACACAAGTAATAGTAAGCAAAAACTGATCACAGCACACAATGCGCAATAGTAAAACAATAAAGTAATGACATTCCGTAGTGGTAAGTCATGTGCCAAATTTGTGTAAAAGTCAAAAGTCGTCAGCCCATGATTTGTTGCGTTTCCATTGATGCATGGTCCTTTTGATTGGCTATCCTTCACTCAAATTGGACGCCTTTTCCAGTGTGGCACAATAATACAGGCATTAATTAGTTACAGACTATTCAGATGTATGGACTGTACTTCTATTCCTGAGATTTTTAAGACTTACTTTGTTGTTACCAGTACGCCAGATTAGCCTTGAAAAAGTCACCAGTGTGACAAAACACGTGTTGGCTGTGTTTGGAATGATGCTCTTTGCTTATTGAATACAACTTCGCCCACAATAAAGGAACTCACTTCTCAAGACAAGATTTGAATACCGATGTGCCTGTTTTCTTCATCTACTTTACTAAATCTAACACTACGGAATGTCATGACTTTTTTGTTTTACTATTGCGCATTGTGTGCTGTGATCTGTTTTTGCTTATGGTTAACAGGCAGTTTTACTGCCCAAAGAAGCAGCCCGACAAAAGTAAGCGGCACAGCGCTCCTCGCACCTCCCGTCCCAAGTCTCTCCCAACGTCTCCGCCCCCAACCTGGAATCCCTTCTCCCGTTGCTATGCTCGGAACAGTGACACGTAAAGGCAAATGACCGTGTCACTGAGCGCGAGCATCACAACAGTTAGAAAGAGGGGAAACTTCCCAGTCAGACTCAGAGGAGTGCCCTGAAGAAGCTGGGGAGGGTTCCTACAAAGTCCTGCCCACTAGCAGGGCACCTAGTGACACTGGCAGTGTTAGAGGGTCATACGTCAGTAGGACATCTTTCACTCCTAGAGGCCAGGTTACTAGGGTCCAGACAGTTAGGGACAGATCTCCTTCTGAAACTTCCCACATTTCCTTTGTGTCTAAACATTCCCAACCCACCCACCCTGAGGATAACTTAATGGAAAGGGAACTCAGAAAGCTGAGGGTGTCGCGTGGGCTCTCATTATCCTAAATGAGACTACTGGATTTCTAGGCAGCAGGATCGATAACGGTGTGGGGGACTGAGTCTGACCCACGTGTAAGGAACTCTGTCACCCTAAATCCGGTTGTTGCTCCGGCTAACTAGCAGTGCCTCATTTCTCCCACGGGGAAGAAATGATTGGGCAGTCGAGCGCATGACATCTTTGGAACTTCTCAGGGAAGTCGTGGTCACTCAGATCCAAACCAACTCTCTCATTCACAATATGGTCTCATATACAAATGACAAAGACAGTATAAGTTTTATATAATGTTTTAATAAAACGACTGTATTTTAGATATTAAGGCGTGAGCCGCAATAACCAGAACAATACAACATAGTAGGATTGATATAGTAATAAGGAGAGTAAAACATAGAAATAAAGCTATCATAATTCCTAACCGTTTCTACTCTCCCTCTGCTTGTTCTATTTAGAGCACAGCATGTTAAGCTTTTAGCTTGCCTTTCTGTATCACTAGGGAGACGGACACACTCATACCTGAGCAAAGGCCTGTGATCTGGATCAGCATCTGCAACGAGGCAGTCAGCGTCTAGTTGTGGTTCCCTGGTCGGAATCTCCCTCTTCCATGTATTGGGACAAGGAAGTGATTTTATAACTAACATGTCATCGTGATCACAAAATGTTCCTACGCAGGAATGGCAAGTCTAGACTCCTACCACGTCTATCGGCAATGTACCAGACTGTATCCTTGACTAAAGCACAGAGTGAATATGTTATGAAGAACTCCAGTGCTGAAGTAGGCAAAACAGTGTGATATGAATAAAAAACAACACCGTAGAACTGGCTATTCTGTAAAATAACAGTACGAAGCCTAATATAAAGCATTTAGAGTAAAGTGCACAGAGGCTCTAAGCTGTTAGCAAATGAATAAAATATATTTAGGGCAAAGTGCACAGAGGCCTAAGGCCTGAAGCTAATGCGCAAAATATACGTAAAACTGACCACACTACACCCTCCCCTTGTCGGTAGCAAGTGGTTCTAACAACATAAAAAAAAAAACATGACCTAAATTTAAACCCGACATTTCGGCAAGATGAGAAGACAACAAAGTCATAAATTTAGGAAACATGTGACGATAGAGCGAATTGCAATATAGTGTCAATTTAGTCGGGAGAGAGAGAAAAAAAAAAAATCCAATTGTCAGACAGAAGCAATAGAACGTAGAAGCTCCTCCACTTCGAGATATGTCAATATCGGAAGATCCACGCCACAAAGTACCATGGAGCAGGTGTGTTCCAAAGCCCCAAAACCATTCAGGGCGGCACCCCGTGTAGTGCCAAGGAAAGAGACAAAACCATCTTCCTCCAGGAAGGGAATCTCATAATCCGCTTCACGAAGCAAACGCAACCGTAGTGCACAAGTCTGGGAATGAGCCCTAATCGGGAACATCAACAGATCAAGATCAACCACTGGAGAGCGCTGCAGTGAGAGACAGAAAGCCAGTGCATGTTCAAACGAGCACCAAAGGCATCGAAACACGGGTTGCACACAATCCAAAACCGGTCGGAACGACAAAGACCAGTCACACTCCAAATGAGCCAGGAGTGTTGCTCCAAAACGCTGCATCATGCGTTCACGACACAGCTGCGCTGACGGGAGCAGCAATACAGGATCTTGTTGCGGCGGGACAGCCATTGCGAAAAAATAGCAACAATAGCAAAACTCCAGCCAATAAAGCCAAAGTAATTGGGAAACCCCCAAAAATGCTTCCGAAAATAGAGTGTATAGCCGAAGGTATCAAACCGAATATGGAAGAGAAGGTGTGAACGAAACCAACACCAACGGCTTTGAAAAAATGAGCAATACCAGCAATGCTGGATGCATTAAATATACGTCCCACAAGTTCACCGAAGTGACTCGGAAAGTTAGTATTCAAAAGGGACTGTATCTCCGCCGATGACCTTGCCACTTGAAGTGCGCAGGTCTCACTAGCAGATGTAAGGGCCACATGCTTTTGAAACAATAAAGCTTTCAGCCGACTCAACTTGTCGAAATCAACCTTGGAAGTAGCAATATGAGGCCAGATGTCCGCTACCTCCCTAAATTCAGTAGGGGGAAACAACACATTCCCGCAGCACGTAACCGCCTTGTTGACGACAACGACGTAAACTATTCCGGCACGCATGCCACAGCAGCGCTCGCTGTTAAGAACAATGTAACTGCAGTTAGAAAGCACCTGGAAAGTGTTTTTAATTACCGGGACTGGAACTCCCTTCAGATAACAAGCTAAGTTAGCAATCGAAGCATTACACGCTCCGTGCAAGGACAGCTGTTTACAAACCATGGAATGGCTAACAGAAGCTTCGCATTCGCTACCGCTAAGAAAAACTTCCCGCAAACCATTAACACATCTGTACTGAAAAGGAAGCTCCCACACCTTGTGTATGTAACTGTCACCCAATAGTTCATATCTACCCACCGGAATGTGCTTCAAACAAGAAGTAAATTGCAGAGTGGAGATAGGCAAATTAATAACCCCATGAATCAACCACTCAGCTGACGGAATCTCAGCCACCGTAAAAGGCAGTTTCTCCAACTTTTCAATATTTAACATAACATACGTCGCTTCCTTCTTAGCCATCAATTGTTGTTGACGAGTTAAATTAAAGGAGATAAAGATCTCTCTGGCACGAATGTGCTGCCATGGAACGCGACCCGCCTTCAAGGTCTGAAGAGTCCAACCCAGCTGCATGATAGATCGTGTCTGACTCTGCCCATGATATAAAGAAGACATGTCTGATTTTATAATGTCAATAGCAGAAGAGACAATGCTGTCAATCATGTAAACACGGTCAGAAAGGGTATGCATGCCATTATCAACAACAGACAAAGTCTGCAGCAGATTTTCTTGATCAATCTGTCTTAACCGAGCTGCAGCCTCCTGCTGGGAAAGTTTCCAAAACTCATTATACACTTCGTATAAGAACCTTTTTCTCCGGGGCACCTTGGGACCTGATAAGAAATCTTGTAAATCAGTACCATTAGACAGTAACTTGAGGTGTGACTTAACCGCACCCAGCGTGGAGTACTTCAACCATTGTTGACAAAGTTTCCCCACACTGTATGTAGTTATTATATCAGCATGTTCTGGTGAAATGTAACGAGGGTCTGCCCTACTAGTCCTGAACCCCCCAGAAGAGGTAACAAAACGTTGATGACACTGATTAGTGTCTACAGGCCACAATAACCACCCGCCCGGATGTAACGATGAAGCGTTAAGCGTACCATTCTGGACCCAATGCGTAAATTCACTAAAAGTAGCATTTACATAGTGCTGCCAGTTATTTAATTTAGAAGGGACAGGTATACTAGGCAAAGTCAATTCTCTAATCGACGCCAAGCCCAAACAACTAGTCTGTTGTACTGTGTCATTGAGGAAAATCATTTGCACAGGGATAATGCATGCCCGAAATAATGTATCTCTGCCTTGCATCTGCCAATTTTTCGTACCCCAAACACTTTTCTAGTCAACAGTCTTCAACCAGTATTCATATCCTTCGACCGAAAGTTTAGATACAAACGAATTAGAATACAGTAATTTAGTATCGGTCAACAAAATTTGCTTATTAGAATACGGTGTCACTTTAAAATAGTAAGACTTAGCATTTTGCTGATCATGCCCAGAAAAATATGCAAATTTATCATTATACGTTTTCGAACTCCCTTGTGGAGGAGTCGAGCAATGTTCCCATTGTACATAATTAAAGATGGACTTAGGGCTACTCGCTTTGTGAATAAAGTGGTGTCCATAATAGGTGTAGCAAAACATATCACCATGATTATCTCTAAATTGGTAAGCATCTTCATCGTCATAGACAGTATAATATTGCAAATCTTTTAGCATAGCATCTACTGTCTTCACATCCCAATCATCAGAAACAATGCCTGGAATAACAATATCATTCATTGATAACTTAAGGACATACGGTATTTGAATCAATTCAGTGGGACCATATATATCAAACATTACTTTATCCCACACAATCCCATCCGGAATTGGTATTGCAGAAATGTTCACATTGGATAAGTCTCTTCGAACCATATGAGACGAAAAATGTGGTCTCAACACAGTCTCCACGTGCTCAATGTCTGATCGATCAGGAAGAAAATGACCATGTATTACTAGAAAAAAGGTAACCACAAATCCCAACCATAAAAAAATAGTCAGTACAGCCATAAAAAGCCACAAATAGTTCCAAGGAATAACAAAATATGTACGTTTAAGCCAACTGAGTAGCTTACGTGGACCTCGGATTGAAGACAGCGAAGACGAAGAGCTGGATACAGCCGCATCCGCATCGTTGAAGCAGCCAGAGGCAGTTCTTGCAAAAGGTGCAACAGTGAACAAGGAAGCTGATGGAGGTTCTCTCCTAGGTACGCTATAAATCACATGTTCAGAAACATCAGTAGAACGTACAGCAACTTGAGAAAAAGAATCGATATCAATCGTTGACTGTGGAACAATCGCAAGATCATCTTCCACCCTCCCCAAGCTCGGAGAGGAAACAGGGTCGGTGCAAATCACCTGCAGCGGGACTTCTTCCCCAGTAGTGAGAGGGATGCCGGAACTACTGGGTGTCCCTCTTGGTCTGCTGTGCAGAATCGGCCACATGTTGTAACTTGACATTATCAATGGAAACAAAACGATTTCCTTTGGCCCCTTGCAGCGGCGGCAAAATCACAGTTCTCGTGCCGCTCACCCCCAACACCGGGACAGGTGCTCGATAAGAAGGACCAAATTCTTTCTTTACTGCGACCTTTTCACGCACTAGATCCCCAATCCTGGGTATCCAACCAGTAGGTGTTACTGGCTCATCCTTAATTCCAGAGGAGGCAGCACTCGCAGAAGAGTTATCTTCACGAAATTGTTGTAAATCCTGCAAAACAGTGACACGATCATTTATGTCAAAGGGCGTATCTGCCGCCTCCACACCAGGACCATCTAGATCAGGAACATACATTTGTGTTCCGAACAGGCACTCACATGAAGTACGACCCCCCAGTGACCTTCTAGGCAAGTTATTAAGTGCTCTCTGTACTCCATACAGGTGGGCTAGCCAACTACGACCCGTACCTATAACCCTGGCTGTTAAGGATTGCTTTAAATCACAATTTAAACGCTCCACGACAGAATTTCCCTCGGGATGAAATGGAGACGAGAATTGGAGTTGGACCCCCAACGAAGCCATGGTGTCCCTGAATGCCTTAGAGGCAAAAGCAGGGCCCTGGTCCGAATGAAAAGCCGCAACTGCAAATATATCGACAAAGATACGCAAATCTTTAATAACAGTCCGAGCGTCAGCCGAGCGCTGTGGCCAGACCCACACAAATCTGGAGCACGAATCTACAGCAACCAATATGTATTTGTATGCACTATCTGGTGTCAGTGGACCACAATGGTCCAAGTACACACACTGTAATGGTCTATTTGATATCAGAAGAGGAGTCTGCTGCGGGCGTCTAGCCAACGATGCTTTAATTTGTTGACAGACGTCACAACAAAGGACATACTGCTTTGTCTCCTTATAGAGACCAGGCCACCAATAACGGGCCTGTAAAAGTGAAATTGTGGCAGCCACACCAGCATGCGCAGATGCCACCCCTTCATGTGCTGCAGAAATTAATCGAGGTCTCTCAATCTTATTCGGTAACTCACGTACACCAACGCCTGGAATATTAACAACAGCATTTAGTGCACCACTCAAGCAGTAACTATATTTAGAAGGGAATCCTTTAGGAAATGGCGTGCCATCAGCCGTAGCTTTTATGGCAGCCGAAATCTCTATGTCTGGTTTTGAACTCGAACGAGTTACCGCGGCTACAGTGGCGATAGCCACTACCGACTTTGCAGCCTCATCAGCCAAAGTATTCCCAGCAACGTGTATTCCAACGCGCTGGTGTCCAAGTGTATGTACAACATGGACTTTAGGAAGCATTTCTTTCAGACCCGCAACCTTACCCCACAACAATTTATGTTTAATGGTGTTGCCTTTAGAATCTCTGAACCCATTCATTTTCCAATAATGCAGATATTCATTGAAGGATTGCACACAGTAGTAGGAGTCACAGACCAGCAAGGTCAATATCGCCGGCTCTGCATGCTCCAACGCTAACAAAAGAGCTTTGAGCTCAGCCAGCTGCGCCGTGCAATCTCCCAAGGTTTTAGTATAAGTATGTCGGGGGCAGAAGACTTCCCCCTCCATAGTCCCGCTCACCACCGCACATGCAGCAGAATACTGTTGTTTAGTCCCAACCGCCGGTTGCGCAGAGCCATCGGTATACATGACCACTTCATATTGGTCAATAGGCAATGTGCCAGCAGGAACTGGGTACTCTATTTCATATTGAAGAAATTCTTGAGTCTGCAGCTTAGGGTCAAATATGTAATCCACATCAGTGGCCGTCAAAGACGTAGCCCATTGTATCCACCGCGGCTGTAAAGCTTTCGAATTAGGAACACTCGCTTTTGTAACAGCCTCTAAGGCCAGAATTGGGGAAACGACAATAATGCGTTGGCCCTGGGCTAGCGGTCTTTCTTTGATCACAGCCATCTGTACTGCAGTGAGAATTTTCTCAGTCTGTGCAAAACGTTGTTCTGCAGCAGAATACAAGTGGGACTTGTATGCTGTCGGGACTGTCTCCCCTTCATTAAAGGTGACATACGTAAATCCAACAGCCCCAGGAATCACCCTGATGACCAAATGAGTTTTATTGTCCCGTGTGTGTAAATGTTTAACCGCTAAGAGATCAGTCTGCAACTCTTGCAGTATGTGTGTATGCTCAATCGTCCAAAATCTACTTGAAAAATTTGGGCGAATCAGTTCATATAAAGGTTTTATACGTGTAGCATAATCAGGAATGTAAGTTCTGCCAAAATTCAGAAACCCCAATAATGACTGGAGCTTCCGAACCGTATTAGGAGGCTGCAGTAAAGCACATTTCTCCAAAAAATGTGGCGCCAGGCTCTTGCCCTCACTCGATAACTCATATCCCAGGAAAATAACACTGAGGAAGGCAATCTTCGATTTCTTAAAATTAAACTTATAACCAATATCAGCAAAACCCACAACAATGCGCGATACGCGTCTGAGATGTTGTAGAATCTCATCGTCCGTCAAATAAATGTCATCAACATATGATAACGCCTCAGGGTCCAACTCGTGCAGAAGTTCAGTCACACGAGACGAAAACAGTCCTGGGCTATTCTTATACCCCTGAGGTAAACGACAAAACTTTTTCTGAGAGCCAAACGCACTGAAACCGGTATAGTCCCGACTTTCGGGTGCTATATTCTGGCAGAAAAATCCATTCGAGATATCCAAGGTTGTTTTGTATTTTTTACGCACTATATTATTCATAAGCGCAGCGCTATGTGAATTCTGTATTGCATATGTGCGTGTATGACTATTCAAATGTCTGTAATCCACCACTATCCTATAGGAATGGTCCGGTTTAGCAACCGGAAATAAGGGATTATTCATCGGCGAGACACAAGGCTCAATCACACCTTGGTACTCCAATTGTGTAAGAATTTTCCGAACCAATGCCCTTGCTTAAAATTTAATAGGATATTGCGGCTGTGGCTGAGGTTCTCCTTTAATGGGAATGACATGATAAGGTGATTGTTTATCCCACCCCACATTATTTCTATATAGGGCGGGGGCTTGTGCTAGAGCCCATGATTTACCATAGGACTCCGCTAGTTCTCTCGGAACAAGTGGTGAAAAGGAAGGCGCAATAACCTCCTCCCCAACCGGACAGTCGCGAACAAAGTCAGGTGGCCAATCTTGTTCGGCCAACAGGACATCATATGATTTCACCACATGGTCCCAAAAGATGGCGTGTACAACGCGGTCAATGTCCCCTTCTAATCGTAGAGTCACAAGATATACTTGATCAGGATCAGAGACTCGCATATCCGCCGTCTCGACTTGTATGAAGTCATCAGTTGCTTTCGCCTCCAGATGCTCTAGAAGACTCCGGCGAACTATTGTGACCTCTGCCGCGCTGTCTAACAGCGCTAACGCCCATGTCTTGTTCGTCAAGAGAACTCTCTTCTTGGGCGGCATGTCTAACTGAGACTGCTGCCACTTTCTTCTTTTTAAATTGCTGTTTTTGTTGCAGCGGTTTCTCTTCTTGCTTAATAGAAACCTCCGCTGAGCGTTGTGAATCCTGTCTCGGTTTCACGTACTCCGTCCTCCGCTCTGACCGCCCACCTCTCTCACTTCTTTTCTCCGAGGAGTCCTGAAAGGAACGAGATTGGCGCGTATCAGTATATTGATATCTATCAGGCGTCTTCAAAGTATCCCTATTCCTGAGATTATACTTATTTTGTGGGGTCTCCGGTTGCGGAGACTGCCCACCATCTTTCTTAGGTGTTTGCTGTTTCTTATCCCAGCGCTTTTTCGCACCCTCAGGTTGCTGTTGCTTAGAATTATCCTTATTATTTTTACCCTGCAATTGTGGCTTCTGCGGTCGAGCCCCTAGGCTATCACGACCAATACTAGAATATGTTTCAGCTATTATTCTCGGAAGTTCCCGCTCCTGATTAATCTGCAGAACGTCCCGTAGACGCATTCGCACTGCTAGTGCTACAGCCTCCCCCTTGAGATTACTCAAAATAATAGAAGAAACCGCGTCAAAATTACCCATCAATTGCATGCCTAAATCTAAGGCAGGGGCAGCCCCATATTCATCCTGAATTTGTTTAAGCACCTCTGGCAAATTAGCCAAAGTCGGTGTACCGTGTGCTGTAGTATAGAGTGCGGCAAACACCGTGCCCCAAGTATTACAAAGATCCACCGTAGGAACCATCCCATACGGCAAACACATCGTCAAAATTCTATGCTTATCCTGAGGTCCCGTATGGGGAAATACTGCTTCCAGCGTATTAATTTTTTGCGCCAGCCAAAATGGAGTCTCCTCAGGTTTTTGCCCATTACAGAGTGTAGAGTGGCCGGATTGATTCCCGGTACCACCGCATGTGGGTGAGCTGGAGCACCACGCGCTGCATTAGTATTCAATGTCTGCATCACAAACTGAACTAATCGTCTGTACGTTGCAGTTAATTCCACATATAAACGACGCACCTCAGCCACTGCCACATTTGCCACTCCAGGATATGGTGTATATGTAGCCAATAAAGGCCAGGTCGGACCATCATTACTCAACGGACCTAACCTTACTGGTGTTACTGAATGTGGGAGGGCGCCATCAAGCCAATTATGGTGTTCTTGATAAGATAAAGGTATTTCTAAGTATGCATAAGCCCTGTATTGTCCAGGGACATTCGCAACAGTATATTCGTGAAAAGTATTTGTACCCCCATCAGCTGCTGGAAATACGACCCAAGAATAAAAAAGTTCTGTTCTATAGGCTGCATGGGCGTCCACCACAAAAGTGACCGGACCCCCCTGGACCGTCAGTCCATGTGCTATCAGATGACCCGTGAGCGGAAATCACATATTAAGCGGTATATTTACTACAACTGGATTCGCCATTAGTATAACAATAATAGCACTAGGACAGAGAAGGCACACTAATATCGGGGTATTTCCTTTCAAAGTTCAAGCTTGAACAACCAACCACAAAGTATTAGGATGTACCCAACCTGTGGTGGTGGAAACCCTCAGCCCCACGGACGTCTCCGTATACGGAACCAAGGAGTCAAAATATATACGAGACCGAGAGAGTCAGTCGGACCCAAACATTAGAGCCAGACCAAACGTTGGCGGCGCCATGTCGCGTGGGCTCTCATTATCCTAAATGAGACTACTGGATTTCTAGGCAGCAGGATCGATAACGGTGTGGGGGACTGAGTCTGACCCACGTGTAAGGAACTCTGTCACCCTAAATCCGGTTGTTGCTCCGGCTAACTAGCAGTGCCTCATTTCTCCCACGGGGAAGAAATGATTGGGCAGCCGAGCGCATGACATCTTTGGAACTTCTCAGGGAAGTCGTGGTCACTCAGATCCAAACCAACTCTCTCATTCACAATATGGTCTCATATACAAATGACAAAGACAGTATAAGTTTTATATAATGTTTTAATAAAACAACTGTATTTTAGATATTAAGGCGTGAGCCGCAATAACCAGAACAATACAACATAGTAGAATTGATATAGTAACCAGGAGAGTAAAACATAGAAATAAAGGTATCATAATTCCTAACCGTTTCTACTCTCCCTCTGCTTGTTCTATTTAGAGCACAGCATGTTAAGCTTTCAGCTTGCCTTTCTGTATCACTAGGGAGACGGACACACTCATACCTGAGCAAAGGCCTGTGATCTGGTTCAGCATCTGCAACGAGGCAGTCAGCGTCTAGTTGTGGTTCCCTGGTCGGAATCTCCCTCTTCCATGTATTGGGACAAGGAAGTGATTTTATAACTAACATGTCATCGTGATCACAAAATGTTCCTACGCAGGAATGGCAAGTCTAGACTCCTACCACGTCTATCAGCAATGTACCAGACTGTATCCTTGACTAAAGCACAGAGTGAATATGTTATGAAGAACTCCAGTGCTGAAGTAGGCAAAACAGTGTGATATGAATAAAAAACAACACCGTAGAACTGGCTATTCTGTAAAATAACAGTACGAAGCCTAATAGAAAGCATTTAGAGTAAAGTGCACAGAGGCTCTAAGCTGTTAGCAAATGAATAAAATATATTTAGGGCAAAGTGCACAGAGGCCTAAGGCCTGAAGCTAATGCGCAAAATATACGTAAAACTGACCACACTACAAGGGTAGAAGAGACCAGACTGAAGCTTAAACAGCAGCAGCTGGCCTTAGATAGGGAATCCCTAGACATAGAAAGGGAATGACAGAGGTTGGGGTTAGTTCCCCATGGCGGCAGCAGTTGTGTTTCAGATAGTAATCCTGTTAGAGAGCAAAATTCCAGAAACCTGCATAAGATAGTCCCCCCTTGCAAGGAGGGAGATGACATTAATAAGTAGTTTGCTGCGCCGGAGAGGGCCTGTATAGTACAGTTGGTCCCTCAAAGGCAGTGGGCTGCTATCTTGTGGCTATCTTTCACTGGAAAGGGTAGGAATAGGCTCCTCACTGTCAGAGAAAGTGATGCCAATAATTACAAAGTTTTGAAAGATGCACTCTTGGATGGATTTGGCTTAACCACTGAACAATACAGGATTAAGTTCAGAGACACCAGAAAAGAGTCTTCTTAAGACTGTTCAGTGAAGGTCTTGGAAGGGAGGTTGCATGGCAGCAAAGTTTCTGACTATGAAAGCCTGTATAATCTTATTCTGAGAGAGCATATTCTTAACAATTGTGTGTCTGAGTTGTTGCACCAGTACTTGGTAGACTCAGAACTGACCTCTCCCCAAGAACTGGGAAAGAAGGCAGACAAATGGGTCAGAAAAAGAGAATAAGTTACTTACCTTCGGTAACGCTTTTTCTGGTGGATACAGTAACTACCTGTGGATTCCTCACCAAAAGAATTCTCCCCTCGCGCCAGCCTTCGACGGAAATTTCTTCTAGCTCTGCACGTCGACGATGACGTCACTATCGCCCGACTCCACGCGACGCCACCTGACGTCATCCAAGCAATAAGAAGCCCTCGTCGACGTGCAGACGTCAGTTATCACCATTTTGTTTTGCGTGCCATAGAGGCGAACAGGTTAAACCTAAAGAGCACACATTCATCCAGAATAGACGAAAATAAAACATTTAATATAAAACTCAATATAAATCACAGTTATGAATGCTCAATTCGAGATAGAAATAAATAAATATATATGTATAATTCCAGTCCAAAAAGTCCTTTTCACTATCTTAATTTGCAAAGGAAAAGTATATACAATGAATACAACCATATGCATGTAAAAGCTATATACATATATATCCAAGATCAAGGATGCGCACCCAAAGAGATCTTGGCTTGATCAGTCAGGCAACGGGGAGGTGGGTGGGACTGTGAGGAAACCACAGGTAGTTACTGTATCCACCAGAAAAAGAGTTACCGAAGGTAAGTAAGTTATTCTTCTGATGGATACACCTACCTGTGGATTGCACACCAAAAGAATAGAGTCCCCAAGCAGTATAACCTCCGGAGGTGGGTGCCCAAATGGTCTGTCGCGTGGGCTCTCATTATCCTAAATGAGACTACTGGATTTCTAGGCAGCAGGATCGATAACGGTGTGGGGGACTGAGTCTGACCCACGTGTAAGGAACTCTGTCACCCTAAATCCGGTTGTTGCTCCGGCTAACTAGCAGTGCCTCATTTCTCCCACAGGGAAGAGATGATTGGGAAGCCAAGCGCATGACATCTTTGGAACTTCTCAGGGAAGTCGTGGTCACTCAGATCCAAACCAACTCTCTCATTCACAATATGGTCTCATATACAAATGACAAAGACAGTATAAGTTTTATATAATGTTTTAATAAAACGACTGTATTTTAGATATTAAGGCGTGAGCCGCAATAACCAGAACAATACAACATAGTAGGATTGATATAGTAACCAGGAGAGTAAAAAATAAGAATAAAGCTATCATAATTCCTAACCGTTTCTACTCTCCCTCTGCTTGTTCTAATTAGAGCACAGCATGTTAAGCTTCCAGCTTGCCTTTCTGTATCACTAGGGAGACGGACACCCTCATACCTGAGCAAAGGCCTGTGATCTGGTTCAGCATCCGCAACGAGGCAGTCAGCGTCTAGTTGTGGTTCCCTGGTCGGAATCTCCCTCTTGCATGTATTGGGACAAGGAAATGATTTTATAACTAACATGTCATCGTAATCACAAAATGTCCCTACGCAGGAATGCCAAGTCTAAACTCCTACCACGTCTATCGGCAATGTACCAGACTGTAACCTTGACTGAAGCACAGAGTGAATATGTTATGAAGAACTCCAGTGCTGAAGTAGGCAAAACAGTGTGATATGAATAAAAAACAACACCGTAGAACTGGCTATTCTGTAAAATAACAGTACGAAGCCTAATAGAAAGCATTTAGAGTAAAGTGCACAGAGGCTCTAAGCTGTTAGCAAATGAATAAAATATATTTAGGGCAAAGTGCACAGAGGCCTAAAGCCTGAAGCTAATGCGCAAAATATACGTAAAACTAACCACACTACACCCTCCCCTTGTCGGTAGCAAGTGGTTCTAATAACATAAAAAACATGACCTAAATTTAAACACAACATTTCGACAAGATGAGAAGACAACAAAGTCATAAATTTAGGAAACATGTGACGATAGAGCGAATTTCAATATAGTGTCAATTTAGTCGGAAAAAAAAAATCCAATTGTCAGACAGAAGCAATAGAACGTAGAAGCTCCTCCACTTCGAGATATGTCAATATCGGAAGATCCACGCCACAAAGTACCATGGAGCAGGTGTGTTCCAAAGCCCCAAAATCATTCAGGGCGGCACCCCGTGTAGTGCCAAGGAAAGAGACAAAACCATCTTCCTCCAGGAAGGGAATCTCATAATTCGCTTCACGAAGCAAACGCAACCGTAGCGCACAAGTCTGGGAATGAGCCCTAATCGGGAACATCAACAGATCAGGATCGACCACTGGAGAGCGCTGCAGTGAGAGACAGAAAGCCAGTGCATGTTCAAACGAGCACCAAAGGCATCGAAACACGGGTTGCACACAATCCAAAACCGGTCTGAATGACAAAGACCAGTCACACTCCAAATGAGCCAGGAGTGTAGCTCCAAAACGCTGCATCATGCGTTCACGACACAGCTGCGCTGACGGGAGCAGCAATATAGGATCTCGTCGCGGCAGGACAGCCATTGCGAAAAAATAGTAACAATAGCAAAACTCCAGCCAATAAAGCCAAAGTAAGTGGGAAACCCCCAAAAATGCTTCCGAAAATAGAGTGTATAGCCGAAGGTATCAAACCGAATATGGAAGAGAAGGTGTGAACGAAACCAACACCAACGGCTTTGAAAAAATGAGCAACACCAGCAGTGCTGGATGCATTAAATATACGTCCCACAAGTTCACCGAAGTGACTTGGAAAGTTAGTATTCAAAAGGGACTGTATCTCCGCCGATGACCTCGCCACTTGAAGTGCGGAGGTCTCGCTAGCAGATGTAAGGGACACATGCTTTTGAAACAATAAAGCTTTCAGCCGACTCAACTTGTCGAAATCAACCTTGGAAGTAGCAATATGAGGCCAGATGTCCCCTACCTCCCTAAACTCAGGAGGGGGAAACAACACATTCCTGCAGCACGTAACGGCCTTGTTGACGACAACGACGTAAACTATTCCGGCACGCATGCCACAGCAGCGTTCGCTGTTAAGAACAATGTAACTGCCGTTAGAAAGCACCTGGAAAGTGTTTTTAATTACCGGGACTGGAACTCCCTTCAGATAACAAGCTAAGTTAGCAATCGAAGCGTTACACGCTCCGTGCAAGGACAGCTGTTTACAAACCATGGAATGGCTAACAGAAGCTTCGCATTCGCTACCGCTAAGAAAAACCTCCCGCAAACCATTAACACATCTGTACTGAAAAGGAAGCTCCCACACCTCGTGTATGTAACTGTCACCCAATAGTTCATATCTACCCACCGGAATGTGCTTCAAACAAGAAGTAAATTGCAGAGTGGAGATAGGCAAATTAATAACCCCATGAATCAACCACTCAGCTGACGGAATCTCAGCCACCGTGAAAGGCAGTTTCTCCAATTTTTCAATATTTAACATAACATACGTCGCTTCCTTCTTAGCCATCAATTGTTGTTGACGAGTTAAATTAAAGGAGATAAAGATCTCTCTGGCACGAATGTGCTGCCATGGAACGCGACCCGCCTTCAAGGTCTGAAGAGTCCAACCCAGCTGCATGATAGATCGTGTCTGACTCTGCCCATGATATAAAGAAGAAATGTCTGATTTTATAATGTCAATAGCAGAAGAGACAATGCTGTCAATCGTGTAAACACGGTCAGAAAGGGTATGCATGCCATTATCAACAACAGACAAAGTCTGCAGCAGATTTTCCTGATCAATCTGTCGTAACCGGGCTGCAGCCTCCTGCTGGGAAAGTTTCCAAAATTCATTATACACTTCGTATAAGAACCTTTTTCTCCGGGGCACCTTGGGACCTGATAAGAAATCTTGTAAATCAGTACCATTAGACAGTAACTTGAGGTGTTGACTTAACCGCATCCAGCGTGGAGTACCTCAACCATTGTTGACAAAGTTTCCCCACGCTGTATGTAGTTATTATATCAGCATGTTCTGGTGAAATGTAACGAGGGTCTGCCCTACTAGTCCTGAACCCCCCTGAAGAGGTAACAAAACGTTGCTGACACTGATTAGTGTCTACAGGCCACAATAACCACCCGCCCAGATGTAACGATGAAGCGTTAAGCGTACCATTCTGGACCCAATGCGTAAATTCACTAAAACTAGCATTCACATAGTGCTGCCAGTTATTTAATTTAGAAGGGACAGGTATACTAGGCAAAGTCAATTCTCTAATCGACGCCAAGCCCAAACAACTAGTCTGTTGTACTGTGTCATTGAGGAAAATCATTTGCACAGGGATAATGCATGCTCTAAATAATGTATCCCTGCCTTGCATCTGCCAATTTTTCGTACCCCAAACACTTTTCAAGTCAACAGTCTTCAACCAGTATTCATATCCTTCGACCGAAAGTTTAGATACAAACGAATTTGAATATAGTAATTTAGTATCGGTCAACAAAATATGCTTATTAGAATACGGTGCCACTTTAAAATAGTAAGACTTAGCATTTCGTTGATCATGCCCAGAAAAATATGCAAATTTATCATTATACGTTTTCGAACTCCCTTGTGGAGGAGTCGAGCAATGTTCCCATTGTACATAAATAAATATGGACTTAGGGCTACTCGCTTTGTGAATAAAGTGGTGTCCATAATAGTTGTAGCAAAACATATCACCATGATTATCTCTAAATTGGTAAGCATCTTCATCGTCATAGACAGTATAATATTGCAAATCATTTAGCATAGAATCCACCGTCTTCACATCCCAATGACCAGAAACAATGCCTGGAATAACAATATCATTCATTGATAACTTGAGGACAAACGGTATTTAAATCAATTCAGTGGGACCATATATATCAAACATTACTTTATCCCACACAATCCCATCCGGAATTGGTATTGCAGAAATGTTCACATTGGATAAGTCTCTTCGAACCATATGAGACGAAAAATGTGGTCTCAACACAGTCTACACGTGCTCAATGTCAGATCGATCAGGAAGAAAATGACCATGTATCACCAGAAAAAAAGTAACCACAAATCCGAACCATAAAAAAAGAGTCATGATAGCCATAGAAAGCCACAAATAGTTCCAAGGAAGAACAAAATATGTACTTTTAAGCCAACTTAGCAGCTTACGTGGACCTCGGACTGAAGACAGCGAAGACGAAGAGCTGGATACAGCCGCATCCGCGTTGTTGAAGCAGCCAGAGGAAGTTCTCGCAAAAGGTGCAACAGTGAACAAAGAAGCAGATGGAGGCTCTCTCCTAGGTACACTGTAAATCACACGTTCAGAAACATCAGTAGAACGTACAGCAACTTGATCAAAAGAATCGATATTAATCGTTGACTGTGGAACAATCGCAAGATCATCTTCCACCCTCCCCAAGCTCGGAGAGGAAACAGTGTCGGTGCAAATCACCTGCAGTGGGACTTCTTCCCCAGCAGTGAGAGGGATACCGAAACTACTGGGTGTCCCTCTTGGTCTGCTGTGCAGAATCGGCCACATGTTGTAACTTGACATTATCAATGGAAACAAAACGATTTCCTTTGGCCCCTTGCAGCGGCGGTAAAATCACAGTTCTCGTGCCGCTCACCCCTAACACCGGGACAGGTGCTCGATAAGAAGGACCAAATTCTTTCTTTACTGCGACCTTTTCACGCACTAGATCCCCAATCCTGGGTATCCAACCAGTAGGTGTTACTGGCTCATCCTTAATTCCTGAGGAGGCAGCACTTGCAGAAGAGTTATCTTCACGGAATTGTTGTAAATCCTGCAAAACAGTGACACGATCATTTATGTCAAAGGGCGTATCTGCCGCCTCCACACCAGGACCATCTAGATCAGGAACATACATTCGTGTTCCAAACAGGCACTCATATGAAGTACGACCCCCCAGTGACCTTCTAGGCAAGTTATTAAGTGCTCTCTGTACTCCATACAGGTGGGCTAGCCAACTACGACCCGTACCTATAACCCTGGCCGTTAAGGATTGCTTTAAATCACGATTTAAACGCTCCACGACAGAATTTCCCTCGGGATGAAATGGAGACGAGAATTGGAGCTGGACCCCCAACGAAGCCATGGTGTCCCTGAATGCCTTAGAGGCAAAAGCAGGGCCCTGGTCCGAATGAAAAGCCGCAACTGCAAATGTATCGACAAAGATACGCAAATCTTTAATAACAGTCCGAGCGTCAGCCGAGCGCTGTGGCCAGACCCACACAAATCTGGAGCACGAATCTACAGCAACCAATATGTATTTGTATGCACTATCTGGCGTCAGCGGACCACAATGGTCCAAGTACACACACTGTAATGGTCTGTTTGAAATCAGAAGAGGCGTCTGCTGCGGGCGTCTAGCCGACGATGCTTTAATTTGTTGACAGACGTCACAACAAAGGACATACTGCTTTGTCTCCTTATAGAGACCAGGCCACCAATAACGGGCCTGTAAAAGTGAAATCGTGGCAGCCACACCAGCATGCGCAGATGCCACCCCTTCATGTGCTGCAGAAATTAATCGAGGTCTCTCAATCTTATTCGGTAATTCACGTACACCAATGCCTGGAATATTAACAACAGCATTTAGTGCACCACTCAAGCAGTAACTATATTTAGAAGGGAATCCTCTAGGAAATGGCGTGCCATCAGCCGTAGCTTTTATGGCAGCCAAGATCTCTATGTCTGGTTTGGAACTCGAACGAGTCGCTGCGGCTACAGTGGCGATAGCCACTGCCGACTTTGCAGCCTCATCAGCCAAAGTATTCCCAGCAACGTGTATTCCAACGTGCTGGTGTCCAAGTGTATGTACAACATGGACCTTAGGAAGCGTTTCTTTCAGACCCGCAACCTTACCCCACAACAATTTATGTTTAATGGTGTTGCCTTTAGAATCTCTGAACCCATTCATTTTCCAATAGTGCAGATATTCATTGAAAGATTGCACACAGTAGTAGGAGTCACAGACCAGCAAGGTCAATATCGCCGGCTCTGCATGCTCCAATGCTAACAAAAGAGCTTTGAGCTCAGCCAGCTGCGCCGTGCAATCTCCCAAGGTTTTAGTATAAGTATGTCAGGGGCAGAAGACTTCCCCCTCCATAGTCCCGCTCACCACCGCACATGCAGCAGAATACTGTTGTTTAGTCCCAACCGCTGGTTGCGCAGAGCCATCGGTATACATGACCACTTCATATTGGTCAATAGGCAATGTGCCAGCAGGAACTGGGTACTCTATTTCATATTGAAGAAATTCTTGAGTCTGCAGCTTAGGATCAAATATGTAATCCACATCAGTGGCCGTCAAAGACGTAGCCCATTGTATCCACCGCAGGTGTAAAGCTTTCGAATTAGGAACACTCGCTTTTGTAACAGCCTCTAAGGCCGGAATCGGGGAAACGACAATAATGCGTTGGCCCTGGGCTAGCGGTCTTTCTTTGATCACAGCCATCTGTACTGCAGTGAGAATTTTCTCAGTCTGTGCAAAACGTTGTTCTGCAGCAGAATACAAGTGGGACTTGTATGCTATCGGGACTGTCTCCCCTTCATTAAAGGTGACATACGTAAATCCAACAGCCCCAGGAATTACCCTGATGACCAAATGTGTTTTATTGTCCCGTGTGTGTAAGTATTTAACCACTAAGAGATCATTCTGCAACTCTCGCAGTATGTGTGTATGCTCAATCGTCCAAAATCTACTTGAAAAATTCGGGCGAATCAGTTCATATAAAGGTTTTATACGTGTAGCTTAATCAGGAATGTAAGTTCTGCCAAAATTCAGAAACCCCAATAATGACTGAAGTTTCCGAACCGTATTAGGAGGCTGCAATAAAGCACATTTCTCCAAAAAATGTGGTGCCAGGCTCTTGCCTTCACTCGATAACTCATATCCCAGGAAAATAACACTGAGGAAGGCAATCTTTGATTTCTTAAAATTAAACTTATAGCCAATATCAGCAAATCCCACAACAATGCGCGATACGCGTCTGACATGTTGTAGAATCTCATCGTCTGTCAAATATATGTCATCAACATATGATAATGCCTCAGGGTCCAACTCGTGCAGAAGTTCAGTCACACGAGCCGAAAACAGTCCTGGGCTATTCTTATACCCCTGAGGTAAACGACAAAACTTTTTCTGAGAGCCAAACGCACTGAAACTGGTATAGTCCAGACTTTCGGGCGCTATATTCTGGCAGAAAAATCCATTCGAGATATCCAATGTTGTTTTGTATTTTTTACGCACTATATTATTCATAAGCGCAGCGCTATGTGAATTCTGTATTGCATATGTGCGTGTATGACTATTCAAATGTCTGTAATCCACCACTATCCTATAGGAATGGTCCGGTTTAGCAACCGGAAATAAGGGATTATTCATTGGCGAGACACAAGGCTCAATCACACCTTGGTACTCCAATTGTGTAAGAATTTTCCTAACCGATGCCCTTGCTTCAAATTTAATAGGATACTGCGGCTGTGGCTGAGGTTCGCCCTTTATTGGAATGACATGATAAGGTGATTGTTTATCCCACCCCACATTATTTCTATATAGGGCGGGGGCTTGTGCTAGAGCCCATGATTTACTGTAGGACTCCGCTAGTTCTCTCGGAACCAGTGGTGAAAAGGATGGCATAATAACCTCCTCCCCAACCGGACAGTCGCGAACAAAGTCAGGTGGCCAATCTTGTTCGGCCAACAGGACATCATGTGATTTTACCACATGGTCCCAAAAGATGGCGTGTACAATGCGGTCAATGTCCCCTTCTAATCGTAGAGTCACAAGATATACTTGATCAGGATCAGAGACTCGCATATCCGCCGTCTCGACTTGTATGAAGTCATCAGTTGCTTTCGCCTCCAGATGCTCTAGAAGACTCCGGCGAACTATTGTGACCTCTGCCGCGCTGTCTAACAGTGCTAACGCCCATGTCTTGTTCGTCAAGAGAACTCTCTTCTTGAGCGGCATGTCTAACTGAGACTGCTGCCACTTTTTTCTTTTTAAATTGTTGTTTTTGTTGCAGCGGTTTCTCTTCTTGTTTAACAGAAACCTCCGCTGAGCGTTGCAAATCCTGTCTTGGTTTCACGTACTCCGTCCTCCGCTCTGACCGCCCACCTCTCTCACTTCTCTTCTCAGAGGAGTCCTGAAAGGAACGAGATTGGCGTGAATCAGTATATTGATATCTATCAGGCGTCTTCAAATTATCCCTATTTCTGAGATTATACCTATTCTGCGGGGTCTCCGGTTGCGGAGACTGTCCCCCATCTTTTTTAGGTGTTTGCTGTTTCTTTTCCCAGTGCTTTTTTGCACCCTCAGGTTGCTGTTGCTTAGTATTATCCTTATTATTTTTACCCTGCAATTGTGGTTTCTGCGGTCGAGCCCCTAGGCTATCACGACCAATACTAGAATATGTTTCAGCTATTATTCTCGGAAGTTCCCGCTCCTGATTAATCTGCGGAACGTCCCGAAGACGCATTCGCACTGCTAGTGCTACAGCCTCCCCCTTGAGATTACTCAAAATAATAGAAGAAACCGCATCAAAATTACCCATCAATTGCATGCCTAAATCCAAGGCAGGGGCAGCCCCATATTCATCCTGAATTTGTTTAAGCACCTCCGGCAAATTAGCCAAAGTCGGTGTACTGTGTGCTGTAGTATAGAGTGCGGCAAACACCGTGCCCCAAGTATTACAAAGGTCCACCGTAGGAACCATCCCATACGGCAAACACATCGTCAAAATTCTATGCTTATCCTGAGGTCCCGTATGGGGAAATACTGCTTCCAGCGTATACATTTTTTGCGCCAGCCAAAATGGAGTCTCCTCACGTTTAGCCGGTACTTTGCCCATAACTGAGTGTACAGTGGCCGGATTGATTCCCGGTACCACCGCATGTGGGTGTGCTGGGGCAGCACGTGCTGCATTAGTATTTAATGTCTGCATCACAAACTGAACTAATCGTCTGTATGTTGCAGTTAATTCCATATATAAACGACGCACTTCAGCCACTGCCACATTTGCCACTCCAGGATATGGTGTATATGTAGCCAATAAAGGCCAGGTCGGACCATCATTACTTAACGGACCTAACCTTACTGGTGTTACTGAGTGTGGGAGGGCGCCATCAAGCCAATTATGGTGTTCTTGATAAGATAAAGGTATTTCTAAGTATGCATAAGCCCGGTTTTGTCCAGGGACATTCGCAACAGTATATTCGTGAAAAGTATTTGTACCCCCATCAGCTGCTGGAAATACGACCCAAGAATAAAAAAGTTCTGTTCTATAGGCTGCATGGGCGTCCACCACAAAAGTGACCGGACCCCCCTGGACTGTCAGTCCATGTGCTATCAGATGACCTGTGAGCGGAAATCGCATATTAAGCGGTATATTTACTACAACTGGATTCGCCATTGGTATAACAAAAATAGCTCTAGGACAGAGAAGGCACACCAATATCGGGGTCTTTCCTTTCAAAGTTCAAGCTTGAACAACCAACCACTAAGCAATAGGATGTACCTAACCTGTGGTGGCGGAAACCCTCGGCCCCACGGACGTCTCCGTATACGGAACCGAGGAGTCAAAATATATACGAGACCGAGAGAGTCAGTCGGACCCAAACATTAGAGCCAGACCAATCGTTGGAGGCGCCATGTCGCGTGGGCTCTCATTATCCTAAATGAGACTACTGGATTTCTAGGCAGCAGGATCGATAACGGTGTGGGGGACTGAGTCTGACCCACGTGTAAGGAACTCTGTCACCCTAAATCCGGTTGTTGCTCCGGCTAACTAGCAGTGCCTCATTTCTCCCACAGGGAAGAGATGATTGGGCAGCTGAGCGCATGACATCTTTGGAACTTCTCAGGGAAGTCGTGGTCACTCAGATCCAAACCAACTCTCTCATTCACAATATGGTCTCATATACAAATGACAAAGACAGTATAAGTTTTATATAATGTTTTAATAAAACAACTGTATTTTAGATATTAAGGCGTGAGCCGCAATAACCAGAACAATACAACATAGTAGGATTGATATAGTAACCAGGAGAGTAAAACATAAGAATAAAGCTATCATAATTCCTAACCGTTTCTACTCTCCCTCTGCTTGTTCTAATTAGAGCACAGCATGTTAAGCTTCCAGCTTGCCTTTCTGTATCACTAGGGAGACGGATACCCTCATACCTGAGCAAAGGCCTGTGATCTGGTTCAGCATCTGCAACGAGGCAGTCAGCGTCTAGTTGTGGTTCCCTGGTCGGAATCTCTCTCTTGCATGTATTGGGACAAGGAAATGATTTTATAACTAACATGTCATCGTAATCACAAAATGTCCCTACGCAGGAATGCCAAGTCTAAACTCCTACCACGTCTATCGGCAATGTACCAGACTGTATCCTTGACTGAAGCACAGAGTGAATATGTTATGAAGAACTCCAGTGCTGAAGTAGGCAAAACAGTGTGATATGAATAAAAAACAACACCGTAGAACTGGCTATTCTGTAAAATAACAGTACGAAGCCTAATGGAAAGCATTTAGAGTAAAGTCCACAGAGGCTCTAAGCTGTTAGCAAATGAATAAAATATATTTAGGGCAAAGTGCACAGAGGCAAAATATACGTAAAACTAACCACACTACAGGTCAAATCAAGAAATCTTGCAGCACCGAGCAAGCAAAATGGCCATCCCTCCTGACGTCAGTGTCCAAACAGTAATGTTTGCCAAAAGTATGGAGGGATGCCCAGGTCGCTGCCCTGCAGATGTCAGCCACAGGAACACCTCTAGCCAAAGCCGATGAAGCTGCTTTGGCCCTGGTGGAATGGGCATGAAGCCCCACAGGTGGATCTCTCTTCGCCAAAGAATAGCAGATCTTAATACATAGAATGACCCACCTGGATAGCGTTCTCTTGTGGACCGCTCTACCTTTCCTCTTCCCCATGTACGAAGAGCTGTTCATCCTGTCTGAAATCTTTCGTCCTGGAGACATAGAAGCTCAGTGCTCTTCGCGGATCCAGCCGGTGGAGCCTCTCTTCCTCCTTGGATGGGTGTGGTGGAGGGTAAAAGGAAGAGAGAGTAATTGACTGCCCCAGGTGAAAGGGTGTAACAACCTTCGGTAGGAAAGCCGCCTTGGTCCTCAACACCACTTTGTCCTTGAAGAAGGAAAGGAATGGGGTTTCTACAGTTAGAGCCTGAAGCTCACTAACCCTTCTGGCAGATGTTATTGCCTCCAGGAAAACAGTTTTAAATACTAGGAACCGTAAAGAACAAGAGTGCATGGGTTCAAACGGGGCCCCCATAAGAAAAGTTCAAACCAAGTTAAGGTCCCACTGAGGCATAACGAATGGCGTGGGCAGATACTTATTAGTGAGTCCCTTTAGAAAATTTAAAACAATTGGTGATTTAAAGAAGGATGGTTGATCAGGAAGGCACAGAAAAGCAGATAGTGCAGACAGACAACCCTTAACAGTGGCAACTGAAAAACCTTTCTGTGCCAAATAGAGCGCAAACGACAAAATGTCAGATAAACCAGCTCTTAAAGGATCTAAACTATTCTCTCCACACCAGCTTGTAAACTTAGCCCAACGATTTGCATAGATTGACTTGGTGGAGTGGCGCCTGGCCGATAGAATAACTTCCACCACATCTGGATGGAGAGAAAAGGAACTTAGATTGCCCCATTCAATCTCCAGGCATGAAGATGCAGGCTCTGGAGGTGGGGGTGTAGAATCTGCCCCTGCGACTGCGAGAGGAGGTCCACCCTGCAAGGGAGACGGAGCGGAGGGCACTGAGAGAGTTGGAGTAGGTCCGAATACCACACCCTTCTTGGCCAATCTGGAGCTATTAAGATGACTTGAGCTCAGCCTTGGCAGATTTTCCTGAGAACTGGAGGAATCAAGGGTATGGGGGGAAACGCGTAAAGCAACTGACCCTTCCAGGACATCTGAATTGCGTCCCCCAAAGCTCCTTGCACTGGATACTGGAGGCTGCAAAATAGTGGGCACTGCGCATTCTCTTGAGTTGCAAACAGATCTATTTGTGGATATCCCCACATCCGAAAGATATACAGAACTAGATCTGGATGAAGATGCCACTCGTGGTCGACCAAGCTGAGTCGAATGAGAATGTCTGCACACACGTTCAGGACTCAGGCCAAATGATGTGCAATCAAGCAGATCTTGTGGTCCTGAAGCCAGGATCAAAGACGAAGAGCTTCTCTGCAGAGAAGATACGACCCCACTCCTCCCTGTTTGTTTATATACCACATCGCGGTCGTGTTGTCCGTTAGAACCTGGACTGACTGACCGCGAATGGAAGGGAGGAAGGCCTTGAGTGCCAGTCGTACTGCCCGCAATTCTAACAGATTGATGTGTAATTTCTGTTCTACCGGAGACCAAAGGCCTTTGATCTCCAGGTCCCCCAGATGAGCTCCCCACCCTAGAGTGGAAGCATTCGTTACCACTGAGGCCACTGGTGGGGGTAGCGAGAACGGCCTTCCTTGAGACAGGTTGTCTACCTCTGCCCACCATTGAAGATCCACTGCAGTGTCTCTGGAGATCTTTATCGAGTCCTCAAGATCCCCTTTGTGCTGAAACCACTGGAGAGCCCTCATGTGCCAGCGTGCATGAGTGACCAACAGTATGCAAGAAGCCAACAGACCGAGCAGGCGAAGGACTTTGAGGATTGGAACTACCGCTCCATTTCGAAACATTGGAATAAAAGCCTGTATGTCCTGAACCCGCTGTGGCTGAGGAAAGGCCCGGTTCAATGTCGTGTCCAATACTGCCCCTATGAACAGGAGGCGTTGAGAGGGCGCCAGGTGAGATTTGGGTACATTAACTGAAAACCCCAGGTCGTACAACAATTGAGTAGTCGTCTGGAGATGGCACCGCACGAGCTCTGGAGTATTGGCTTTGATCAACCAATCGTCCAGATAGGGAAACACAGCGATCCCCTTTCTTCTGAGCTCTGCCGCTACCACCGCCATCACCTTCGCGAAGACTCGAGGTGCTGAAGTAAGACCAAACGGGAGGACCGCAAACTGATAATGTTGTGATCCCACCACAAAACGGAGATACTTCCTGTGCAATTTGAGGATTGGAATATGAAAATACGCATCCTGCAAATCGACCAACACCATCCAGTCTCCTTCGTTCAACGCCAAAAGAACCTGTGAGAGGGTCAGCATTTTGAACTTTTCCTGTTTGAGGAACCAATTCAAAATCCTCAAGTCCAAAATCGGTCTCAGCCGACCATCCTTTTTGGGAATCAGAAAGTATCTTGAATAGCACCCCTGACCCCTCTCTTGCTCGGGAACCAACTATATTGCACCTTCTTGTAATAGGGATAATACCTCCTGCTGTAACAGGAGAAGATGGTCTTCCGAACAGAAGGATGGGCGGGGAGGGAGGGTGGGAGGAAATTCCCAAAAGGGAAGAGCGTACCCCCTCTTCACAATGTCGATGACCCAGGAGTCTGATGTTATGACCTCCCACATTGGAAGAAAAAGGGCAAGTCTCCCCCCTACCGGAGACGAATGGACAGGGAATGGTAGAGGACTACGGCTGCCTTCCTTGCTGCACCCCTCCCGAGGAAGAGGAAGAGGCAGAGTGCTGCAAGGTGGCTCCTCTCGTACGGACTCTGCCCCTGCCCCTGAAGGATCTGTAAGGCAGGGTAGAAGCAGTTTGTTGTGGTCCTTGCAGTCTTCCTCGAAAGGAACCACGTCCAAATCCTTTAAATCTCCGAAAGCCTCTAAAGGTGGATGAGGCCGACGACTGTCGGTCTGCTCTCTTTAAAACGTTCCAAGGCTGAGTCAGCCTTAGAGCCGAAGAGCTTTTCCCCATCAAACGGAAGATCAAGGAGTGTGGCCTGCACGTCCGTCGAGAAGCCTGATGATCGAAGCCAAGACTGCCTCCTAGAGACTATGGTCGTGCCCAAAGCCCTAACCACCGAGTCCGAAGTGTCCAAACTAGACTGGATCACTTGTGTCGCAGCTGCTTGAGCATCCGAAAAGAGTTGCAGCATCTCCTGTGACACATTAGGGTGGCCCTTTGCCTCTTCCATAAGGGCATGGATGTAACGTCCCAGTATGCATGTGGCATTGGATGATTTTAGGGTCATACTGCACGATGAAAATGTCTTTTTAGCAGTATGGTCCATCTTTTTTGACTCTCTATCAGCAGGAGTCCCAGGAAACGAGCCAGGAGAGGATCTGGAGGAACATGAAGCTTAGACCACTAGGCTCTCCGGAGTTGGTTGCCTGGAAAGAAACACCGGATCCCCAGGCGCCGTCCTGTACCGCTGAGCCACCGCTCTGTTGACCGCAGCAGTGGATACAGGTTTCAGCCAAATATCCTTAATAGGGTCCAGCAGAGCCCCATTGAATGGTAGAAGAGGCTCAGCAGAAGCAGATGTCGGATGGAGGACCTCTGTCAATAAATTTCTCTTAACCTCCGTGGTAGGAAGAGTAATATCCAAAAAGTCTGCAGCCTTACGAATGACTTTATGGAAAGAAGCTGCTTTCTCTGTGACCTCTCCAGGGGAAGCTAGATCCCATTCCGGGGTAGTGTCAAGGCCACTAGCTGAGTCCAGACCCTGGAAGTCACCTGAGGGCTCTACAACTTCTCGTTCCTCCAGGTGTTGCCCCGCGTACTCCTCCTCCTCCAAGAGATGAAGGGCCAGGCGTCTTGATCTAAGTCTTGACTCCAAGCCTGGAGTCGACAAGGCGTCGCCCGACGGCGAAGATCTCCGTCGGTGCCGAATCTCGGATTCATCCGAAGCGGGAGGCTCCGGCTCCAAAGCGTTCTTGGACGTCGATCGGATCCGAGGCAAATCCGACGACGCCGTAACAGGTGTAGCCATCCTGAGTGACGTCGTAGGCATCGGCGCCGCTTCAGATGCAGCAGACATAAACGGGGTGAACGGCGCCGATTTGAAAGACGCCGGAACACCCAAGTCGTGGGCCAAAGGACCAGACGGACCTGCATGACTTCCACCCGGCGTCATGGAAGCAAAGATGTTAAATATAGCGTTCAAAAATGCTGCAGGATCCGATCCCGGAGTCGGGAAAGCCGGGTACTGATGCTGCTGCACCGGCTCCGGCAAAGCTGCCGAAGAGGGTCCAGGTAACTCCTGGCCAGGAGAACCTTCAGGCCTCTGTGGAGGCTCGACCTCAAAGACCGATCCAGGTGACGTCGGGGTCGCCGGAGGTGGAGGGGTGACGGTCGGGCTTATCTTCCACGTCGGACGGTGCTGAGTCGACGGAGAGGCGAATCTAGACCTGGACCGTCCTTTGCTTGATCGGCGTCGAGATCCATGACGGCGCCGAGAGCCACTATGGTGATGACGAGACCTCGAAGATCTCGACGAAGACTCCCCCCTATGACGCCTCTCTTTCTTCTTCTTGGACCGGGCCAAGAATAACTTCGCCTCCCTTTCTTTGAGTGCCTTAGGGTTCATGCGCTGGCACGAACCGCATGCCTCGCCCTCATGATTGGAACTAAGGCACCAGAGGCAGTTTTCGTGGGGGTCGGTAACCGACATTCGACCCCCGCACTGGTTACAAGGTTTAAAGCCAGATTTTCTAGGCTGCAACATTGTAACCGTCCGTTGGTAACAGTAGCTCCCTGTGAGCCTCGAAGAAACAACCGTTATTCGGGCACGGAAAAAAGGGAACTGACGTCTGCACGTCGACGAGGGCTTCTTATTGCTTGGATGACGTCATGCGGCATCGCGTGGAGTCGGGCAATTGTGACGTCGACGTGCAGAGCTAGAAGAAATTTCCGTCGAAGGCTGGCGCGAGGGTAGAATTCTTTTGGTGAGGTAAGTGTATCCATCAGAACAGAAAAGTTCATACAGGAGGTGACCAGGATGGCAAGAAGAAAGATGGTGAGAAATCTCAGGATAAGCGTAAGGATAAAGGTAAAACTAAAGATCCTTCTTCAAATCCTAAACATTCTTCAGGGGGTGGGGATAAATCATCTTCTTCCTCTTCTTCACAACCCACACACATTAAAAAGCCCTGGTGCTATGTGTGTAAAAATAAAGGCCATAGGCCAGGGGATAAGTCCTGCCCAGTTAACCCCCTGAGCCTACCACCACTAATACATCAAACTCTAGTGCCCCTAGCAGTAGTGGTAATAATGGTGGGACTGCTGGCAACAGTCAGAATAAGGGTCTAGTTGGGTTCACTTATGGGTCCATCATAGAAACTGGGGTAGTCAATCCCAAGACAGTTTCTGTCACACCTGGTGGCATTGGCCTTGCCACACAGGCTGCTTGTCCCCTTACAATGGAGTACAGGCAGACAGTTTCAATAAATGGTGTTGAGGCTCAGGCCTACAGGGACACAGGTGCCAGTATCACTTTCATGACTGAAAACCTAGTGTCTCCTGAACAACACATCATTGTTCAACAGTACAAGATTATTGATGTCCTTAACTCCACTAAGTTCCTTCCTTTAGCTATAATTCAGTTTAGTTGGGGTGGAGTTACTGGCCCTAAGCAGGTGGTAGTATCACCTAGCTTACCTGTAGACTGTCTCTTAGGTAATGACCTAGAGGCCTCAGGTTGGGCTGAGGTAGAGTTTAATACACGTGTAGTCATGCTGGGTATCCCTGAGGAATTGCTTCCTCTCATTTAAGCTGAAATGAAAAAGCAAAGGAGAGAAAAATGCCTGAAAACTCAGGATCCTTCTCCAACAACAGGTAAAAAGGGCATTAAAGTATCCCCTACCCACCCTATGATTCAGGATACCATTCCTGGGATGGGAGAAACCTCTCCTGGGGTGGCACCTGTACGAAGGGACTCATCAGCTGGCAAAGCTGTACTCCCTGAGGTAGAAGTACCTCTCTGTGGGATAACTAATATTGGTGAGAAAAAGTGCACCATTTTAGTTAACATGGAGCATCCCTCCAACCCTCCCAGAGAAACGTTAGTGCAGCAACAATGCACTGCCTCACAACACTTAGGACAGCAGCCGTGCCCTAGTGTGGAGCTCAAAGGACAGCATCCCTGCCCTGCTCCAACTCAAGAGAAACAGCAATCCTGTTCTCTCTTACAGCCATATGGACAAAGTTTTTGCCCAGCTATGGCTTTACTGAGACAGCATCCCTGTCTGGCATTCTCATCCGTTGATATAGGTCCAGTGGACAATTCCCATTGCTAAACTTAAACATACTAGTAGAAACTCTGAGAATATAACTTCACATTGTTGGCTAGCTAAAAAACTTCAAACAGGGTGGTTTACATTCCCACAGGGAAATAACCATATAGTGGATGATAAAGGGAGTAACCAAGCTATTGCAGAGCTACTCTCCACTTTTCACCACTTAGCCAATAAAGACTCAACTGGCCAAGGTTAGCCTTATTGTCCTTTGTTTGGGAGGGTTGTGCAGGAAGGTAGCCTCTTTCTAGCCTTGTTACCCCCACTTTTAGCCTGTTTATGAGTGTATGTCAGGGTGTTTTTACTGTCTCACTAGGATCCTGCTAGCCAGGGCCCAGTGCTCATAGTGAAAACCCTGTTGTCAGTATGTGTGATATGCGTCACTGGGATCCTGCTAGCCAGGACCCCAGTGCTCATAAGTTTGTGGCCTATATGTTCCCTGTGTGGTGCCTAACTGTATCTCCGAGGCTCTGCTAACCAGAACCTCAGTGTTTATGCTCTCTCTGCTTTCTAAAATTGTAACTGCAGGCTAGTGACTAATTTTACCAATTCTCATTGGCACACTGGTACACCCATATAATTACCTTGTATATGGTACCTAGGTACCCAGGGTATTGGGGTTCCAGGAGATCCCTATGGGCTGCAGTATTTCTTTTGCCACCCATAGGGAGCTCAAGCAATTCTTACACAGGCCTGCCACTGCACCCTGAGTGAAATAACGTCCACGTTATTTCACAGCCATTTTCCACTGCACGTAAGTAACTTATAAGTCACCTATATGTCTAACCCTCACTTGGTGAAGGTTAGGTGCCAAGTTACTTAGTGTGTGGGCACCGTGGCACTAGCCAAGGTGCCCCCACATCGTTCACAGCAAATTCCCCGAACTTTGTGAGTGCGGGGACACCACTACACGCATGCACTGCACATAGGTCACTGCCTATGTGTAGCGTCACAATGGTAACTCCGAACATAGCCATGTAACATGTCTAAGATCATGGAAGTGTCACCCCAATACCAGAATGGTATTGGGGGGACAATTCCATGATCCCCTGGGTCTCTAGCACAGAACCCGGGTACTGCCAAACTACCTTTCCGGGGTTTCCACTGCAGCTGCTGCTACTGCCAACCCCTCAGACAGGATTCTGCCCTCCTGGGGTCTGGGCAGCCCCGGCCCAGGAAGGCATAACAAAGGATTTCCTCTGAGAGAGGGTGTTACACTCTCTCCCTTTGGAAATAGGTGTGAAGGGCTGGGGAGGAGTAGCCTTCCTCAGCCTCTGGAAATGCTTTGATGGGCACAGATGGTGCCCATCTCTGCATAAGCCAGTCTACACCGGTTCAGGGATCCCCCAGTCCTACTCTGGCGCGAAACTGGACAAAGGAAAGTGGAGTGACCACTCCCCTGACCAGTACCTCCCAGGGGAGGTACCCAGAGCTCCTCCATTGTGCCCCAGACCTCTGCCATCTTGGATTCAGAGGCGCTGGGGGCACACTGGACTGCTCTGAGTGGCCAGTGCCAGCAGGTGACGTCAGAGACCCCCTCTGATAGGTTCTTACCTCTCTTGGTAGCCAAACCGCCTTTCTAAGTAGCCAAACCTCCTTTTCTGGCTAATTAGGGTCTCTCCTCTAGGGTATGTTTCAGATAATGAAAGCAAGAGCTCACCAGAGTTCCTCTGCACTTCCCTCTTCGACTTCTGCCAAGGATCACCCGCTGACTGCTACAGTACGCCTGCAAAACCGCAAGACGACCACCAACAACATTGTAGCTCCTCATCCTGCCGGCTTTCTTGACTGTTTCCTGGTGGTACATGCTCTAAGGGCTGTCTGCCTTCACCCTGCATTGGCAGCCAAGAAGAAATCTCCTGTGGGTCGACTGAATCTTCCCCCTGCTAACGCAGGAACCAAAAGACTGCATCACCGGTCCTCTGGATCCCCTCTCATCCTGACGAGCGTGGTCCCTGGAACACAGGAGCTGGATCCAAGTGACCCCACAGTCCAGTGATCCTTCAGTCCAAGTTTGGTGGAGGTAAGTCCTTGCCTCCCCACGCCAGACAGCAAACCTGTGTACTGCATGATGTGCAGCTGCTCCGGCTTCTGTGCACTTCCCCAAGGATTCCTTTGTGCACAGCCTAGCCTGGGTCCCCAGCACTCCGTCCTGCAGTGCTCAACCCTCTGAGTTGGACTCCGACATCGTGGGACCCTCCTTTTGTGACTCTGAGTTCACAGATCTTCCAAGTGCCTGCTCCGGTGCTTCTGTGGGTGCTGTCTGCTTCTGTGGGGGCTCTCTGAGTTGCTGAGCGCCCCCTCTGTCTCCTCCTCCAAGAGGCGACATCCTGGTCCTTCCTGGTCCCCAGCAGCACCCAAAAACCTATACCGCGACCCTTGCAGCTAGCAAGGCCTGTTTGCGGTATTTCTGCGTGGAAACACTTCTGCAACATCCAGCACGCCGTGGGACATCTTCCATCCACAGGAGAAGTTCCTAGCCCTTTTCGTTGTTGCAGAATCTTCGGCTTCTTCCACCCGGAGGCAGCTCTTTTGCACCTTCATCTGGGGTTTCCTGGGCTCCTTCACCCCCGGACACTATCGCAACTCTTGGACTTGATCCCCTTGCTTTGCAGGTCCTCATGTCCAGGAATCCGTCTTCAGTGTTTTGGTGATGCTTGTGGTTCTTGCAGAATCCCCCTATCACGACTATTGTGTCTTTCTGGGGTAGTAGGGTAACTTTACTCCTACTTTTCAGGGTCTTGGGGTGGGGTATCTTGGACATCCTGACTGTTTTCTTAGAGTCCCAGCGACCCTCTACAACCTCCCATAGGTCTGGGGTCTATTCGTGATTCGCATTCCACTTTTGGAGTATATGGCTTGTGTTGCCCCTAGACCTATGTTCACCTATTGCATCCTATTGTGATTCTACATTGTTTGCACTACTTTTATTACTGTTACTTACCTGTTTTGGGTTTGTGTACATATAACTTGTGTATATTGCTTACCTCCTAAGTGAGGGTACTCTCTGAGATACTTTTGGCATATTGCCACTAAAATAATGTACCTTTATTTTTAGTAACTCTGAGTATTGTGCTTTCTTATGATATTGTGCTATATGATATAAGTGGTATAGTAGGAGCTTTGCATGTCTCCTAGTTCAGCCTAAGCTGCTTTGCCATAGCTACCTTCTATCAGCCTAGCTGCTAGAAGAACAAGTCACTTACCTTCGGTAATGCCTTTTCTGGTGGATACACTAGCTACCTGTGGATTCCTCACTCATTGAATTGTCCCCTTGCGCCAGCATCAGACGGAAATTTTTTCCTAGCTTCTGCACGTCGACAAGGACGTCACAATTGCCCGGCTCCCACGCGACGCCGTCTGACGTCACAAGGGCAATAAGAGGTCCTCGCCGGCGTGCTGCATCAGTACCAACATTTTTTACGTGCCTTTGAGGCGAACAGGCAAATAGCAACAAAATATATCTGTAAAGAACACATCAAACAAAATCTTATTCCATAATATTTAATTAAATTAAATAGAAAAAACATTCGTATCAATATGCATATATGTAAAAATATATACATATAAATAATATACAAATATACCATAACAAAAATATATACACATATAGAAATATCACAAGCATGTTTAACATCTGCATCGGTATAAACAAATCAATGACTTACAGGAGCTCACCCAAGGAAATCTTGGTAAGACCAGACAGGCAACGGGGAGGCGGGTGGGACCGTGAGGAATCCACAGGTATCTAGTGTATCTACCAGAAAAGGCGTTACCGAAGGTAAGTAACTTGTTCTTCTGATGGATACAACTACCTGTGGATTCCTCACTCCTTGAATAGAATCCCAAAGCAGTATCGCACTCAGTGGAGGGGGCCTGAATGGTCAAACCAAGAAATCCTGCAGCACCGACCGTGCAAAATGGCCATCCCTCCTCACCTCTGAATCCAAGCAATAATGCTTTGCAAAAGTGTGGAGGGATGTCCAAGTTGCAGCCTTGCAGATGTCAACCACAGGAACACCTCTAGCCAGGGCCGAAGATGCCGACTTAACTCTGGTGGAATGAGCTCTTATTCCATCAGGGGGTTCCTTTTTTGCCAGAGAGTAAATTAATGCAAAGAATGACCCACCTGGAGAGTGTTCTCTTGTGGACTGCCTTTCCTTTCCTCTTTCCCACATACCCGATGAAGAGCTGATCTTCCAATCTGAACTCCTTCGTTCTGTCGACGAAGAAGCTCAGTGCTCTTCTCGGGTCCAAACGATGCAGTCTTTCTTCCTCTTTCGACGGATGAGGTGGAGGATAAAAAGAGGAGAGTGTAATAGACTGACCCATATGGAAGGTTGAAACAACCTTCGGCAAGAAAGCAGCCTTGGTCCTCAACACCACCTTATCCCCATAAAAGGATGTGTACGGGGGCTTAACAGAAAGAGCCTATAGCTCACTCACCCTTCTAGCTGAAGTAATGGCAACAAGGAAAACAGTCTTTAGAACCAATAGCCTTAAGGGGCAAGAATGCATCGGCTCAAACGGTGAGCCCATAAGAAACGTTAAAACTAGGTTTGAATCCCACTGAGGCATAATGAAAGGAGTGGGAGGATATCTATTAGTCAGGCCCTTTATGAACCTCAAAACCAACGGAGATTTAAATAAAGAAGGTTGGTCAGGCAGACACAGAAAGGCTGACAGAACCGACAAGGAGCCCTTAACTGTCGCAACTGCACAACCCCTCTGTGCCAAGGACAACGCAAAAGACAAGATATCCGATAAGTGGGCACGTAAGGGATCAATTTGCTTCTCTCCACACCAATTCACAAATTTAGCCCACCTGCTAGCGTAGATAGATTTAGTGGAGTGTCGTCTGGCCGATAAAATAACATCCACCACCTCAGGTGGGAGAGAAAAGGAACTCAGGTTGCCTCGTTCAATCTCCAGGCATGAAGGTGCAGGCTCTGGAGGTGGGGGTGTAAAACCTGCCCCTGCGATTGTGAGGAATCAAGGGTATGGGGGGAAACGCGTAAAGCAACTGGTCACACCAGGACATCTGAAACGTGTCCCCCAATGTTCCTTGCACCGGATACTGGAGGCTGCAGAACAACGGGCAGTGCATGTTCTCCCGAGCGGCAAAAAGATCTACCCGAGGGAATCCCCACATCTGGAAGATGTACAGGGCTAGATTAGAATGAAGATGCCACTCATGATCGGTCGATAAGTGCCAACTGAGACTGTCCGCACGCACGTTCAAGACTCCGGTCAGATGGTTTTCTACCAAGCAAATCCGATGGTCCCTTGCCCAGGACCATAGCCGAAGAGCTTCTCTGCAGAGAAGGTACGACCCTACTCCTCCCTGCTTGTTGATGTACCACATCGCGGTAGTGTTGTCCGTCAGGACCTGAACCGACTGACCGCGAAGGGAAGGGAGGAAGGCCTTGAGAGCCAGATGTATCGCCCGCAATTCCAACAGATTTACGTGTAACATCTGTTCCACTGGAGACCAATGACCTTTGACCTCCAGGTCCCCCAGATGAGCTCCCCACCGTAGAGACGAAGCATCCGTTATCACTGTGGCCACTGGAGGAGGCAGCGAGAACGGCCTTCCTTGGAAAGGTTGCCATCCGCAGCCCACCAACGAAGATCCACTGCAGTGTCTCTGGAAATCTTTACTGATCCCTCGAGATCCACTTTGTGCTGAGACCACTGCTTTCGGAGGTACCACTGAAGAGCCTTCATGTGCCAGCGTGCATGAGTGACCAACTGAATGCAAGAAGCGAACAGACCGAGCAGACGAAGGACCTTGAGGGCTGGAATGACCGCTCCACTTTGAAACATTGGAACCAACGCCTGAATGTCCTGAATCCGCTGGGACGGAGGAAAGGCTCGATTCAATGTTGTGTCCAGTACCGCCCCTATAAACAGGAGACATGGAGAGGGCTCTAGGTGAGATTTGGGCACGTTCACCGAAAAGCCCAGATCGAACAACAACTGGGTTGCAGGTGACGCAGCAGGAGCTCCGGAGACTTGGCTTTGATCAACCAATCGTCTAGGTAAGGAAATACCGCTATCTCCTTTCCTTCTGAGCTCTGCTGAAACCACGACCATCACCTTCGTGAAGACTCGAGGTGCTGAAGTAAGACCAAACGGAAGGACCGCAAACTGAACAATGTTGCGATCCCACCACAAACCGGAGATACTTCCAGTGCGACTTGAGTATCAGGATATGAAAGTAAGCATCCTGCAAGTCGACAGACACCATCCAATATCCTTTGTTCAACGCCAAAAGCACCTGAGCTAGGGTCAGCATCTTGAACTTTTCCTGTTTGAGGAACCAATTCAAAATCCTCAGGTCCAGGATTGGTCTCAACCTACACGTGGCCTTCGTGGACTTAAGGGCCGTAATACAAGAAGAAAATGTCTTTTTTGAAGACTGGTCCATCTTTTTAGAGTCTCTGTCCGAAGGCACACCCGGAAAAGAACCTGGAGCAGTACGTGATGAACATGAAGCTTGCACAACCAAGCTTTCTGGAGTCTGGTGCCTCGACAAAAAGCCCGGATCTGCAGGAGCCACACGATATCTGCATGCTACTGTCCTGTTAACAGCCGTAGATGTAACTGGCTTTTTCCAAATCTCCATAATAGGATCAAGGAGAGCCTCATTAAAATGCAAAAGAGGCTCTGTAACAGCCGAAGCCGGATGTAGTACTTCCTTAAGAATGTTGGGTTTTGCCTCAGCCACCGGGAGGGGAAGGTCCAAAAAGTCAGCTGCTTTCCTTAAAACAGTGTGGAAAGAAGCAGCTTCCTCTGTATATTCCCCAGGAGATGTCAAATCCCACTCTGGGGAAGTGTCCAAGCCACTTGCAGTGTCCAAACCGTGAAGATCTACAAGAGGCTCCTCAATCTCACCCTCCTCCAAGGCCAGCTTGTTATTTTCCTGTTCCTCAAGGAGGCGAAGAGCTAGCCTCCTAGAATGAAGCCTGGCCTCGATTCTTGGCGTCGACAAGGCGCCCTCCGACGTCGATGACCTCGTCTGACGCCAATCCTCTGATCCATCCGACGCCGGATCCATCGGTGCCGTGGGCTTTTTCGGCGCCGACCGAGGCAGAGGATGTGAAGAACTCTCCGGCTCCCATTGGAAGGAAGGGCATGAAAGGTGCCGGCCGTAAAGGAGCCGGAGCACCCATATTAAAGGCCAATGGCCCCGAAGGACCAGTCAGACCACCACCTGGAGCCATCTGTTGAAAAATGGCAAACATCGCATTAAGAAATGCGGAACTATCAGCACCTGGTGCCGGGAATGATGGATATTGCGGAGCCGGTGCCCAAGCTGATAATGGCGCCGGCCCCGGCATCTCTGATGCAGGTGAAAACTCTGGTTCCTGTTGTGGTACGACCTCGAAGACAGATGGCGGAGTAGTCGGAGAACTCGGAGAAGCGGGAGGCGTCTGCAGCTGAGGAGTGATGGTGGGACTAACCTCCCATGTCTTACAGCGTCGAACCGAAGGCGACCTCGAGCGTGAACGCTATCTACTCAAACGGCGTCGAGAATCACAACGGCGCCGGGAGCCACGGTGACGCCGATGAGATTTCGGCGATGACGATCTGCGCCTGTGCTGCTTCTCTTTCTTTTTGGACTTTGCCAAAACCAGCTTAGCCTCCCGTTCCTTTAACGCCTTAGGATTCATGCGTTGACAGGATTCCCATTTCTCCACTTCATGGTCGGAGCTCAGACACCACAAGCAATCCACATGTGGGTCTGTCACCGACATCTTGCCTTCGCACTCTCTACAAGGCTTAAAGCCCGACTTACGCTGTGACATCTTGATAGAAATAGTAACTGTAACTACGGAGCAGAAACAGTTGCTCCCTCGAAGAATAACCGTCGATCGAAGGCACGGAAAAAAGGGAACTGACGTCAGCACGCCGGCAAGGACCTCTTATTGTCCGTGTGACGTCAGACGGCGTCGCGTAGGAGCCGGGCAATTGTGACGTCCTCGTCGACGTGCAAAAGCTACGAGAAAATTTCCGGCAGATGCTTTGCGTAAGCCAGTCTACACCGGTTCAGGGATCCCCCCAGTCCTGCCTTGGTGCAAACCTGGGCAAAGGAAAGGGGAGTGACCACTCCCCTGACCAGTACCTCCCAGGGGAGATGCACAGAGCTCCTCCATTGTGCCCCAGACCTCTGCCATCTTGGATTCAGAGGTGTTGGGGGCACACTAGACTGATCTGAGTGGCCAGTGCCAGCAGGTGACGTCAGAGACCCCCTCTAATAGGTTCTTACCTCTCTTGGTAGCCAAACCTCCTTTCTTAGTAGCCAAACCTCCTTTTCTGGCTATTTAGGATCTCTCCTCTGGGGTATTCTTCAGATAACGAATGCAACAGCTCACTAGAGTTCCCCTGCACTCCCCTCTTTGACTTCTGCCAAGGATCGACCGCTGACTGCGCCAGGACCCCTGCAAAACCGCAACAAAGTAGCAAGACCAGCAACATTGTAGCGCCTCATACTGCCGGCTTTCTCAACTGTTTCCTGGTGGTGCATGCTCTGAGGGCTGTCTGCCTTCACCATGCACTGGAAACTAAGAAGAAATCTCCTGTGGTTTAACGGAATCTTCCCCCTGGTAACGCAGGCACCAAAAGACTGCATCACCGGTCCTCTGGGTCCCCTCTCATCCTGACGAGCGCGGTCCCTAAAACACAGGAGCTGGATCCCAGTGACCCCCACAGTACACTGATCTTTCAGTCCAGGTTTGGTGGAGGTAAGTCCTTGCCTCCTCACGCCAGATAGCAAACCTGTGTATTGAGTGATTTGCAGCTGCTGGGGCTTCTGTGCACTTCTCCACGGATTCCTTTGTGCACAGCCTAGCCTGGGTCACCAGCACTCCGTCCTGCAGTGCTCAACCCTCTGAGCTGGACTCCAACGTCGTGGGACCCTCCTTTTGTGACTCTGAGTCCACAGATCTTCCAAGTGCCTCCTCCGGTGCTTCTGCGGGTGCTGCCTGCTTCTGTGGGGGCACTCTGAGTTGCTGATCGCCCCCTCTGTCACCTCCTCCAAGGGGCGACATCCTGGTCCTTCCTGGTCCCCAGCAGCCCCCAAAAACCTCTACTGTGACCCTTGCAGCTAGCAAGGCTTGTTTGTGGTATTTCTGGGTCGAAACACTTCTGCAACATCCAGCACGCCGTAAGACATCTTCCATCCAAAGGAGAAGTTCCTAACCCTTTTCATTGTTGCAGAATCTTCGGCTTCTTCCACCCGGAGGCAGCCCTTTTTCACCTTCATCCGGGGTTTCCTGGGCTCCTGCCCCCCCCGACACTATTGAGACGCTTGTACTTGGTCCCCTTGCTTTGCAGGTCCTCACGTCCAGGAATCCGTCTTCAGTGTTTTGCTGGTGCTTGTGGTTCTTGCAGAATCCCCCTATCACGACTATTGTGTCTTTCTGAGGTTGTAGGGTAACTTTACTCCTACTTTTCAGGGTCTTGGGGTGGGGTATCTTGGACACCCTGACTGTTTTCTTACAGTCCTAGCCACCCTCTACAAGCTCCCATAGGTCTGGGGTCCACTTGAGATTCGCATTCCACTTTTGGAGTATTTGGTATGTGTTGCCCCTAGATCTATGTTCACCTATTGCATCCTATTGTGATTCTACATTGTTTGCACTACTTTTATTACTGTTACTTACCTGTTTTGGGTTTGTGTACATATAACTTGTGTATATTACTTACCTCCTAAGTGAGGGTATTCTCTGAGATACTTTTGGCATATTGTCACTAAAATAAAGTACCTTTATTTTTAGTAACTATGAGTATTGTGCTTTCTTATGATATTGTGCTATATGATATAAGTGGTATAGTAGGAGCTTTTACATGTCTCCTAGTTCAGCCTAAGCTGCTTTGCCATAGCTACCTTCTACCAGCCTAAGCTGCTAGAAACACCTCTATTCTACTAATAAGGGATAACTGGACCTGGCACAGAGTGTAAGTACCACAATGTACCCACTATAAGCCAGGCCAGCCTCCTACAGTTAGCACAGCATTCTATCCTGGCAGTTCCATTTACAACTTGCAGATCTTGTGGCCCTTGTCATCCAGAAGTTAGTCATTAGTTGGCCTGTCACATGTAGAGGACTTGCAGCATTTGTTTACATGACAAATGGCTAAACAATAATGCATAGGTGATTTAAGTTGTGACCCATCTTTTAGAGTATTGCTGTGCTGTTATAGGACATGTGTAGGCTGCATTGGCATTTACTTCCTCAGGGACAATCAGTGATCTGTATGATGATATGGGCTGTTTCTGGTACATTAGATGTATTGTCTGATTTACTTCTGGAGCCATATCACACAATGAAGTACCTAATGTTTGGTTTTATATTTGTTTTAACAGCTGCCAATATGAATCCCATCCAGATTCGGGAGTTTCAGCGGAGGTCGATGCCTTACCGCAACATTATGGATGTGGAGTCTGGGTTCCGCAAAATGGCAAGGCGTTACTGCCATGAAAGGGCCTTTGGAGTGTGGAGAGCATTTGCCCAATGGGGCCATTCAGTGTCCACCACGCCCACCACCACCAGCACCACCACTACCACCCAGGTGGCACCAACCTTAGCAGGCACCTTTGCTGGACCGTCAACTTCCACTGCTCCAGGACCTGTCACAGCACCACCTGCACCTCCTCCAACAGGCCTGGCACCGACAAGGGGACATACTTCTTCAACTGGCACCCAGACCACCCCTGTTGCAGTCATTGACCTAGCAGATTTTCAGCAGATGCAACGGAACTTGGACTGTATGTTGAGGAAAATGACCAGGCTGCAGCAGGAGGTGGCACAACTGAATAGGAGGGTGCGTGCCATAAAGAAGACCCTGCGGAGGGCAAACTTGAAACATTTTACCCTCAGCCATGATTCCCTTCCCTCCCTCCTCTTTCCTGGTTCTTTTCATTAGTGGGTTTAGGGGGCTTAGTGTTAGGTTGAAATAGGCTGTTAGTTTAGTTAGTAGTAGTGGGTGGGGGGGTGGGGGTATGATACTTTTAATATCTGTTTTTTATTATGTGTGTGGGTGGGTGGACGAAGATGTTGGGGTTTTGGTGTTTTAAAACAAATATGTATATAAAATATAAAAATACAAAATATATATATTTGTTTTGTATAAGATAGTATGTGTTTAGGTTAGTATATGTTGTCCTCCATGTGTCCCGTCTTATAAGGGGGTGGGGAGTTGATGTTTAGATCATTTCGTTAAATGTGATAAGTAAGTTTAGCTTAGGTCAGTTAGGGCCAGTAGTGGGTAATGTGTAGTTAGGATAGGTTAGGTTAGGTAAGGTGTTTCCCCTAGTTTTAGCTTCCGTGTTTACTGTTGAATAAATATTTAGGTAACCCTTTACAGTATGGGGGTGATTATGACCTTGGCGGACGGCGGAGGCCGTCCGCCAAGGTACCGCCGCCAAATGACCGCACCGCGGTCAGAAGACCGCGGCGGCCATTCAGACATTTCCTCTGGGCCGGCGGGCGCTCTCCAAAAGAGCGCCCGCCGGCCCAGAGGAAATGCCCCTGCAACGAGGACGCCGGCTCAGAATTGAGCCGGCGTAGTTGCAGGGGTGCGACGGGTGCAGTTGCACCCGTCGCGTATTTCATTTTTTGCAAAGCAGACACTGAAATACTTTGCGGGGCCCTCTTACGGGGGCCCCGCGGCACCCCCTACCGCCATCCTGTTCATGGCGGTAGGGGGTGTCAGAATCCCCATGGCGGCGGAGCGCGCTCCGCCGCCATGGAGGATTCCCCCGAGCAGCGGAAAGTCGGCGGGAGCCCGCAGACTTTCCGCTTCTGACCGCGGCTGAACCGCCGCGGTCAGAATGCTCGTGGGAGCACCGCCAGCCTGTTGGCGGTGCTCCCGTGGTCGGTGGCCCTGGCGGCCACCGGCCGCCAGGGTCAGAATGACCCCCTATGTGTCACATGCTTGGGAATCAGGGTCTTGGCATGAGTGAACAGTGTCTCTTTAGTATTAGCTTTTGTGTCCCATCCTGCAACCAATTCCCAATTGAGCTGTTACATTGGCAGCTACACCAAAGCTACTTTGCTAAGATTCTGCCACCCACTGCACCCACCACTCAAGGTTCCCAAAGTGTTGTTTTGATGTATGTCTTCAATCTCACATACTTTGCTACCAGAATTGGTATTGAGGACACTGTGTTAAGTCTGCCTGCAGCCTGATGTCCAAGCGAATCCTTATAAATGTGAGTGGTAGTATGCTCTCATGTAGTATGGTATATATAACTCACACCTATCATTTGTTACAATGTTCAGCCCGGTTACATATTTGTACGTACCCTCATACACTTCCATTCATGCAGTATGGTTTGTGTTAGATAAAATTTAGGTCAAATGTCACATATGTAAGTTTTGGCTTGAAGGAAAAGTTGAAGGCAATAATTTGTGGCTTAGACATCCCTTGAGGACGCGATATTCTGTCCAACACAGCATTATAGTGTATAGTTTCTATTTTCCTCAGAATTAACCCTCAGGAAGGGCAGATGATGGTACAATCCAGACCACTGTGCATAGTTATCAGCCAACATTCTTTCAGGTCAGTTGTATTGAAAATCTATAATCATTGGCATGAGGTAAACACCACTGATGGCCATCACGGTTGATATGTCACATTACACAGAGACAAAGTTGTTGTGTAAGTGCTATTTATTTGAAAGTGCTGTAGTGCTCTATGTACATTGTCCATGATTGTGCGTCCATCAGTGTGACACCTTCCATTGTGATCCTACACAAGTGCAAAAGGACATGTCACTGGACATGCTGGGGTTAAGAGTCAGACAGTGCAGAGGGACAGGATTTGCCAATCAGTTAGTGAGAGACAATCACAGGGAAGATTGACAAGATAAACAGTGGGCTGAAGAACAGTGCTTGAGTGCAGTTGTTGCAAGACTGGCATGTTACAATGCATAAGATCTTAGTAATAGGTGGCCATGTGGCAGCGACTAGTGCTACCAGGTACTCTTACGGGTGAAGGTGATCTGTTCCACGTCTTCATCTTCTGATGTGTGTGTCGTCTCCTCTGCCCTTGGTGGTGGTGGTTGTGAAGGGGTAACACACACCTCAGTGTTGGAAGTCTTGGAGTGAGACATCCTGGTAGCTGCCAACTGTGGGGCTATTAAGGGCAGTACTGCAGCAAGGAGGAGCTGCTGGTTCTTAAGTATAGCAGCCACATCACTGTGGTAGGCAGCCAGGTCGGCTCTGAGGGTTTCAATATTGCATTTGTGAATGCGCTGACAGGATTGTTGTTGTAGGTGTTGTGTCAACTCTGTTATAGCTGTGCTAATTTCCTTCAACCTTTTTTCAAGTTCCTGCAAGATTGATGTTCGCACTTGCATGGCTGCTGCCTGTTCCACAGTTGACATCATGCACAAACGCACCCCCTCTAGGCCCGCACCTCCTTAGCCAGCTCCCGCTGTACTCCAACTACAGTTCTCTCAAAGCTGGTGCCAGTGTCGTCAGAGTCCTCAGCTGGGTTGGAGCTGGCAGGTCGGACAATTGGGGTGGTGGGTAAGTCCTCTGTGATGGCTGCTACTTCTGTGCTCCTCCTTGTGACTGAAGGTGGGGTCTGGAGGGTCCCAAGGACATCTTGGAGGGTCTGCTGTACAGCAGTGAGAATTTTCTCAGTGGGAGCAAAGTGTTGTTCTGCTGCTGAGTACAAATGTAATTTGTATGCAATCGGGACCGACTCACCCTCATTGAAAGTTACATAGGTGAAACCAATGGCACCAGCAATTACTCTGATGACCAAATGTGTTTTGTTGTCCCTTGTGTGCAAATGTTGTGCTGCAAGCATGTCTGTCTGCAGGTCTCTGAGAATGCCTGTGAGTTCGACAGTCCAAAATTTCCTTGAAAAGTCTGGATGTATTAAGTCATATAAAGGTTTTATGCATGATGCATAATCAGGAATGTAAGTTCTGCCAAAATTTAGGAAACCCAATAAAGAGTGTAGTTTTTTAATGGTATTCGAAGGTTGTAATTGTGTGCATTTTTCCAACAATTGTTGCGCTAGGCTCCTTCCTTCACTTGATAGCTCATATCCTAGAAACAGGACGCTAAGGAAGGCTATTTTTTATATTTTATTATTGAATTTGTAGCAAAATTCAGAAAATCCCACAACAATGCGGGCTACCCGTCTGGAATGTGGTAGCAATTCATCATCCGTGAGACAGATATCATCTACACAGGACAATGCTTCGGGGTCAATGTCATGCAAGATTGAAGTCACACGAGCCGCGAACAGTCCTCGACTATTCTTGTACCCCTGGGGCAAACAACAGATTTTTTTTTCTGGGAGCCTAGTGCGCTGAAACTTCTTAATTCTTTACTTTAAGACGTTATATTTTGGCAGAAGAAGCCATTGGAAATGTCTAGTGTTGTTTTGTATTTTTTACGTACTATTTTATTCATCAGAGCTGTGCTATGTGAGTTTTGTATAGACTATTCTGTATGAATGGTCTGGTTTAGCTACTGGGAATAAAGGATTATTCATTGGGGAGACGCAGGGTTCGATTATGCCCTGTTACTCCAGTTGTGTGAGAATTTCTCTCATGGGTGCCTTAACATCATGTCTTATTAGATATTAAGGTTTGGTTGATTTTTAATAGGAATGACATGGTAGGGGGAATCTTTATCCCATCCTACGTGGTTGCGATATAATTCGGGTGCCTGCGCCAATGCCCAATTGATGGCGTAGGACTCTCCAAGCTCTTCAGGAACAAGAGGCGAGAAAGAAGGTTTAATAACATCTTCCCCAAATGGGCATGTAAGGACAAATTCAGGAGGCCAATCTTGTTCGGCCAACAAAATATCATATATGTTTACTACACAATCCCAAAAGATTGCGTCTATTGTGTGTTCAATGTCTCCTTCTAACTGTAACATTACTTTATACACCCTGTCAGGCGTGGAGGCACACATGCCCGCAGTTTCCACTTGTAGGAAGTCATCACTTGCTTTCACCTCCAGATGATCTAGAAGACTCTGGTGAACTATTGTGACATCTGCCACTCTGTCTATCAGCACTAGTGCCCACTTTCTGTTCTTCGAGAGAGCCCTCTTCTTGGGCGGCATGTCGAACCGCAACTGCTGCCACTTTTTTCTTTTTAAATTGTCATTTTTGTGTGGAGATTTCTCTTTCTTCTTAACAGAAACCTCTGTTGAGCATTGTGATTCCTGTCTCGGTTTCACATACTCTGTTCTTCGCTCTGACTGCCCACCTCTCTCACTGCGTTTTTCCGATGAGTCCTGAAAGTAACGAGATTAGCGTGTATCAGTACATTGATATCTGTCAGGCGTTTATATATTATCTCTATTTCTGAGATTATGGCCCTCATTTTGAACTTGGCGGGTTGGCCTATCATGCCGGCATTGGCAGCTGAATCAGCCAGCCGGCATGGCGGGCCAACCCACCACATAATAAACACGGTGAGGGCCGCCATCAGCAGCCTTCACTCAATGCCAGGCTTCCGCCGTCAGGCAGCCTGGCGGTGACTGGAAACACTATCCGACAGGGCAGCTGCGCTACCCTTCGGATAATGTTTCCATTTCCACAAGCCTTTCCCTGGCAGGTTCACCCGCCAGGGAAAGGCTGGCAGAAGGGATGCCCCAGGGTCTATTCTGCGGCAGTGCTTAATTTGTGCCTGTTGTTTCCGGTGCTGAACACCTGCACTTATTTTTTAGGGCCAGGGCTTATTCTTCTACCTCAAGCATTTGCTGCAAGAAAAAGACACATAAGGGGAAGACAAAGGAAGGGAAAAATGAAAAAGCATCATAAAGGGAGGAAGTAGAAAGCTGTAAGAGTGAGCTGAAGGGGCAGGGAGTGGCTTTATGTGGATTAAGAGGCCAAGATGGTTTCAGGATTACGCCGCCTCAGTATTCCGTGTTCACACATTTAATTGCAGCAGCCGCTGGTTTAAGAGGAGGGCTTTAGGCATGGCACCTTTTTATTTACAAATTAAGCACTGTTCTGCGAGGTCTCCGTGCGCGGAGATTCTCCCCTTTCTTTTTTAGGAGTTTGTAGTTTTTTATCCCAGCGTTTCTTGTTACCCTCAGGAGCTTGCTTGGTAAATATATATTTACCCTGAAATTGTGGCTTTGTTGGTCTGGCCCCCAGACTATCTCGACCAATACTAGATTAGGTCCCCGCGATAATCTTCGGCTGCTCACGTTCTTGATCCTGTTGTGGAAAATCCCGGAGCCAAATGCGCACCGCTAATGCGATCGCTTCTCCTTTAAGGTTACTTAAAATAATTGAGGATACAGTGGCAAAGTTGCCCATGAACTGAATTCCCAAAACCAGGCCCTGAGCAGCCCCATATTCATCTTAAATTTGTTTCAACACTTCCGGTAAACTGGCAAGTGTTGGTGTACTGTGTGCGGTAGTATAAAGCTTGGCAAATACCGTGCCCCAGTATTACAGTTATCTATTGTGGGAACCATCCCAAATGGCAAGCACATTGTTAATATTCTGTGTTTATCCTGAGGTCCCATATTGGGAAATACTGCTTCCAGTGCATTTCTTTTTTAGCTAACCAAAACGGAATTTCTTCTCGTGTGATGGATACCTTACCCATGATCGAAGGTACAGCTGCAGGATTAATACCTGGCGTCACTGCATGTGGTTGCGTTGGAGCAGCACTTGCTGGGATTGTATTTAATATTTGCATTACAAACTACTAATCAATCAATCATTCCAATCAAAAATTTTATAGAACGTGCTACTCACCCGAAAGGGTCTCAAGGTGCTAGGTGGGGTAAAGGAGGGGGGGAGGCCGATTACTGTTTGAAAAGCCATGTCTTGAGGTGTTTTCTGAAGAGCAGGAGGTTCTGAGTCTTGCGGAGGTTGGTGGGGAGGGAATTCCAGGTTTTGGGGGCGAGGTAGAAGAAGGATCTGCCTCCGGTGGTAGCGTGTTGGATGCGGGGGACTGTGGCAAGTGCGAGGTCGGCGGAGCGGAGGTGGCAAGTGGGTGTGTGGAAGTTCACTCTTTCGTTGAGGTAGGTTGGTCCAGTGTTGTGGAGGGATTTGTGTGCGTGGATGAGGATTTTGAAGGTGTTCCTCTTGACGACTGGAAGCCAGTGAAGGGCTTTGAGGTGTGAGGAGATGTGTTCATGGCGTGGGAGGTCCAGGGTGAGGCGGGCGGCTGCGTTCTGGATCCTCTGGAGTTTTTGCTTGAGCTTGAGTGTGGTGCCGGCGTAGAGGGCGATTCCATAGTTTAGCCTGCTGCTGATGAGTGCATGGGTGATGGTCTCTATGGGAATCCATTTGAAGGTTTTTTTTCGTAGCATGTGGAGGGTGTTTAAACTGGAGGCGGTGATTGCGTTGATTTGCTGGGTCATGGAGAGGGAAGGGTCTAGGATTATGCAGTCCATATTTTGCCGTCAGCTCAGTATATAAGCAATGGACTTCAGCTACCGTTAGGTTTGCTACAGCCATAGCTGGGCAAAAACCTTGTCCATATGGATGTAAGAGAGAACAGGGTTGCTCTTTCTCTTGAGTTGGAGGAGGGCAGGGCTGCTGTCCTAAGTGTTTAGAGGCAGTGCAGGGCTGCTGCACTATAGTTTCTGTGGAAGGGTTGGAGGGATGCTCCATATTTACTAAAAATGGTGCAGTTTTGCACATCTGGATTAGTAGTTCCACAGAGAGATACTTTTGCCTCTGGGAGTCCAGCTGTGGTAGCTGATGGCTCCTTTGGTATAGGTTCCACACCATGAGAGGTTTCTCCCACCACAGGAAGGGTATCCTTAGTGGCAGGGTGGGGAAGGGATACTTTGATACCCTTCTTACCTATTGGTGGAGAGGGATCCTGAGATTTCAGGCCTTTTTCCCCCCTTTGCTTTTTCATTTCACCAGAAATGAGAGGAAGCAATTTCTCAGGGATACCCAGCATGGATGCATGGGTACTAAACTCTTACCTCAGCCCAACCTGAGGCCTCTAGGTCACTCCCTAAGAGACAATCGACAGGTAAGCTAGGTGATACCACCACCTGGTTAGGGCCAGTATCTCCACCCCAACTAAGTTGAACTACAGATAAGGGGAGAGACTGAGTGGAGTTACTGACATCAGTAACTTGGTACTTCTGTCCAAGGAGGTGTTATGCAGGTGACACCAAGTTTTCAGTCACCAAAGTGATACTGGCACCTGTGTCCCTGTAGGCCTGAGCCTCAACACCATTTATTAAGATTGACTGCCTGTACTTATCAATCTTAAGGGGACAAGCAGCCAAGGTGGCAAGGCCAATGTCACCAGGTGTAACAGAAACTGTCTTGGGATGGTCTACCCCAGTTTCTATTATGGTCCCAAAAGTGAACCCAACTACACCCCTAGTTTGACTACTGCCAGTAGTCCCACCACTATTACCACTACTGCTAGGGGCATTAGAGTCTGATGTCTTAGAGGTGGTAGGGTCAGGGGCTTTACCTGTGAAGGACTTATCCCCTGACCAATGGCCTTTATTTCTACACACATAGCACCAAGGCTTTTTCTGATTGTGTGAAGAGTTTGAAGAAGATGAATACGTTTTATTCCCACCCCCAGAGGAGTGTTTTGGATCTGAAGAAGGATCTTTGTGTTTACTTTTATCCCCATGCTTGTCCTGAGATTTTTCACCATCTTTCTTCTTGCAATCCTTGTCACCCCCGTATGAGCTTTTCTGCTCACCCTTGTTCTGTCCTATTTGCCTGCCTTCTTTCCCAAGTATTGGGGAGAGGTCAGATCTGAGTCCACAAGATATTGATGCGACAAGTCAGACACACAATTATTCAAGATATGCTCTCTCAGAATCAAGTTATAAAGGCTTTCATAGTCAGTCACCTTACTGCCATGTAACCAACCTTCTAGGGCCTTCACAGAACAGTCCACAAAGTCTGTACAGTCCTGTGATGACTCCATTTGGTCTCTCTGAACTTAAGACTATACTGTTCAGTGGTTAAGCCTAGACCATCCAAGAGTGCATTTTTAAGAACCTGGTAATTATCTGCATCATCCTCTCTGACAATAAGAAGTCTGTCTCTACCTTTGCCAGAGAAGGATAACCAAAGGATAGCAGGCCACTGCACATGAGGGACCTTCTGAACTTTACAGGCCCTCTCAAGTGCAGCAAACCACTTGTTGATGTCATCACCATCCTTGCAAGGAGAGACAACTTTGTGCAGATTTCTAGAATCAAATGAAGGTTCCCTAACATTTGTATTTCTAAAACTGCTGCTGCCACCATGGGGAACTAACCCCAAACCCTACCTCTCTTTCTCCACAGCCAGGGATTCCCTCTCTAAGGCCAACTGCTGCTGCATTAGCTTCAGTCTGGCCTCCTCTAACCTCAGCTTTCTGAGTTCCCTATCCAGGGACTGGTCCTCAGGGTTAGAATTATGTGAAGCCTCTGAAACAGAGGTAACATGAGAGTGTGCAGAGGCAGACCTATCTCTAACAGGGGCCACTCTAGTGAACTGGTCTCTAGGGCTGAAGGGAGCCCTACTAGTGTGTGAACCCTTCCCACTACCAGTTATACTAGGGAACTTGTTGACAGATTGGTCTGTGGAAGGACCCTCCCCAGGATTGTCATCATGCTCTTCTGAGAATCCTGGTTGGAGTTATCTTCCACCTCTTCCCCTGTCTGATCTGGACCAGTGTTGAGTCCCTGGTCATCTTGGAGAAGAAGATTTAAGAGTAACTCCTTATTGGGGTTCCTCCCAATCCCTAAACTTCTTTCAATACAGAGACTCCTCAAACTTAAAGTTTAGATTCTTATATGTTGTTTTCACAACTCTAGGGGTAGCATCTACAGAAGACATATTGAAAGAAAAAAGTTTTGGGAAAGTGAGTAAAAAGTTAGTAGAATAAAAGAGCTTACTTTTTAGAGAAAAGAAGAAAACATTTCAGAACTTTGAAAAACTTTTGCAAAGTTAAGTTAAACAGAACTTTTAAGAAAGTTAGAAATTTGTTTCTAGGTATATATTATACATGTTCTAAGAATTGGAGCAAGTTTTTCTTGTGAAAAGCACAGGTAACAAACTAGTAAAGCAATTGCAAGTACTTATCCCACCGCTGCACCACCAATGTAGGAGGCTGGCCTGGTTTGTAGTGGGTACCTTGGGTACTTACACCTTATCCCAGGTCCAGTTATCCCTTATTAGTGAAATGTAGTAGTCTTCTAGCAGCTTAGGCTGATAGAGGTAGCTATAGCAGAGCAGCTTAGGCTGAACTAGGAGACAAGCAAAGCTCATGCAACACCACTTATAGTTACACAGTACTAATACACAAGTAAAGACAATTCTCAGGCCCTCATTATGACTTTGATGGTAAGTACCGCTTACTGCCATGCTGACTGCCGCCAACATACCTCTGCCGGATTACCGCTACCTATATTATGACCCACACATAGCAATCTGTCACTATACAGCCACACATACAAGTCCGCCAGCCCAAAGGTCATGATAAACTGGCGGTAGCAAGACCCACACCGTTACTCCAACAGAACTACGCCCACAGCATTATGACCCACGAATCACCGCAGCGGACATTTAATGGCGCTAAACCATTCGTGGTACATACCTCTGCGCTCAAAATACACACACACAAACAAAACAACACCACATTGGACAATTTGAATAACACACACCTGACACACACCACACCCACACAACTATAAAAAACCCACCCACATTACCCACAACCCTTTACGACTACAAACAAGTGCCACAAGAGAGATAGCAAGACCACAGACTAGACCACAGCCACACACCACCATCACCTATACACCATCCACGCACCTTACTTCACACACGCCAACACAGCACCCCACAAACCCTCAGCCACACCACTCACACTACACCCATGAGACCACAACACCCCCAGGTTCTCAGAGGAGGAGCTAAGGGTCATGGTGGAGGAAATAATTTGGTTAGAGCCACAGCTAATCAGATCACAGGTGCAGCAGACATCCATTGCTAGGAAGATGGAGCTATGGTGGAGAATCGTGGACAAGGTCAACGCCGTGGGACAACATCCCAGAACAAGGGATGACATCAGGAAGAGGTGGAATGACCTATGGGGGAAGGTGCATTCCATGGCACCAAGACACCAAATAGCTGTACAGAGAGCTGGCGGTGGACCCCCACATGCTCCCCCACAACTAACAACATAGGAAGAGTAAGTCTTGGCAACCATGCATCCTGAGGGCTTGGCAGGATTAGGAGGACTAGACTCTGGTAAGTCAAATCTCTATTACTATCACCCCCCTACCTACATGCCATCACAAACTCCCACCCTTATCCTCACTCCCATCACTCCACCACCTCACACACATCCCACCATCACAACCCAACCCTCCCAATACCAAGCACTGCATGTAACACCAATGCACGGACTCCCATCACAGACCTGCATGGACAACCATCACTAATGCATGCACACTGGAGAGAATCACCCAGCCCACCAAATAACTACTCACACAAGGCAAAGCTGAAAGAGAAATAACAACCATACAGGGAAACACACCCATGCACAAGATGACACGCACAGAAAAAATATCACTACATTTACATCCCCACAGGTCCCCCACCCAAAGTCACCGAACTGGAGGTGCCAGCAACATCAGGTCCACCCCCAGAAGAGGCCCACAGTGATGACAGCAGCTGTGGACACCTGGATCTGGATGACGAACCTGGCCGATCAGGGATCTCTGGACAGTCGGTAACCCTGGCACAGTCCCATACCACCACAAGGCCTCCTCTCTCAGAAAACACCAGCACAATACCCACCCAGCGGGCCCATACCTCTGTCCCCAAGACACGTCAATCAGTAGTGTGTCCACCACTACAGGGACCTCAGGCCACCCGACAAACACAGGACGATCAGGGACTTAGGATCAGTGGCAGTGGGCACATGGTTCAGGGGACAGAGGCACAGGACAACAGGGAAGCTGGGAGGTCTGCTGTGCGACAGGGGGAGGACAGGCCCAGGGAACCGACTCTCCAGGAGGCACTCACCAACATCCTGGGAGAATACCACCAATCCCAGGAGACCATGGGCCAGATACTGGACAAGTTGCCGGAGACCCAGCAGCAGCAGGAGGGACAGTATCTGGGGATGAGGGAGGACTTGAAGGACATCAACACCACCATGGTCACCATTGCAGGGGTGCTGGCAGACATTGCCAACACCATGAGGGAGGCAGTGGCACACCACTGGGCCCCTGACACTAGCCAAACTGATGAACAGCCTTCCACCTCCGCTGCCACTAGTGGACAGGAGGCCCCGCCACAGTAAGAACAGCCACCAGCACCCCACCCCCTGCAGAAGGAAAACCACCCCGCAAATGGTCCCTGCAATCCAGTTAGAAGCTAGAGACAATTGCCAAGACCCCCGCCAGGAAATAACACTCTCCTAATTGTCACCCTTGTATCCCATTTTGTCACCCTGTTCACCGTTAACTGCCATTGCTCCACTTCATATGCCCCCTTGGACAATGCACCTGTGATACAAATAGACTGGACTCTATCCTGGACATTCCTCCACCATCACCCCACTTTGCTGATGCTAAGTTTTGATTGAAAGTGTGCTGGGACCCTGTGTAGGAGGCTGGCCTGGCTTGTAGTGGGCACCAAGGGGTACTTACACTCTGTACCAGGTCCAGTTATCCCTTTCTAGTGTAGAAGAGGTGTTTCTAGCAGCTTACGCTGATAGGAGGTAGCTATAGCAGAGCAGCTTAGGCTGAACTAGGAGACATGCAAAGCTCCTACTATACCACTGGTGTCATATGCACAATATCATAAGAAAACACAATTCACAGATATACAAAAAATAAAGGTACTTTATTTTTATGACAATATGCCAAAAGTATCTCAGTGAGTACCCTCAGTATGAGGAAGACAAATATACACAAGATATATGTACACAATACCAAAAATATGCAGTAATAGCAAAAGGAAGTAATGCAAGCAGTGTAAAGTTACAACAGATTGCAATAGGAGCACATAGGTATAGGGGCAACACAAACCATATACTCCAAAAGTGGAATGCGAACCATGAATGCACCCCAAACCTATGTGAGCATGTAGAGGGTCGCTGGGACTGTAAGAAAAAAGTGAGGGTTAGAAAAATAGCCCACCCCAAGACCCTGAAAAGTAGGTCTAAAGTGCACCTATAACCCCCAGAGAGCACAGAAGTCGTGATAGGGGGGTTTCTGCAAGGAAGACCAACACTAACAAAGCAACCAAAGTGGATTTCCGGACCTGAGTACCAAGTCCAAGAGTAGCGACAATGTCGAGAGTGGGCAGATGCCCAGTAAATGCCAGCTGAGGGTGCAAAGAAGCTGCCACCGGATGGTAGAAGCTGTGGATTCTGCAAGAACGAAGATGGCTAGAAACTTCCCCTTTGGAAGATGGATGTCCCACGTCGTGAAGAAGCTTGCAGAGGTGTTCCCACGCAGAAAGACCGCAAACAAGCCTTGCTAGCTGCAAGGGTCGCGGTTAGGGTTTTTCGATGCTGCTGGGGCACAGGAGGGACCAGGATGTCGCCACTTGGATGAGGAGACAGAGGGGGCGCCCAGCAAGTCAGGGAGCCCTCACAGAAGCAGGCAGCACCCGCAGAAGTACCGGAACAGGCACTTGGAAGAGGAGTGAACCGGAGTCCACCCGAAGACACAAAAGGGAGTCCCACAACGCCGGAGGACAACTCAGAAGGTTGTGCACTGCAGGTTAAAGTGTCGGGCCCCAGGCTTGGCTGTGCACGAAGGAAATCCTGGAAGAGTGCATAGGAGCCGGAGCAGCTGCAAATCACGTGGTACCCAGCAATGCAGTCTAGCGTGGGGAGGCAAGGACTTACCTCCACCAAACTTGGACTGAAGAGTCACTGGACTATGGGAGTCACTTGGACCGAGTTGCTGAGTTCCAGGGACCACGCTCGTCGTGCTGATAGAGGACCCAGAGGACCGGTGATGCAGTCTTTTGTTGCCTGCGGTTGCAGGAGGAAGATTCCGTCGACCCACGGGAGATTTCTTCATAGCTCCTGGTGCAAAAAGGGGGCAGCCTACCCCCAGAGCATGCACCACCAGGAAACAGTTGAGAAGGCGGCAGGATAAGCGATACAAGGTTGCAGTAGTCGTCTTTGCTACTTTGTTGTGGTTTTGCAGGCGTCCTGAGCAGTCATCGGTCGATCCTTTGGCAGAAGGTGAAGAGAGAGATGCAGAGGAACTCTGGTGAGCTCTTGCATTCGGTATCTAAAGAATTCCCCAAAGCAGAGACCCTAAATAGCCAGAAAAGGAGGTTTGGCTACCTAGGAAGGAGGATAGGCTAGCAACACAGGTAAGAGCCTATCATAAGGAGTCTCTGACGTCACCTGCTGGCACTGGCCACTCAGAGCAGTCCAGTGTGCCAGCAACACCTCTGTTTCCAAGATGGCAGAGGTCTGGAGCACACTGGAGGAGCTCTGGGCACCTCCCCTGGGAGGTGCAGGTCAGGGGAGTGGTCACTCCCCTTTCCTTTGTCCGGTTTCGCGCCAGAGCAGGGCTGGGGGATCCCTGAACCGGTGTAGACTGGCTTATGCAGAGATGGGCACCATCTGTGCCCATCAAAGCATTTCCAGAGGCTGAGGGAGGCTACTCCTCCCCAGCCCTGACACCTTTTTCCAAAGGGAGAGGGTGTAACACCCTCTCTCTGAGGAAGTCCTTTGTTCTGCCTTCCTGGGCCAAGCTTGGCTGGACACCAGGAGGGCAATAACCTGTCTGAGGGGTTGGCAGCAACAGCAGCTGCAGTGAAACCCCGGGAAAGGCAGTTTGGCAGTACCCGGGTCTGTGCTAGAGACTCGGGGGATCATGGAATTGTCTCCCCAATGCCAGAATGGCAGTGGGGTGACAATTCCATGATCTTAAACATGTTACATGGCCATGTTCGGAGTTACCATTGTGACGCTATACATAGGTAGTGACCTATGTATAGTGCATGCGTGAAATGGTGTCCCCGCACTCACAAAGTCCGGGGAATTTGCCCTGAACGATGTGGGGGCACCTTGGCTAGTGCCAGGGTGCCCACACACTAAGTAACTTAGCACCCAACCTTCACCAGGTGAAGGTTAGACATATAGGTGACTTATAAGTTACTTAAGTGCAGTGGTAAATAGCTGTGAAATAACGTGGACGTTATTTCACTCAGGCTGCAGTGGCAGGCCTGTGTAAGAATTGTCAGAGCTCCCTATGGGTGGCAAAAGAAATGCTGCAGCCCATAGGGATCTCCTGGAACCCCAATACCCTGGGTACCTCAGTACCATATACTAGGGAATTATAAGGGTGTTCCAGTATGCCAATATGAATTGGTGAAATTGGTCACTAGCCTGTTAGTGACAATTTAGAAAGCAGAGAGAGCATAACCACTGAGGTTCTAGTTAGCAGAGCCTCAGTGAGACAGTTAGTCATCACACAGGGAACACATACAGGGCACACTTATGAGCACTGGGGCCCTGGCTGGCAGGGTCCCAGTGACACATACACTAAAACAACATATATACAGTGAAATATGGGGTAACATGCCAGGCAAGATGGTACTTTCCTACACCCTGCTGTAGGAGGCTGGCCTGGCTTGTAGCGGGTACCAGAGGTACTTACACCTTGTGCCAGGTCCAGTTATCCCTTATTAGTGTAGAAGAGGTGTTTCTAGCAGCTTAGGCTGATAAAAGGTAGCTGTGGCAAAGCAGCTTAAGCTGAACTAGGAGACATGTAAAGCTCCTACTATACCACTGGTGTCATATGCAGAATATCATAAGAAAAAACAATACACAGAAGTACTAAAAATAAAGGTACTTTATTTTTATGACAATATGCCAAAAGTATCTCAGTGAGTACCCTCAGTATGAGGTAAGATATATACACAAGATATATGTACACAAACCAAAATTATGCAGGTAATAGCAAGTAAAGTAATGCAAGCAATGTAAAGTTACAGTAGATTGCAATAGGAGCACATAGGTATAGGGGCAACACAAACCATGTACTCCAAAAGTAGAATGCGAAACACGAATGGACCCCAAACCTATGTGAGCTTGTAGAGGGTCGCTGGGACTGTAAGAAAACAGTGAGGGTTAGAAAAATAGCCCACCCCAAGACCCTGTAAGGTAGGTGTAAAGTGCACCTACTACCCCCAGAGAGCACAGAGGTCGTGATAGGGGGATTCTGCAAGGAGAACAAACACCAGCAATGCAACAAAAGTGGATTTCCGGACATGAGTACCTGTAAGACAAGGGGACCAACTCCAATAGTCGCGACACTGTCGTGAGTGGGCAGGAGCCCAGGAAATGCCAGCTGAGGGTGCAAGGAAGCTGCCACCTGTTGGAAGAAGCTTGGAGTTCTGCAAGAAAGAAGAGGACTAGGAACTTCCCCTTTGGAGGGTGGATGTCCCACGTCGCGATGAAGCTTGCAGAGGTATTCCCACGCAGAAAGACCGCAAACAAGCCTTGCTTACTGCAAGGGTCACGGTTAGGGTTTTTGGATGCTGCTGTGGCCCAGGAGGGACCAGGATGTCGCCACTTGGGTGAGGAGACAGAGGGGGCACCCAGCAAGTCAGGAATCAGCCATGTTGGATTAAGAGATGTTGGGGGCACACTGGACTGCTCTGAGTGGCCAGTGCCAGCAGGTGACGTCGGAGATCCCCTCTGATAGGTTCTTACCTCTCTTGGTAGCCAAACCTCCTTTCTTGGTAGCCAAACCTCCTTTTCTAGCTATTTAGGGTCTCTCCTGTGGGGTATTCTTCAGATAACGAATGCAAGAGCTCACCCGAGTTCCTCTGCACTTCCCTCTTTGACTTCTGCCAAAGATCGACCACTGACTGCTGCAGGACGCTTGCAAAGCCGCAACAAAGTAGCAAGACGACTTCCAGCAACATTGTAGCACCTCATCCTGCCGGCTTTCTCGACTGTTTCCTGGTGGTGCATGCTCCGAGGGGTGTCTGCCTTCACCCTGCACTGGAAGCCAGGAAGAAATCTCCTGTGGGTCGATGGAATATTCCCCCTGCTAGCGCAGGCACCAAAAGACTGCATCACCGGTCCTCTGGGTCCTCTCTCATCCTGACGAGCGCAGACCCTGGAACACAAGAGCTGGATCCAAGTGACCCCCACTGTCCAGTGATCCATCAGTCCAAGTTTATGGGAGGTAAGTCCTTGCCTCCCCAAGTCAGACAGCAAACCTGTGTACTGCGTGATTTGCAGCTGCTCCGGCTTTTGTGCACTTCTCCAAGGATTCCTTTGTGCACAGCCTAGCCTGGGTCCCCAGCACTCTGTCCTGCAGTGCTCATCCCGCTGAGTTGGACTCTGACGTCGTGGCACCCTCCTTTTGTGACTCTGAGTTCACAGAACTTCCAAGTGCCTGCTCCGGTACTTCTGTGGGTGCTGCATGCTTCTGCGGCGGCTCTCTGAGTTGCTGAGCGCCCCCTCTGTCTCCTCCTCCAAAGGGCGACTTCCTGGTCCTTCCTGGACCCGAGCAGCACCCAAAAACCTCTACTGCGACCCTTGCAGCTAGCAAGGCTTGTTTTCAGTATTTCTGCGTGGAAACACTTCGGCAAAATCCAGCACTCCGTGGGACATCTTCCATTCAAAGGAGAAGTTCCTAGCCCTTTTCGTTGTTGCAGAATCTTTGGTTTCTTCCACCTGGAGGCAGCCCTTTTGCACATTCATCCAGGGGTTTAGTGGGCTCCTGCCCCCCCTGGACACTTGCGTGACTCTTGGACTTGGTCCCCTTCTTTTACAGGTCCTCAGGTCCAGGAATCCGTTTTCAGTGCTTTGGTAGCAGTTCTGGTTCTTGCAGAATCCTCTATCACGACTATACTGTCTTCCTGGGGTAGTAGTGTAACTTTACTCCTACCTTTCAGGGTCTTGGGGTGGGGTATTTTGGACACCCTTACTGTTTTCTCACAGTCCCATCGATCCTCTCCAATCTCCCATAAGCCTGGGGTCCATTTGTTATTCGCATTCCACTTTTGGAGTATATGGTTTGTGTTGCCCCTAGGCCTATGTCTACCTATTGCATCCTATTGTGATTCTACATTGTTTGCATTACTTTTCTTACCTGTTTTGGTTTTGTGTACATATAATTTGTGTATATTAATTACCTCCTAAGTGAGGGTATCCTCTGAGATATTTTTGGCATATTGTCATAAAAATATAGTACCTTTATTTTTAGTAACTCTGAGTATTGTGTTTTCTTATGATGATATTGTGCTATATGATATAGGTGGTACAGTAGGAGCTTTGCATGTCTCTTAGTTCAGCCTAAGCTGCTTTGCCATAGCTACCTCTAACAGCCTAAGCTGCTAGAAACACCTCTATTCTACTGAGGGATAACTGGAGCTGGCACAAGGTGTAAGATCCACAGGCTACCCACTATAAGCCAGGCCAGCCTCCTACATTGGTGGTGCAACGGTGGGATAAGTACTTGTAACTGCTTTACCACTTTGTCATTTGGTGCTTTTCATAAGAGAATCGTATACCAAATAGTTCAGTATATGTACATTTAACCAAAACAGTTTACTTTTCTGCTCTAAAACCTTGTACTAAGTTTTTTGATAAGTTCTGAAAACTTTTAAAAGTTTTCTAAAAGTTTTAAAAAGTTTTTCTCTGTACTTTCAAAGGTTCTAAAACTTTTTCTCTCACTACCCTTAAACCTTTTTTCTATCATGTCTTTAGTAGAGGTCACTCCCAAATTTGTTCAGGCAACTTATGAGAGTTTAACCTCCAAAAGTTTGAGGAGTCTCTGCCTGGATAGAGGTTTAAGCATAGGTAAGAATCCAACAAAAGAGTTTCTCTTTAACCTGCTCTTACAGGATGAACAGAACCAGTCTGGCCCATCTCAGGAAAGAGAGGGAAATAGGGAGGCTTCCCAGTCAGACTCAGAGGAGGTCCCTGAAGATGCTGGGGAGGGTTCTTACAAAGTCCTGCCCTCTAGCAGGTCCCCTAGTGACACTGGTAGTGGGAGAGGTTCACACATTAGTAGGGTATCTTTCACTCCTGAAGGCAAGATTACTAGGATCCAGCCAGTTAGGGACAGGTCTCTCTCTGCCAATTCCCAAATCTCCTCTGTATCCAAACATTCCCAATCCTCCCACCCTGAGGATAACTTAATGGAAAGGGAACTCAGAAAGCTGAGGTTGGAAGAGACCAGACTGAAGCTTAAACAGCAGCAGCTGGCCTTAAACAGGGAATCCCTAGATATAGAGAGGGAAAGACAGAATGGGGTTAGTTTCCCATGGTGGCAGCAGCAGTGTTTCAGATAGAAATCCTGTTAGAGAGCAAGATTCCAAAAAACCTGCATAAGATAGTCCCGCCCTTACAAGGAGGGGGATGGCATTAATAAGTGGTTTGCTGCACTTGAGAGGGCCTGTATGGTACAGTTGGTCCCTCAAAGGCAGTGGGCTGCTATCTTGTGGCTATCGTTCACTGGAAAGGGTTTTTCTCCCTGGAAAGGGAGAGGCTCCTTACTGTCAGAGAAAGTGATGAGACACCAGAAAAGAGTCCTCTCAAGACTGGAGAGATTTTGTTGACTGCTCAGTGAAGGCCTTGGAGGGTTGGTTGCATGGCAGTAAAGTATCTGACTATGAAAGCCTGTATAATCTGATCCTGAGAGAGCATATTGTTAACAAATGTGTGTCTGATTTGTTGCACCAGTACTTGGTAGACTCAGATCTGACCTATCCCCAAGAATTGGGAAAGAAGGTAGACAAATGGGTCAGAACAAGAGTGAACAGAAAAGTTCATACAGGAGGTGACAAGGATGGCAAGAAGAAAGATGGTGAGAAATCTAAGGATAAGCATGGGGATAAGGGTAAAACTAAAGATCCTTCTTCAAATCCTAAACACTCTTCACGGGGTGGGGATAAATCATCTTCTTCCTCTTCTTCACAACCCACACACATTAAAAAGCCTTGGTGCTATGTCTTTAAAAATTAAAGGCCATAGGCCAGGGGATAAGTCCTTCCCAGGTAAACCCCCTGAGCCTACCACCACTAATACATCAGACTCTAGTGCCCCTAGCAGTAGTGGCAATAGTGGTGGGACTGCTGGCAACAGTCAAAATAAGGGTGTAGTTGGGTTTACTCATGGGTCCATCATAGAAACTGTGGAAGTCAGTCACAAGACAGTTTCTGTCACACCTGGTGGCACTGGCCTTGCCACACTGGCTGCTTGTCCCCTTACAATTTATAAGTACAGGCAGACAGTTTCAATAAATGGTGTTAAGGCTGAGGCCTACAGGGACACAGGTGCCAGTATCACTTTGGTGACTGAAAACCTAGTGTCTCCTGCACAACACATCATTGGACAACAGTACAAGATTATTGATGTCAATTACTCCACTAAGGCGGTCATTCTGACCCTGGCGGTCAAAGACCGCCAGGGCGGAGGACCGCGGGAGCACCGCCGACAGGCCGGCGGTGCTCCAATGGGGATTCCGACCGCAGCGGTAAAGCCGCGGTCGGACCGGCACCACTGGCGGGCTCCCGCCAGTGTACCGCCGCCCCATTGAATCCTCCAAGGCGGCGCAGCTTGCTGCGCCGCCGAGGGGATTCCGACCCCCCCTACCGCCATCCAGATCCCGGCGGTCCGACCGCCGGGATCCGGATGGCGGTAGGGAGGGTCGGGGGGCCCCTGGGGGCCCCTGCAGTGCCCATGCCACTGGCATGGGCATTGCAGGGGCCCCCGTAAGAGGGCCCCTACATGTATTTCACTGTCTGCTGCGCAGACAGTGAAATACGCGACCGGTGCAACTGCACCCGTCGCACAGCTTCCACTCCGCCGGCTCGATTCCGAGCCGGCTTCATCGTGGAAGCCTCTTTCCCGCTGGGCTGGCGGGCGGTCTGAAGGCGACCGCCCGCCAGCCCAGCGGGAAAGTCAGAATTACCGCCGCGGTCTTTCGACCGCGGAACGGTAACCTGACGGCGGGACTTTGGCGGGCGGCCTCCGCCGCCCGCCAAGGTCAGAATGAGGGCCTAAGTTCCTTCCCTTAGCTATAATTCAGTTTAGTTGGGGTGGAGTTACTGGCCCTAAGCAGGTGGTAGTATCACCTAGCTTACCTGTAGACTGTCTCTTAGGTAATGACCTAGAGGCCTCAGGTTGGGCTGAGGTAGAGTTTCATACCCATGCAGCCATGCTGGGTATCCCTGAGGAATTGCTTCCTCTCATTTCAGCCAAAATGAAAAAGCAAAGGACAGAAAAAAGCCTGAAAACTCAGGATCCTTCTCCAACAACAGGTGAAAAGGGCATTAAAGTATCCCCTACCCACCCTGCCATTCAGGATACCATTCTCTACTGGGGTGGCACCTGTACCAAGGGAACCATCAGCTGGCACAGCTGTACTCCCTGAGGTAGAAGTACCTCTCTGTGGGATAACTAATATTGGTGAGAAAAAGTGCACCATTTTAGTTAACATGGAGCATGCAGCAACCCTGCACTGTCTCACAACAGTTAGGACAGCAGCCCTGCCTTAGTGTGGAGCTCATAGGACAGCATCCCTGTGTAGGAGGCTGCCCTGGCTTATCTCAGAATATACCCTCACTCAGGAGGTAATTAATATACACAAGTTATAAGTACACAAACCCAAAACAGGTAAGTAACAGTAAGAAAAGTAGTGCAAACAATGTAGAATCACAATAGGATGCAATAGGTGAACATAGGTCTAGGGGCAACACAAACCATATACTCCAAAAGTGGAATGTGAATCACGAATGGACCTCAGACCTTTGGACAACAGTCAGGGTGTCCAAGATACCCCACCCCAAGACCCTGAAAAGTAGAAATAAAGTTACCCTACTACCCCAGAAAGACACAATAGTTGTGATAGGAGAATTCTGCAAGAACCACAAGAACCAGCAAAATACTGAAGACGGATTCCTGGACGCGAGGACCTTCAAGGCAAGGGGACCAAGTCCAAGAATCACGATTGTGTCCAGGGGGGTGAAGGAGCCCAGGAAACCCCGGATGAATGTGCAAAAGGGCTGCCTCCGTTAGCAAGAAGCCGAAGATTCTGCAACAACGAAAAGGGCTAGGAACTTCTCCTTTGGATGGAAGATGTCACACCGCGTGCTGGATGTTGCAGAAGTGTTTCCACGCAGAAATACCGCAAACAAGCCTTGCTAGCTGCAAGGATCGCGGTAGAGGTTTTTGGGTGCTGCTGGGGACCAGGCGGGACCAGGATGTCGCCCCTTGGAGGAGGAGACAAAGGGGGCGCTCAGCAACTCAGAGAACCCCCATGGAGCAGGCAGCACCCGCAGAAGTATCGGAGCAGGCACTTGTAATTTCTGTGAACTCAGAGTCACAAAGGAGGGTCCCACAATGTCGGAGTCCAACTCAGCGGGTTGAGCACTGCAGGACGGAGTGCTGGGGACACAGGCTAGGCTGTGCACCAAGGAATCCTTGGAGAAGTGCACAGAAGCCGGAGCAGCTGCAAATCACGCAGTACACAGGTTTGCTGTCTGGCATGGGGAGTCAAGGACTTACCTCCACCTGATTTGGACAGAAGGACCACTGGACTGTCGGGGTCACTTGGATCCAGCTCCTGTGTTCTAGGGACCACGAACGTCAAGATGAGAGGGGACACAGAGGACAGGTGATGCAGAGTTTTGGTGCCTGCGGTAGCAGGGGGAAGATTCTGTCGACCAACGGGAGATTTCTTCTTGGCTTCCAGTGCAGGGTGAAGGCAGACAGCCCTCAGAGCATGCACCACCAGGAAACAGTCGAGAAAGCCGGCAGGATTAGGCACTACAATGTTGCTGGTAGTCTTCTTGCTACTTTGTTGCGGTTTTGCAGGCGTCCTGGAGCAGTCAGCGGTCAATCCTTGGCAGAAGTCAAAGAGGGAAGTGCAGAGGAACTCTGGTGAGCTCTTGCATTCGTTATCTGAAGAGAAACCCACAGGAGGGACCCTAAGTAGCCCTCAGAGGAGGACTGGCTACTTAACCAGGTAAGAGCCTATCAGGAAGGGTCTCTGACGTCATCTGCTGGCACTGGCCACTCAGAGGTCTCCATTGTGCCCTCACACCTCTGCATTCAAGATGGCAGAGGTCTGGGACACACTGAAGAAGCTCTGGGCACCACCCCTGAGGTGGTGATGGACAGGGGAGTGGCCACTCCCCTTTCCTTTGTCCAATTGCACGCCAGAGCAGGCGCTGGGGGCTCCCTGAACCGGTGTAGACTGGCTTATTCAAGGAGGGCACCATCTGTGCCCTTCAAAACATTTCCAGAGGCTGAGGGAGGCAACTCCTCCTCAGCCCTTCACACCTATTTTCAAAGGGAGAGGGTGTAACACCATCTCTCAGAGGAAATTCTTTTTTCTGCCTTCCTGGGACTGCCCAGACCCCAGAAGGGCAGAAATCTGTCTGAGGGTTGGCAGCAGCGGTAGCTGCAGAAAAAAACCCAGAGAGCTAGTTTGGCAGTACCCAGGGTCCATGCTGGAGCCCTGGGGATTCATGGAATTGTTCCCCCAATACCAGAATGGTATTAGGCTGACAATTCCATGGTCCTAGACATGTTACATGGCCATGTTTGGAGTTACCATTGTGAAGCTACACATAGGTATTGACCTATATGTAGTTCACATGTGTAATGGTGTCCCCGCACTCACAAAGTCTGGGGAATTAGCCCTGAACAATGTGGGGGCATCTTGGCTAGTGCCACGGTGCCCTCACACTAAGTAACTTTGCACCTAACCTTCACTAAGTGAGGGTTAGACATATAGGTGACTTATAAGTTACTTAAGTGCAGTGCAAAACGGCTGTGAAATACCTGGACGTTATTTCACTCAGGCTGCAGTGGCAGGCCTGTGTAAGAATTGTCTGAGCTCCCTATGGGTGGCAAAAGAAATGCTGCATCCCATAGGGATCTCCTGGAACCCCAATACCCTGGGTACCTAGGTACCATATACTAGGGAATTGTAAGGGTGTTCCAGTGTGCCAATCAGAATTGGTAAAATTAGTCACTAGCCTGCAGTGATAATTTTAAAAGCAGAGAGGGCATAAACACTGAGGTTCTGGTTAGCAGAGCCTCAGTGATAGAGTTAGGCACCACACAGGGAACACATAAAGGGCACACTTTATGAGCACTGGGGTCCTGGCTAGCAGGATCCCAGTGACACAGGAAAAAACAAACATACAGATAGGTAAAAATTGGGGGTAACATGCCAGGCAAGATGGTACTTTTGTACTTGTACTCCAAACAATATTGGCTCTACGCTAATAATTTCTTCCACCATGACAGACACTTCTCCCCCTGTGAAATGTGAATTCCTCCTCCCTGCCATAGTGAGTGTTCAAAAAACAACATCAAAAGTTTGTGTAAAAACAATGACATGTAAAGAAAAAAATACAGTGGAAGTCAAAAAGAAGACAAACCTGTGTCCTTAGTGGCAAAATGAGCATCAAAATTGTCTTCTGCAGTGGAATGGCAAAGGAGAATGGTATGAAATCGAGTGTGTTTCATAGTGTGATTTGAAGGTGTTGACAATCGTCGATTATAAATCAGGTGTGGGCTGCTAGCATCCATTCAATAGCCACAGCCATAGTACAATGCTGAACCAGTTCCAAGTCATGGGACCATGGCTGGTACGTCACCAGCACGACTGTTATCTAAATAAGGTTGACCCAATCCCGCAGTCTCAACAGCAACGGATTGCTACATGCCCACACTGGAGTCTGCTGCGCTGACTGCGGGATAAAGTCTCATGTGGTGGAGTACACTCCGTCTACATGGACGGAGGAGAACCGCCACAGATCTAAATATGGCAGTCAGAACTTCATCAGCTTGATGAAGTACTTAGGTGGTAAAACCATCAAGATCTAAATCAGGCCTAGAGTCACTCCAGAACTGGACAAAGGGATGATACTGTGGATGATGGAAGAGTATGACACAAGTATTCATAGGATGTCACATAGGCACCTGGTTTCTAGCCATTGTCATGAAGTACTGTAGCTGGGCTTTTGCTCAGCACTGGAATTGAATCCAAATATGCTGGTAATCTCTGCAGAAGTATTAATCTGTATCTAGGACATGCATGAGGCTGCAAAGGGAACGATGTCTGATTGTCTCCACATAACTACCACCTCCTTTCCAGCAGCACTGTTGTAGCGCACCTTACAGAAGCAGAATTAAAGGCTCCATAGAGATATCATTGAACCTAATGAGTACTGTGCTACTCATCCCACTAAGCGTCTCTGTGAGACCCACAGCATCTTCATTGGGTCAGAGCTACCTCAGCTGTTCAGTGCGTATTACCCTGGCATCCTACTCCATGGTTCCAAGGTAAGTGCTGAGGGGACAATCTTTGCTGTTCCCCTTAGCATCACCACTCAGCTCAGCCCTTGCTGATCATACTGCATGTTTGATGCAGGTGTTCATTGATGTTTTCTCATGATACAAACCATGAGAGATATCAACCCTGCCAAGGCTGCAGCTGATAGTGACTAACTTCATCACGGCCAAAGCCTGCAACCTAGTTTCAAACTGCTAGGTGAAAACATAAAATATTCAGACATTTATTATTTTCAAATACAAATAAAAGATAGTACGGTGAATAAATATATTGTATGACAACTAGGGTGGTAGTAAAAGTCCATCAAGCCACTGGCTCTAGAAATCAACATGCATTAACAGGGCCAGTATGAGTGTTACTGAAGTTATACAATATCAACAAGAAGCAATAAAAAGCTACAATACTTCTTCCAACAGGATAATGTATGTGTGTCTCACAAAGAAAGTGCATGTATGTCATGACTCTGTGACACCCATTTGGTTTTGGCTACAATTGAATAGCATGGGGAAATTGGTTGCCAATGCTGAAACAGCATCAACAATAGAAGGCATCTGCAAAGCCAGAATATCTCAGATGTGAAACCAATTGACTTTGCCAGTGATCTTTCCCCCTTAGATTTGCACAATAAATGCATTCGCATCTAGAGCAGCCATTTGTGAACAGGATTTATTAATGTATGGCAAAATACATTCAAAGTTGGACACTGTGAAGGTGTATGCATCTATTGCGGCTGTCTTTGAGAAGTATTTCAGCAATGAGGGGACGAGAGAAGTAATATGGAAAATGCACGGACAATGTGGGGGCAGGGGACATACAGGGGAGAGAGAGCAAGAAAACAAACGCACTCCAATGGAATGCTGAAAGAAAAACAAACTGTTCCTTGATGTCAGGTTCAGAAGAATACAAGTCATTCAGTGAAAAGGATGCTTTAGGGGAGGGACAGACAGAAGCAGAGGAGGAAAAAGCTATTTCATAAGAAGCAATCAAATGAGACTGTCAAGAAAACCAACTAATGATAAGCGCCGGACTGACCCAAAGCCGACTATAAATATTGGCTATGGACACAACAAGTCTTTGGAGAACAACACTTTACATGGAATAAACAAATGGTTCATGAAATAAATACATATACAAAAAGATTGATATTGTATAAAATACTGAAATACGTTTCAAATGAATAGATTCAGCTTAGACTTAAATATACACTATATATCGATATGAATATTGATATGTACCTTTAGGTCTCTCAGGTTCACAGTTGCTATGGTAGCAGCAGGTAGAGTTAGATTTTAGTGTAATATGTATAGCATTTAAACTTTTAACCTTATTGCAGTCGTCTCTGTAATTTCCACAGGCCCTGGTGAATTCCGTTGTTGGCGGTATATCAACTGCATAATAAGCAGAAACCCACAAGATAGTGAGACGGTATGTTTGGTAACATGAGTAATAATGAAGGAAAGACTTTATGTTGTAGAAAATTCGTTTTGGCTACACTGTGGACAGTACATTTTCAGAATTTTAACTCAACCCACACGCTCCCACCAACAAATGAATTGTCCTTGGTGTGTGTTGGAGGGATTAATCATTACTTGGGGACATGGAGAACCAAATATTTTGCTCTATGCTGAAGGAAAGAGTTTCATTGAAGGTTCTATATTTACACAACGCAGGCAGCCATTACTTACTCCCTTGAGAGGCTACACACTGTGGTGAGTATACTGTGGCTTTTTACTATCTGCACTCAAAGGGTTATTTAGAATAGGCCCCAAAGAGACATAGAGGGTCATTCTGACCCTGGCGGCCGGTGGCCGCCAGGGCCACCGACCACGGGAGCACCGCCAACAGGCTGGCGGTGCTCCAATGAGCATTCTGACCGCGGCGGTTCAGCCGCGGTCAGAAGCGGAAAGTCAGCGGTCTCCCGCTGACTTTCCGCTGCTCATTGGAATCCTCCATGGCTGCGGAGCGCGCTCCGCAGCCATGAGGATTCTGACCCCCCCCTACCGCCATCCAGTTCATGGCGGGAAAGCCGCCATGAACAGGATGGCGGTAGGGGGGGTCGCGGGGCCCCTGGGGGCCCCTGCCGTGCCCATGCCAATGGCATGGGCACGGCAGGGGCCCCCGTAAGAGGGCCCCAAAATGTATTTCACTGTCTGCCTTGCAGACAGTGAAATACGCGACGGGTGCAGTAGCACCCGTCGCACCTTCCCACTCCGCCGGCTCGATTACGAGCCGGCATCCTCGTGGGAAGGTCGTTTTCCCCTGGGCTGGCGGGCGGTTTAACTGGAACCGCCCGCCAGCCCAGGGGAAAACTCGTAATACCCGCTGCGGTCTTTTGACCGCGGCGCGGTAATTTGGAGGGCGGGATCCTGGCGGGCGGCCTCCGCCGCCCGCCAGGGTCATAATGAGGCCCTTAGGGCCTGATTCTAACTTTGGAGGACGGTGTTAAACCGTCCCAAAAGTGGCGGATATACCACCTACCGTATTACGAGTCCATTATATCCTATGGAACTCGTAATACGGTAGGTGGTATATCCGCCACTTTTGGGACGGTTTAACACCGTCCTCCAAAGTTAGAATCAGGCCCTTAATGTTTCATGTGACCCTCCTCTTGTTTAGGTGTGGGCGCCTTCTTAAATACATATTCATAATTTTCCCATTCCTAGCTCTTTCCCCTTGATACTTCATTCCATTTTGAATGTCAGGTCACATTTCCCTGGGCACTTAAACTATAACCCTAATTGATTTAATGATGGCTGTATATAAGAAGCTGCAATGCAACCCCAGGTTGTTCTAATGCACAGGACACTGACAACAAACTGGTTGAGTTGCACTTTAGAAACATGTGAAATGAAGAGCGCGTGGTCGGCCGTGAGATGGCTGTCTCAGAGTATTAGTTCCCCCCTACCCACGCTCGAAATCCTGAAGAATCCTCTCCCAAATCTGCATTACAGATCCACTGAACAGATTCACTACAAGCAACTAAGGGCCTGATTTAGGACTTGATGGATTGAATACTCCATCACAAAGGAACCGAATTAAGATCCCTATTAGATATAATGGGATTGTAATGTGCAGATGTGATATCTGTCACGTTTGTGACGGAATATTCCCCTCCGCCAAGTTGTAAATCAAGGCCCAAGTCTGCCAATGGAATTCTTGCCCTTTTTACTGTTAAAGCGTGAATTTTAGTAATGTCCCTGGTGTCACAAAGGCTATCAGAGCGTGACAAGTTTAAGTTTATAAACATGAAAGAGTGAAAAACTAACGAGGAAAGCTGCATTGACAGGCATTTTAAATGTGCACTTTGCTTGTATTCCAAACTCGACATTGGAGCCTTTCTAATGAAATCACATGCTACAAAGTTAAAAGTTATGTTAAAATGAAATTTAGACTATAGACTAAGGGCCCTATAATGAGTTTGATGGACAGGAAAGCCCGTCAGCCAAACTCCCGACAGGGTGGCCGCCGCCTACCCAGGGACCTCCCCGCATGAGTTATTAAGAGTTTCCTGCTACGTCGGTAGGAGGAAACCTGAGTTTCCAACCGCTGGCCTAGCGGGAAACAGGCTACAGCATTCTCTTCAGTTCATAATCGAGCCAGTGGCAATGCTGTGCATGGGCCACCCTGCACCTGTTCTCCATTAGCCTTTTCATGGCAGTGGTACTGCAATGAAACCAGTGGCGGAGAACAAGGTTGTAATCACCAGGGCACCGCTGCTTGCAGCGCTTCCCTGGCAGATTAAGACTGCCACTATCCTCCAGACCGCCGGGATCTGAGATCCTGGCAGAGCTGGCGGTCTGACCACTAGGCTTGTAATATGGTGGTCAGACTGCCGTCAATGCGCAGGTGTGACGGTTTATAGACCACCACACTCTTAATCAGGCACTAAGGCGGTCATTCTGACCCTGGCGGTCATGGACCACCAGGGCCAACGACCGCGGAAGCACCGCCAACAGGCTGGCGGTGCTTCTGGGGGCATTCTGACCGCGGCGGTAAAGCCGCGGTCAGAAAAGGGAAGCCGTCGGTTTCCTGCCGGCTTCCCGCTGCCCCAGGGAATCCTCAGCGGGAAACTCAGAATGACCGTCGCGGTCTTTTGACCGCGGTACGGTCTTCTGGCGGTTCCCGCTTGGCGGGCGGCGACCGCCGCCCGCCAATCTAGGAATGACCCCCTAAGTGTGGAAGCTAAAACGAAATTGAAATTCTAATGAATAATGAATGATTTATGAGTTTAAAGATACATGCAGAAATGAAAAAACTGCAAATCTCTGTTATACGTAATGAAATGCAATAATAATAATGTTTTCCATTTATATGAAATGTCTTACTTATACTGATGAAATATTATTAATGATGAATTTTGCAAATTATATGTGTTTTACTAAAAAGTATGAATTAATTGCATTTTATTATTTTCCTTATGTTAGCTTAAACGAGGCCTGCAGAGCTTGCATTTTGCATTCATGTAAAATGTTACATTCTTTTTTTTATAACATGGTCTTCTTTCAAATTTTGTTCCCATGAGAAGCAAAGTCCCATTTGTAAAAAGTCTATTGTTCAACTGCAGAAGATAAGCTTATTTGGCCTTGGAAGAGTAGTACATTGCGGGAACGTGGACTGAAATCGCACACATTAGTTGCAAACCTATTTGGATTCACTCAGAAATGAGAATACTACATCTTAAAACTGGGAATTGTCAAACTGTTGCAAACTAATGTCTTCTGACTGATTTTAATTGGATGACGCCCCTTTAGCGTGACCTAAACTGATGATAACTGACCAACTGGAATGTTGAACGATTTATAAGATTTGAAACTCCAATGAACTTTGGAACTTTAGTCAGTCTCCAGTTATCCCCTTGATGTCTTCAGATGTTTCCTGATGCTTGCTGACCTGATGCTTTTCTGATGAATATTCCCTGAATGCTGTACCCTTGGACAGGTATCTTCCTATTTTACAATTGCCAAAGCACCCTGGAATGTCCTATTAAGTTAGAAATTCCTTCATGCTGACACTAGATTTTCTTTTTTGAGTTAGTAGCCAGAGTATTCTTTTTCTAAATTATGTTTTTGTATTTTGCCAGCATATGTTCTTCCCTACAGATGTATTTTGCTAATTTGGTTAGCTGCAGGGTTGACCTGTGCCCATTCACAGATCTTAACTCTGCTAATTTGAATTGATAAATGATTGATAATTCTGAGCTTTAACTATTTCTGTAGCTCAGATAAATTTGCTAATGTTATGTATTCTTCTTCTTGAATGCTTAGTTTTGTTAATGCTAGTTCGCCTGAACATATTTTGTTTCCTTGGGCAACCCTTGTGGATAATGTATATTTATACATTGGTTTACATACTGTAGTCAGGATTTTGTTTTGTGGTTGTAAGTAACAAAGCTTCAAACCTTTTCCTGACTGAGTTTTCCTTCCATGGCCGCATTAGTCAAGGTATCTAAATTGTTGGGGTGATGTTGATGTAAACTGGTTCACCACACATCTTACTGGGTCAAAAGATCCTTTAACCTCGCTTATAGGTTTGATTCCTGTGAAGAAAAACGCACCCACAGTTTTGGTAGAAGAGTAGTGGTTTTGACCCATAATGGGGGAACCACAATTTTGTTTAGTGTTAAGGAATTAGGGTTGATTCCATGTCATTGCCCGGTCCAAGAATTGCCCATCCTATATTTCGTCCCATAGTTCATTCCAGAAATTGATGAAGTTCCAGAGTTGTGACTACAAGTGATGTATTGCATGAGTATAGATAGGGATTTTACACTTGTGATGCATTTAGCTTGAAGATTGCAGTGAAGTGTGATGTTGTGAAGTGTTTCACTGAGTCAACGTACTTGAAGTGGTTGTGGCACTTTGCGCTCAAATATGTCTGCAAGTTGTTGTTTTTGATGGGTCCGTCGCAGCCTTAGATGCTGGGATAACGTACAAGTGTAGAAGGCACTTCTTTAATTTATTGTCTGCAGTGAGGTACTTGTCATGAGACGTTGTTGACATTGCCAATAGTTTTCCTTGAGTGATAATGAGATGTTGGTTGGTATTAGGTGAATTCTGAATGCATGTCAAGGGGTTGTATCAACCGGAGTGAGAACTGCTGGTCAAGTTTCACTCGTGAAATTGTGAAAACCATAGTCGAAAGTGTAGCCCATACCGCTTTCAGAGTGTTTGAGTTCCTACCCACTGTGTACAGACAAGTTGTTGGTTTTGCTAGCAAGATTTTGCATTAGGAATGAGTGAACAATTGTGTGAGAGGCAACTGCAAAGTGATGGCAGCTGCTGAGAGAAGTGTGTGTGTGATGTCATTGCATGCCGTGCTGGTATAGACTGGTTAGTGAGAAGCCGCTCTGGTATTGGTGGACAGTGCAGTGTTGCTATTGGTTGAGAACAGCTTGTGAAGAGAATTGTGGGACTGAAATTACTTTCTGATTCGTCTGAAATCCATTGTTGTTGATTGAATTTGTGCAAAAATGTAATTTTTCGAAGCATTAAGAAGCGTGGTAAGAGAAGATGTGTTTATTCCAGTTCAAGTGAGTGAAGAAGTTGCACCTGAGGGAGCACCAGCGTATAAAGTGTCAGAAATAGAGGGCGTTTCACCAACAATGGTGTAAAAATAACAGAGAACAAGGGCTAATTAGCTTTTTCTCATTATGGAACCTTTAAGATGAGAATTTTAGACAGTTTGAGGAGAGTAATGTGTGAATTAAAGCCTCCTCCAGGACCCACACAATTTGAAGTCCAAGCTATTTGGGAACTTTTGCAAGACACGAAGCAACCAAAATATTTGAATGCAGAAAGCAGTTAGGAGGCAGCAGAAACTAGATGGGATGAAGAACAAAAAATGTGGAGGGTAACCACATTAGATGGAGTGAGAATGTTTCCAGCTATTTTAAGTGAAGGAAAATATGACAGTATTAAGCTTAAGACAAGAAAGAAACAGACAACATAAGGCAGAACAGACAGCAGAAGGTGAGGGTAAAAAGACAGTTACATATGAGAGTGATTCAGAAGATGAGTTCATAAATCAGCTTCTCAACAATTGTCCCCCACCGTATCATTAAAATGAGGCAGGAACGATTGGTGTAGCAGGGCAGAATGTAAGCAGAAATGTGCCAATTGCTCCAGTTACACAGATCCCAAATAAAATAGTTTTAGGTAGGCCTGTTAATTCAGTGACACAAGTGTCCTTGGTTTTTCCACCAGTTCCAACTGTTAATACAGCACAGTCTATTTCAAGTCGAGTTGTAAATCAAGCAGTACCAAGCACAGTTCTAAATCATATAATGCCAAGTTCTCATGTGAATCAAATGGTACAGACACCTAGGCCCATATTTATACTTTTTGACGCAAACCAGCGCCGGCACTGGTTTGCGTCAAAAATGTTACCCCCGGCTAACGCCATTCCTAAGCACCATGCGGGCGCCCTATTTAAGGAATGACGTTAGCCGGCGCTGCGGACTGGTCTGAGTAAAAAAAAATTACTTAAACCAGGCAGCGCCGGCGTAGGGGAAAATGGGGGTTGTGTGTCAAAAAAATGGTGCAAGTCAGGTTTGAGGCAAAAATTATGCCTCAAACCGGACTTGCACCATTTTTTGACACACAATCCCCATTGAAATGACTCATGTCTTAGCAAAGACAGGAGTCATGCTCCCTTGCCCAATGGCCTTGCCCAGGGAACTCCTGGCCCCTGGGCATGGTCATTGGGCACAGTGGCATGTAGGAGGGACCAAATTAGGCCCCCCATGCCATTTAAATAAAAAAATAAAACAATACGTACCTCAACTTACCTGTACTTACCTGGGATGGGTTCCCCCATCCATGGGTGTCCTCCAGGGGTGGGTGAGGGTAGCAGGGGGTGTCCCTGGGGGCATGGAAGGGCACCTCTGAACACCTTCCATGGTCAGAGACCATGGAAGTGAGCCCACATGTCCCTTAACGCCTGCCCTGACCCAGGCGTTAAAAAACGGCACACATCAGGCTGTCATAGGGAGTCATATACTGTTATTCACTAATGATTATCTCAGATTGAGAGAGAAGCCAGTGGAATGGTACAAGGAGACAGAGGGATTTGTGAAACTTCAAACTGCCTGTGGGAAGATTTGAATACATTGTTTGACATTGTGGTTCCAGATGACTTGTGGACAGAGTGCAAAAGAAGTGTTGATTGGCCTGATCAAGAACCTCTGAGAGATCCAGTAACAGGTGTACTGTTTGAAGGGGTGATGAAAACGTATTGTAAGGTAATTGAATTCCTGAAGAAAAAAGTGTCCGCGAAAGATATTGATTAGCAGAAAATTGACAGGACAGCAGAGGAAACTAAGGAGTCTATTCATGCATATTATGAGAGATTGTTGCAAGCTTTTTAAACAGTATAGTGGTATGGAGAACATTTAGCTGAAAGATATGGGTCATTTTGTGTTTAGGTTTGTGCAGGGTTTGAAGCTAGACATTAGAGCAATGATTCAGCAGCATTTAATTTGTTGGCAGAACAAACCCATTGATCAGATCCTGCAGTATGCAAGGTACTGTACCGATGAAATAGAACTGAAGCACAAAATGTTGAGAGAAAAGTTGATGGTGATGCAATTGCAAGCTGATCAAAAAGGAAGTCCGAGCTATGAAAATGACAATGAGACAAGTCAAAGGGGGTTATTACAACTTTGGAGGAGGTGTTAATCCGTCCCAAAAGTGATGGTAAAGTGACGGATATACCACCAGCCGTATTACGAGTCCATTATATCCTATTGAACTCGTAATACGGCTGGTGGTATATCCGTCACATTTGGGACGGATTAACACCTCCTCCAAAGTTGTAATAACCCCCAAAATGTCTTCATATCTTTAATATGGCAAATGTTCCCTGGGAAGAAGTCAATAGATTGTAGGTTGGAGTGACGGAAAAATATAAACAGGGATATAGTATACCTGGTTGTGTCCCGGATGATTTGTTGGTATTGAGTGATGGTAAAGCAGTGTTACCAAATAGTTCATTGTCTCTGATGGCAAGGTACTACCATGGACAGGCTCACATAGGTAGAGATGCAATGATTAGAAGGTTCAAACAAACATGGTTTAATCAAAGGTTTAAATTGGTTGCAGAAGCAGCGTGTCACAGATGTGTAACGCATCAGCAGATGAATGTAGGGAAACAAACAGTTGTTACACTGAGTCACACAGGTAGATCAGGAGGACCTTTCAACCAGATGCAACTCGATTTTGTTGAGATGTAAGTGTGTAATGGGTTGAAAAATGTGTTGGTAGTAGTGTGTGTTCTCCCAATGGGTAGAGCCTTACCCAACTCACAGAAATGATAGCCGCACAGATGCAAAACTGCTATTGAGGGATCTGAAACCTCAATTCGGGTTTCCAACTTCTCTGGAATCAGACTGAGGAACTCATTTCAATAGTGAGATTGTTAAATTATTCTGTGAAGCATTACAAGTTGAGCAAAGATTGCACTGCAGTTTTAGACCAGAAGCTTCAGGACTGGTAGAGGTCTAGACTGGCGAAAGTATGTTTGTCTACAACATTGAAATGGTCAGACACTTTGCCTCTTGCCTCGATGAGTATGCACAGTACACCCAACAGGAACACAAGCTTGTCTCCTCATGAAATCATCATGGGGCGTGCTATGAGATTACCAGCAGTGCCTGCAAATGCTATTGTGAACATTACAGATGAGTTGGTTCTGGATTATTGCAAAGGAGTAGTTGATGTGGTTTGTTCTCTGTCTTTCCAGGCTGGAGAAGGAACTACACAACAGCAACAAGAACTTTGTCACTACCTAAGCCCTAGCTCTTGAGTCCTTGTGACAAAATGTGAGAAAGTCATGCTTGCAGCCGTTTTGGGAGGGAGCACTCCAAGTTGTTTTAGTAACTACAACAGCTGTGAAGTGTGCTAGTCTTCTGAACTGGGTCCATGAGAGCCACACATGCAAAGTTCCATACCCTTATGATGAAATAGCACCTTTTCCCGAAGGGTCAGTTACAGTGAGAGAAAGGGCCATGTTAGCTAAACTGTGGGGACTGGACCAGTGGCTAATGCAGAGCATCACAGTCTGGTGAAAACCTGAGCGTGTCAGCAGCAGTTGAAGGTACAGAAGGGTCAAGGCAGAGTCAGGTGACCCCTGCTAGCTCAGATTACATTGAAATCCCAGTTCTGCTAGAGAAAAGAGTTGTACTCAGAGATCAGTTGCCAGAGAAAACCCCAGAGTCAGTGATAAAAGTGCCTCCTACTATAGCTGAAGTCACTGAAGAATCAGATCAACGTTATAGTGAAGCTGAAGGTCATGAGACAAAGAGGTAAAAGAGAAAAAAAGTGCCAAGTCACGTATATTCTGCTCCTGAATGGACATATTTCACAACTGATGACTGGGAGAAGGAGTTGTTGGTTGCCTTTTGTGTTAACCAATCGCCTCCAGCAGAACATTTTGGAACTTGAAATTGTTTGGAAATTAATTTTGAAATCTCATTGCTGCTTGATGAACAGAGACATTATTTGCTGGAAGTGCTAATCAGCGATTTCCAGATGTTTTATTATTACAGACAGCTGAACTTTTGAAAGAAGCTTTTTGATTTTTATAAAGAGAAAAAGAGTTGATGAACTTTTGAATTTTTATTTTGAAGATACTGTTTTTGAATTTGCTTTGCTCAAAGAAATGACAGAAAGAGACCCCGAAACATATAAAAGCAGCTTTGCATTTTTGATTTAGATGTTTTCATTTAATTTTTTGTTGGAATTATATTTTGGTCTGAATCTAGACAAGCCATGAATTCTAACTGAAGTAAAAAGAGTAAATGTAAGTTTGTGTTTGTGGGTTTAGCATTAGCATGTGTGATTATGATCATTTTAATGATTACTTGACTGAGCTTGTCTGTTAAGGATGAGAGTGAGAAGTTTTCAGTGACAAGTGCCCTGAATTTAGAGACTTCACACACAAATGGGAGTCCCTACATGAAGATGAGAGACCTTTACACACAGATTTTAAGAGAGATTTGTCACAAAATAAACATTTCAAATTATTATATGTATTCATTGAAACCATGGAAGTTCGTGATTGCCATGGTAACAAGCAAATTCCTTGAGCATTAGAGGAAGTAATCACTTATAACAGTTTGCCACTAACACATAGAATCTCTTGTATTCTGTTACTAACACTACTCTATGAGTAGGAATATTATCAATACCTCTATTTTAACATTGATCTAGTGTTTTCTTTCATGCCTATCATGAAGCACCTGAGTAGTATTGCTAAGGCAAAAAACATTGACATTGTAAGAAAATTCTTTAAGCCTACCATGACTTTCGGAACAGCATATGCCCATTAGAATAATCTGACCTGCATACTTACGGCTAGATGTATCAAAGGATTTTACATTCGCAAACAGTGCGAATCGGTAAAATTCACCGCTTGTGAATGCAAAATCACCTTTCACGATGTATGAAAGGCATTCGCAGTACAAATTTAATGAATCAGTAAAATAGCGATTCCTTAAAATTGCGAGTAGATAATGCGAATCGCACACTGTGATTCGCAAATTCCGAATCGCAATTCAATGTATCAAGCATTACAAATTGCGATTAGTCACAAAATGGGTTTTTGCATGTGCAATTTACCACAAATTGAAATCAGGTGGTAAACAGGTGCAACCTATATAAAGAAGCCCAGAATGCATCAGCCCTTTTCCCCAATGGTTGCACTCTACGTCATGGCGAGGAGGATGAAGATCCTGTCAGGTTTGAGGAGAGGGAGAAGGAGACAGGAGCGCAATCCTAGAGTGTGCATTACCCTATTTGAACAGACGGAGGAAGAGATTTTTGATAAGTAAAGGTCAGCCATAGTACTTGACTTGATAGCTGATTACAACGACACACACATACAGAACCAATGCCACATCTACTCATGTGCAGGCATTATGCTCCCTGCACCTTTTAGCCTCAGGAAGCTATCAAGGGGTCATAGCAGCAGTTGGATATGTCTCTCAAAGGGCGCTTTTTTTTGCTACTTTAATGCATTCCTAAATGCCATGTTTACCAAAATCCATCTGTACATAAAATTAGGAAACACCCCATAGGATTTGCAGAAAAGAACATTTGATTTTTACCAAGAAGACCAATTTCCACATGCTAATGTCAGCACTGATGGGGCCCATGTGTAGGAAAGTAGCCTCTTTCTAGCCTTGTTACCCCCACTTTTGGCCTATTTGTGAATATATGTCAGGGTGTTTTCACTGTCTCACTGGGATCCTGCTAGCCAGGGTCCAGTGCTCATAGTGAAAACCCTATGTTGCCAGTGTGTTTGTTATGTGTCACTGGGATCCTGCTATCCAGGACCCCAGTGCTCATAGGTTTGTGGCCTGTATGTGTTCCCTGTGTGATGCCTAACTGTCTCACTGAGGCTCTGCTAACCAGAACCTCAGTGTTTATGCTCTCTCTGCTTTCTACAATTGTCACTGCAGGCTAGTGACTAGTTTTACCAATTCTCATTGGCACACTGGCACACCCATATAATTCCCTTGTATATGATACTTAGGTACCCAGGGTATTGGGGTTCCAGGAGATCCCTATGGGCTGCAGCATTTCTTTTGCCATTCATAGGGAGCTCAGACAATTCTTACACAGGCCTGCCACTGCAGCCTGCGTGAAATAACGTCCACGTTATTTCACAGCCATTTACCACTGCACATAAGTAACTTATAACTCACCTATATGTCTAACCTTCACCTGGTGAAGGCTGGGTGCAAAATTACTTAGTGTGTGGGCACCCTGGCACTAGCCAAGGTGCCCCCACATCGTTCAGGGCAAATTCCCCGGACTTTGTGAGTGCGGGGACACCATTACACACGTGCACTATACATAGGTCACTACCTATGTATAGTGTCACAATAGTAACTCCGAACATGGCCATGTAACATGTCTAAGATCATGGAATTGTCCCCCCAATACCAAAATGGTATTGGGGGGACAATTCCATGATCCCCGGGTCTCTAGCATAGAACCCGGGTACTGCCAAACTGCCTTTCCGGGGTCTCCACTGCAGCTGCTGCTGCTGCCAACCCCATAGACAGGTTTCTGCCCTCCTGGGGTCCAGGCAGCCCTGGCCCAGGAAGGCAGAACAAAGGATTTCCTCTGAGAGAGGGTGTTACACCCTCTCCCTTTGGAAATAGGTATGAAGGGCTGGGGAGAAATAGCCTCCCCCAGCCTCTGGAAATGCTTTGATGGGCACAGATGGTGCCCATCTCTGCATAAGACAGTCTACACCGGTTTAGGGATCCCCCAGCGCGAAACGGGACCTGCTCTGGCGCGGAACGGGACAAAGGAAAAGGGAGTGACCACTCCCCTGACCAGTACCTCCCAGGGTGTCCCAGACCTCTGCCATCTTGGAAACAGAGGTGTTGGGGGCACACTGGACTGCTCTGAGTGGCCATTGCCAGCAGGTGACGTCAGAGGCTCCTTCTGATAGGCTCTTACCTCTCTTGGTAGCCAATCCTCCTTCCTTGGTAGCCAAACCTCCTTTTCTGGCTATTTAGGGTCTCTGCTTTGGGGAATTCTTCAGATAACGAATGCAAGAGCTCACCAGAGTTCCTCTGCATCTCCCTCTTCACCTTCTACCAAAGGATCGACCGCTGACTGCTCCAGGACGCCTGCAAAACCGCAACAAAGTAGCAAGACGACTACCAGCAATATTGTAGCGCGTAATCCTGCCGGCTTTCTCAACTGTTTCCAGGTGGTGCATGCTCTGGGGGTAGCCTGCCTTCACCCTGCACCTGAAGCTCCGAAGAAATCTCCCGTGGGTCGACGGAATCTTCCCCCTGCTAACGCAGGCACCAAAAGACTGCAACACTGGTCCTCTGGGTCCCCTCTCATCCCGAGGAGCGTGGTCCCTGGAACACAGCAACTCTGTCCAAGTGACTCCCACAGTCCAGTGACTCTTCAGTCCAAGTTTGGTGGAGGTAAGTCCTTGCCGCCCCACGCTAGACTGCAAAGCTGTGTACCGCGTGATTTGCAGCTGCTCTGGATCCTGTGCACTCTTCCAGGATTTCCTTCATGCACAGCCAAGCCTGGGTCCCCAGCACTCTGCCCTGCAGTGCACAACCTTCTGAGTTGTCTTCCGGCGTCGTGGGACTCCCTTTTGTGACTTCAGCGTGGACTCCGGTTCACTTTTCTTCTAAGTGCCTGTTGGGGTTCTTCTGCGGGTGCTGCCTGCTTCTGTGAGGGCTCTCTGAGTTGCTGAGCGCCCCCTCTGTCTCCTCCTCCAAAAGGCGACATCCTGCTTCTTCCTGGTCCTCAGCAGCACCCAAAAACCTCTACTACGACCCTTGCAGCTAGCAAGGCTTGTTTGCGGTCTTTCTGCATGGGAACACCTTTGCAAGCATCATCCCGACGTGGGACATCCGACTTTCAAAGGAGAAGTCCCTAGTCCTCTTCTTTCTTGCAGAACTCCAAGCTTCTTCCACCCGGTGGCAGCTTCCTTTCACCTTCAGCTGGCATTTCCTAGGCTACTGCCAACTCTCGACACTGTCGCGACTATTGGACTTGGTCCCCTTGTCTTACAGGTACTCAGGTCCGGAAATCCACTGCATTGCTGGTGGTTGTTCTTCCTGCAGAATCCCCCTATCACGACTTCTGTGCTCTCTGGGGGTAGTAGGTGCACTTTACTCCTACGTTTCAGGGTCCTGTCGGTGGGGTATTTTTCTAACCCTCACTGTTTTCTTACAGTCCCAGCGACCCTCTACAAGCTCACATAGGACTGGGGTCCATTTGTGGTTCGCATTCCACTTTTGGAGTATATGGTTGTGTTTTGCCCCTATACCTATGTGCTCCTATTGCAACCTATTGTGATTCTACACTGTTTGCATTACTTTTCTGGCTATTACTTACCTAATTTTGGTTTGTGTACATATAACTTGTGTATATAACTTATCTTCTTACTGAGGATACTCACTGAGATACTTTTGGCATATTGTCATAAAAATAAAGTACCTTTATTTTTAGTAACTCTGTGTATTGTGTTTTCTTATGATATTGTGCATATGATATAAGTTGTATAGTAGGAGATTTGCATGTCTCCTAGTTCAGCCTAAGCTGCTTTGCCATAGCTACCTTCCATCAGTCTAAGCTGGTAGAAACACCTCTTCTACACTAATAGGGGATAACTGGACCTGGCACAAGGTGTAAGTACCTCTGGTACCCACTACAAGGCAGGCCAGCCTCCTACATTGGTTGTGCAGCGGTGGGATAAGTACTTGTAACTACTTACCACTTTGTTATTGTGTACTTTTCATAAGATAATCATATACTAAACAGTTCAGTGTATGTACACATAACCAAAAAGTTTTGCTTTTCTTCTCTAAAACTTTTTACAAAGTTCTGAAAAGTTTCTTCAAACTTCTAAAAGTTTTCTAAAAGTTAGAGCAACTTTTTTTCTCTGTTCTTTAAAAAGTTCTGAAACGTTTTCTTCCTTCTCACTATCTCTAAAACCTTTTGCTATCATGTCTCTGGTAGATTCAGCTCTTAAAACTGTCAATACAATTTATGACAATTTGAATTAGAAGAGCCTAAGGAGTCTCTGCTTAGATAGAGGTTTAGTGATAGGAAAGAATCCTACAAAAGAGTTTCTTTTTAACATGCTTATTGAAAATGATGAGTCCCAAGCAGGCACATCAGATGAGAGGTTAATAGAAGGTTCCCATTCTGACTCAGGAGAACACCTTGAGGAAGGTGGGGAGGGTTCTGAACAAGGTCTGCCCCTTAGCAGGACACCTAGTAATGTTGGTACTAATGGAGGTTCCCATCACAGTAGGAAAGCCTTTATTCCTAGAGACCAAGTTTCTAGGATGCAGTCAGTTAGGGACAGATCCCCCTCTGTAGTTTCTAACTTGTCTTCTGTGTCAAAGCATTCCCAACCCACCCACCCTGAGGATAACTTGTTAGAAAGGGAACTCAAAAAGTTGAGGGTTGAAGAGACCAGACTGAAGCTTAAACAGCAACAGCTGGCCTTAGATAGGGAATCCCTAGACCTTGGGAAGGAAAGACAGAGGTTGGGGTTTGGACCCCATGGTGGCAGCAGCAGTATTCCTGATAGTAATCCTGTTAGAGAGCATGATTCCAGGAATCTGCACAACATAGTACACCCTTACAAGGAGGGGGGTGACATCAACAAGTGGTTTGCTGCAGTTGAGAGGGCCTGCATGGTACAGGGGGTCCCCCAAAGGCAGTGGGCTGCTATTTTGTGGCTATCTTTCACTGGAAAGGGTAGGGATAGGCTTCTTACTGTTAGAGAAAGTGAAGCTAACAATTTCACAGTTTTGAAGGATGCACTCTTGGATGGATTTGGCTTAAACACTGAACAATACAGGATTAAGTTCAGAGACACCAGAAAAGAGTCCTCTCAAGACTGGACAGACTTTGTGGACTGTTCAGTGAAGGCCTTGGAAGGGTGGTTACATGGCAGTAAGGTATCTGACTATGAAAGCCTGTATAATCTTATTCTGAGAGAGCATATTCTTAACAATTGTGTGTCTGATTTGTTGCACCAGTACTTGGTAGATTCAGATCTGACCTCTCCCCAAGAATTGGGAAAGAAGGCAGACAAATGGGTCAGAACAAGAGTGAAGGAGGTGACAAGGATGGCAAGAAGAAAGATGGTGAGAAATCTCAGGATAAGCATGGGGATAAGGGTAAAACCAAGGATCCTTCTTCAAATCCTAAACACTCTTCAGGGGGTGGGGATAAAACAAATGATTTCTCTTCTTCACAAAATAAACACATTAAAAAGCCTTGGTGCTATGTGTGTAAAAATAAAGGCCATTGGCAAGGGGATATGTCCTGAACAGGTAAACCCCCTGAGCCAACCACCGCTAATACATCAAACTCTAGTGCCCCTAGCAGTAGTGGTAATAGTGGTGGGACTGCTGGCAACAGTCAAAGTAAGGGTGTAGTTGGGTTCACTTATGGGTCCATCATAGAAACTGGGGTAGTCAGTCCCAAGACAGTTTCTGTCACACCTAGCGGCATTGGCCTTGCCACACTGGCTGCTTGTCCCCTTACAATGGATAAGTACAGGCAGAAGGTTTCAATAAATGGTGTTGAGGCCCAGGCCTACAGGGACACAGGTGCCAGTATCACTCTGGTGACTGAAAACCTAGTATCTCCTTAACAACGCATCACTGGACAACAGTACAAGATCATTGATGTCCATAACTCCACTAAGTTTCTTCCCTTAGCTATAGTTCAGCTTAGTTGGGGTGGAGTTACTGGCCCTAAGCAGATGGTGGTATCAACTAGGTTACCTGTAGACTGTCTTTTAAGTAATGACCTAGAGACCTCAGGTTGGGCTGAGGTAGAGTTTCATACCCATGCAGCCATGCTGGGTATCCCTGAGGAATTGCTTCCTCTCATTTCTACTGAAATGAAAAAGCAAAGGAGAGGAACAGGCCTGAAAACTCAGGATCCTTCTCCAACAACAGGTAACAAGCATTTGCAATGCAATGGGTCTCGCATTTGTTCGACTTAGAGCTATTAGCGTTGTAAAGTCCTAACTGGACTTTTCTTGCCACATAAATTAAAAATGAAAAGTAGTAAAATTTTACATAAGGGAGACGATTTAATGTATCATGCCATAAGCGTGCGCGTGAACGAGCACTCTCTCTGAACCCACACTACCCCGCAAACACGCTCACAACATATATTTAGAAGCATTTTTTTATTTTTTTAGAAATATAATGATTAATATAACGTTATTCGCTATTTCTGTTAAAAAAAAAAAAAAGTAAAGGAAAACAAAGAGGGCAGAGCCCCAACCATCTTTTAATGGAGGAGCTGATACTAATTTTGCCACCTCTGAGGCCAGGGTTCGCAAAGGCAGTGCCAGGGGTCGCAAAGGACAAGCCAGGGTCGCAGCTGTGACCTCTAAATGACGTCCATGATGATGCTGGACTCACTCCATATGTGCAGAGCCATTTAGTGTTGATGCCTGTTTGGGATCACTTCTGTGGGTCAGCACCAGAGAGGTCAGTTTGGGGTCACCAGGGGTAGGAGTTGTGTGGCAAAGCTGGCCCTGCCCTTACGACCTCTGGTCTCTAGGGTCATGAAGGCAGCCACAAAGACAGAAACTAAACTCTGATTTAGGAACCTTTCCTAGCAGTAGTTTTCATCCCGTGCCCTTCCATGCGCCACTCAGCAGAAAATCTGAGAACTTTAGTTTTGTGGTTCAAAAGTGGCACATCTGCTGCTTTTAAAGGGAAATCCTAACTTTTGCATTTCTGCACGGATATTGGCCTTTGAGTCTTGACTGGCTGCTTGAAGGGCCACTCAGAGGATTTCCCGATTATAAAATAAATAGGGATAGGAACGCACAGGGTTATGTGTACAAAATAAGTAAAAACGGAAAACGGTAAGCCCTACTCAGAAGATACACACGAGGCTGCCTACTTATCCTTCTCTCCCGCAGAGACAAGCACTGGTTTAATTAACTAATTGGACAGAATTTCTTCATAGTCTGAGACTTTGACCCAATAAGAGCCAGGGGGAGGGGGCCAAGATTGTGAGCTTTTTTTTTTTTTTTTTAAACTCAGACTAATGCTCTTAATAGAACAAGCATGGGCTCGCGGTGCAAATGCTCCTAGGTTCATTTATTCTTTTTTCTGTCATTGATTTTGGAGCCTGGTATTAGGGCCCCCACCTTGCTGCCGTGATATTTGAGATAACTACTGTTCCGAAGAGTTCAGAAAGGCCAGCTGTTTTTTTTAAATTTAATACATGATTCACTCTCGCGGGACATATCGACAGGGCCACTGGAATTATGCCATTGTGCGGCCGCTATGATTTTCACATAATTATGGATTTGCCACATAATCCATTATTTGCCGCATAATCTGCATTTAAAAAAAATGTTTCTAGCTCAAACGGATCAATAGTTACCAAAAATGCAGCCACACGTTGCCGTGCAATGAAAGGCCCTTTGCAAAGCTGGACTGGTCACCTTTATGTTGCTTAAGGCTATATTTAGATGTTAAACTGATGCTAATGAGGTGCAACCGATGTCCAGAGACTGTTACCAAATTTGAAAATGATGAGATAATGAAGGAATACTATTATAAAATGTGCTGCATTATGTTTCATAATTTGAGTTATCTTGGCACATAATTTACTCATCCCTGCCGCAGAATTTCGCCCTCTTCTGCCGCATAATTCCAGTGGCCGTGATTAGAGGTGACTTGAATAACAGGTACCATTCTGCTTAGTAGCATGTGCCTAGAAAACAGAGCACTGTACGGTGGGGGTTCAGGGGGGCTAGGCAAGGCAGGTGAAGGCTACTTACTTCTTGTGATCCCTCATCCAGAGAGTTTCCTGTGGATTTGGTGCTGATTTAACAGGAAGGCTCGGCTTCCTCGCTGAAAGGGAGGGGGCAGACAGGCTGGCCGAATCTGATTTTCTATTTATCGTCATCGGAAGGATGGCAGGCCATATGGGTGGTCAAACTCGTGGACTGCAGGCTCCATACGGGTCACTGCAGCTGGCATCTTATCCCACCGGTCTATTTTACAACACACGCAGTGATTACAGATTTCAGGGCTGAGAGGTAATCAAAGTGGTTGGGCTGTGGGAGGGGCCGAGTTGGAGAGACCTACGTTAAGGTCCCACTTCGACCTTGACTAGCATGAAATACCTCCAGACGCAATCTCCCTCCCACGCCCCCATCCCTCCCTCCCCCTTACACACTCATCGTCCGTCCGCTATCGGATGGAAAATCGATGCTGTTTTATTGGGCGTCGGTTGGTAAGACTCGTAAATGTCTGCATAGTGGAGGGGGAGAAACGTGCAGGGTATTATTCAATAGAGAAGGTAAATCTTTTATGGTCGCCTGAAGGCAGTGGGGCCATCAAAGCACAAGGCGCGAAAGTTAGGTATAGTTTAATTTTTAAAGAGTGTCGCATTCTTTATTTTTTAGGTTACCCCAGCGGTTACCTACAAGAAGCCCTAATGTGACCTAAAATTAGCTCTGGCTTCGACAGTTGTGCCTCGAACAATGAGGCTGGTTATTATATAGCTCAGTTGTACTCCTTTTATCGCCCTCATACGGATAAACGTCCGAGTCAGCCATGTACAGGGAATGGATCCTGGGACGCGTAAGTAACACACAGGCCTAAGTGGAGACACAACCTGTTGTGCGGGGTGGGAAAGGGCCCCTCCCTTATTGGGTCTGGTGGGGGTTAGGGGCAAGGACCAACCCCCTCCCGGGCATCAGATTCGCAGTGACGGTAAGCATGAGGGTCCAGTCAGTGGCAAGAGACCAGTACTGCGCTGGGGGCTCAGAGGCTTGAAGGGGCCACTGAAACCTCATTTTTGCTGTATTTCAGTTATAGCAGCAGCCAGGGGGCCTATGTCCTTCCTGGCACTGGAGCCCATGACACGCTGGCTACACTGCCCCCACCCAGCCGGTATGGCTGGGGCAGAATCAGCCATTTAATTCATTAATAAGTTAGAGATAAAACATGAAACTGGTTCCTCAGATTAAAGCCTGGTGTCTCTATTCTAGTTGCGTGTTGTGATTCTGACTGTATTTAAGAACCCCACCAGCATCTAGCGCCTTTTTCACCTAAGTAGTGCCTGAGAAACAGCCCTTTGCAGCGCTGCCGCTCTCTTGTCAACTAGTGAGTACTAGGAGAGGTGAGGCAACCCGCTCACGATCACATGGTGTGTCAGAGTGAGCGGTGACTTGGTCGTTCTCTTGATAATTGCAAACCAGCACTGTTCCTCCACGAATACCTCACGTGACCACCGTTTGTAGCTCCTCACTCTCACCCCTCACCCCCCTCCCAAAAAAACCAATGCAACGGGTCTCGCGTTTGCTCATGTCAGAGCTGATCGCGTTGTAAACTCCTAACCAGACTTTTCACCTATGGGGCAAAAGTGCATTTGTGTACACAACCCGAAAAAGTGAAATTAACAATGTAAAGCGCTCGACTTCTGCCAAGCGACATGGCACTCGTAAATTAGAGAAAAAGAAGTCCACGAGCCCGATGGAAAGCAGTGAGCCTCACATGTTTTCTGTACTTGGTCGCTGCGCTTGAAGAGGGCTAGCCACAGGAAAAGGCAAGACATATGCTTGCCTTCGACTAATGAAAGCAAGCAGATTTTATTAGGCAAGCTCACGAACCAATGAAAGACACTTACGTGAAGTTGACAGGGCTCCCAGCCCTTTTCTAAATACAAAAGCATCTCGCTGCGATACACATGTGCGAGCGCATGCAACGCAGGCTCAACCCTAAAAAGGGCATCACAGTATCCCATACCCACCCTGCCATTCAGGATACCATTCCTGTGGTAGGAGAAAACTCTCCTGGGGTGCCACGTGTACCAAGGGAACCATCAGCTGGCACAGCTGTACTCCCTGAGGTGGAAGTACCTCTCTGTGGGATAACTAATATTGGTGAGAAAAAGTCCACCATTTTAGTTAACATGAAGCATCCCTCCGACCCTTCCAGAGAAACTTTAGTGCAGCAACCCTGCACTGCCTCAAAACACTTAGGACAGCAGCCCTGCCCTAGTGTGGAGCTCATAGGACAGCATCCCTGCCCTGCTCCAACTCAAGAGAAACAGCAACCCTGTTCTCTCTTACAGCCATATGGACAAAGTTTTTGCCCAGCTATGGCTTTACTGAGACAGCATCCCTGTCTGGCATTCTCATAACTAGAAATAGGTCCAGTGGACAATTCCCACTGTTCTAAACTAAAACTTACTTATAGGAACTATGAGAATATATCTTCACATTGTTGGCTAGCTAAAAAACGTAACAAAACTTAAAAAAACAGGGTGGTTTACATCCCCACAGGGAAGTAACCATATAGTGGATGATAAAGGGAGTAACCAGTCTATTGCAGAGCTACTCTCCACTTATCACCACTTAGACAATAAAGACTCAACTGGCCAAGGTTAGCCTTATTGTCGTTCGTTTCGGTGGGGTGGCGGGTGCGGGGGGGGGGGTGTAGGAAAGTAGCCTCTTTCTAGCCTTCTTACCCCCACTTTTGGCCTGTTTGTGAGTATATGTGAGGGTGTTTTCACTGTCTCACTGGGATCCTGCTAGCCAGGGCCCAGTGCTCACAGTGAAAACCCTATGTTGTCAGTGTGTTTGTTTTGTGTCACTGGGATCCTGCCAGCAAGGACCCCAGTGCTCATAAGTTTGTGGCCTGTATGTGTTCCCTGTGTGATGCCTAACTGTCTCACTGAGGCTCTGCTAACCAGAACCTCAGTGGTTATGCTCTCTCTGCTTTCAAAATCTGTCACTAACAGGCTAGTGACAACATTTACCAATTCACATTGGCATACTGGTACACCCATATAATTCCCTTGTATATGGTACTGAGGTACCCAGGGTATTGGGGTTCCAGGAGAACCCTATGGGCTGCAGCATTTCTTTTGCCACCCATAGGGAGCTCTGACAATTCTTACACAGGGCTGCCACTGCAGCCTGCGTGAAATAACGTCCACGTTATTTCACAGCCATTTACCACTGCACATAAGTAACTTATAAGTCACCTATATGTTTAACCTTTACCTGGTGAAGGTTGGGTGCAAAATTACTTAGTGTGTGGGCACCCTGGCACTAGCCAAGGTGCCCCCACATTGTTCAGGGCAAATTCCCCGGACTTTGTGAGTGCGGGGACATCATTACACGCGTGCACTATACATAGGTCACTACCTATGTACAGCGTCACAATGGTAACTCCGAACATGGCCATGTAACATGTCTACGATCATGGAATTGTCACCCCAATACCATTCTGGTATTGGGGGATTAATTCCATGACCCCCCGGGTCTCTAGCACAGAACCCGGGAACTGCCAAACTGCCTTTCTGGGGTCTCCACTGCAGCTGCTGCTGCTGCCAACCCCTCAGACAGGTTTCTGCCCTCCTGGGGTCCATGCAGCCCTGGCCCAGGAAGACAGAACAAAGGATTTCCTCTGAGAGAGGGTGTTACACCCTCTCCCTTTGGAAATAGGTGTGAAGGGAAAAGCTTTGATGGGCACAGATGGTGCGCATCTCTGCATAAGCCAGTCTACACCGGTTCAGGGACCCCCCCAGCCCTGCTCTGGCGGGAAACTGGACAAAGGAAAGGGGAGTGACCACTCCCCTGACCAGTACCTCCCAGGGGAGGTGCCCAGAGCTCCTACAGTGTGTCCCAGACCTCTGCCATCTTGGAAACAGAGGTGTTGGGGGCACACTGGACTGCTCTGGGTGGCAAGTGCCAGCAGGTGACGTCAGAGGCTCCTTCTGATAGGCTCCTATCTCTCTTGGTAGCCAATCCTCCTTCCTTGGTAGCCAAACCTCCTTTTCTGGCTATTTAGGGTATCTGCTTTGGGGAATTCTTCAGATAACGAATGCAAGAGATCACCAGAGTTCCTCTGCATCTCCCTCTTCACCTTCTACCAAAGGATCGACCGCTGACTGCTCCAGGATGCCTGCAAAACCGCAACAAAGTAGCAAGATGACTACCAGCAACATTGTAGCGCCTAATCCTGCCGGCTTTCTTGACTGTTTCCAGGTGGTGCATGCTCTGGGGGTAGCCTGCCTTCACCCTGCACCAGAAGCTCCGAAGAAATCTCCTGTGGGTCGACGGAATCTTCCCCCTGCTAACGCAGGCACCAAAAGGCTGCAGCACTGGTCCTCTGGGTCCCCTCTCATCCTGACGAGCGAGGTGCCTGGAACACAGCAACTCTGTCCAAGTGACTCCCACAGTCCAGTAACTCTTCAGTCCAAGTTTGGTGGAGGTAAGTCCTTGCCTCCCACACGAGACTGCAAAGCTGTGTACTGCGTGATTTGCAGCTGCTCCGGCTCCTGTGCACTCTTCCAGGATTTCCTTCGTGCACAGCCAAGCCTGGGTCCCCAGCACTCCGTCCTGCAGTGCACAACCTTCTGAGTTGTCCTCCAGCGTCGTGGGACTCCCTTTTGTGACTTTGCGTGGACTCCGGTTCACTTTTGTTCTAAGTGCCTGTTGGGGTACTTCTGCGGGTGCTGACTGCTTCTGTGAGGGCTCTCTGAGTTGCTGAGCGCCCCCTCTGTCTCCTCCTCCAAAAGGCGACATCCTGCTCCTTCCTGGTCCTCAGCAGCACCCACAAACCTCTACCGCGACCCTTGCAGCTAGCAAGGCTTGTTGGCGGTCTTTCTGCGTGGGAACACCTCTGCAAGCTTCATCGCGACGTGGGACATCTGTCTTCCAAAGGAGAAGTCCCTAGTCCTCTTTTTTCTTGCAGAACTCCAAGCTTCTTCCACCCGGTGGCAGCTTCCTTGCACCTTCAGCTGGCATTTCCTGGGCTCCTGCCCACTCTCGACACTGTCGCAACTATTGGACTTGGTCCCCTTGTCTTACAGGTACTCAGGTCCGGAAATCCACTGTCGTTGCATTGTTGGTGTTTGTTCTTCCTGCAGAATCCCCCTATCACGACTTCTCTGCTCTCTGGGGATAGTAGGTGCACTTTACTCCTACTTATCAGGGTCTTGGGGTGGGGTATTTTTCTAACCCTCACTGTTTTCTTACAGTCCCAACGACCCTCTACAAGCTCACATAGGTATGGGGTCCATTCGTGGTTCGCATTCCACTTTTGGAGTATATAGTTTGTGTTGCCCCTATACCTATGTGCTCCTATTGCAACCTATTGTCATTCTACACTGTTTGCATTACTTTTCTGGCTATTACTTACCTAATTTTGGTTTTTGTACATATAACTTGTATATATAACTTATCTTCTTACTGAGGATACTCACTGAGATACTTTTGGCATATTGTCATAAAAAGAAAGTACCTTTATTTTTAGTAACTCTGTGTATTGTGCTTTCTTATGATATTGTGTATATGATGTAAGTGGTATATTAGGAGCTTTACATGTCTCCTAGTTCATCCTTAGCTGCTTTGCCATAGCTACCTTCTATCAGTCTAAGCTGCTAGAAACAACTCATCTACACTAATAAGGGATAACTGGACCTGGCACAAGGTGTAAGTACCTGTGGTACCCACTACAAGCCAGGCCAGCCTCCTACACCATGTAGTTATCTGCCCACCATCTGCCAAAGAGTATGTTTATTGGAACAGAAAGAGTACACACTCCATGAACATACAGGTCATATACAATACCTCCAATGTAATAACGGCTCTTCTGGCCAGATACACACATGATTCCTACATCTTTAGGCACAGCGGAATACACACAAGACTTCTTGCTGGGGAGTTTGGCGAAGGATACCTACTTGGTAATGTAACAGTTAACAATGTCTAAACAACATGTATGTGATGTCACAAATAACTATAACTCATTTTACCATCCTGTAATTCTAGGAGACATATGCAGGGTGGTCCTTCATCTAAACACCCAAGCCACGGCAAGTGAAAAGAAATACAATGCAGCACACAGGAGAACATGTAGCACGATAGAGAGGACCTTCGGCCTGCTGAAGAGTCGTTTCAGATGCCTGCCCAAGAGTGGAGGTGCACTGCAATACAGTCCGGAAAACACCTGTAAAATCGTGGCCACATGTACTATGTTGCACAACATCGCAACGATGAGAAGCATACAAGTGGAATCCACAGAGCCTGACTCCGATGAGGATGACGATCCCTTGCCACCTCTTCACCCAGCAGACAGAACCAGTGCAGCAGAGGGCAGACACAGTGCTGAGACTACGCGCAACTATTTCTGATGTACGTAATGACAACACCACGTCTACTTTAATTTATTGCTGTAAGTAGCACATTTATTGCCTTGACTTCAGCTAATATATGTGTGAATAGGATATACGTATACAGTATATACAATCAGTTCCCAGTTACAGTATGACACTATTAACATCATAGTATCAATGTATTGCTACATGATATGCAAGTCCCCTGTATTTTTCCACATTACTTTTAACGTCCATCCACTCCACTTGAACGCTCAGTGGCCTCAGTGGCACTGCTTGTTATGGGTTCAGAGACAGTACTGTGTCTGGAACTGCGACGCCTAGGATCCATCACAGGGGCTGTGACACTGCTGAGGCTAGAGAGTTCCTCACTATCCCCACCACCCAGTTCACTGTTTGTAGCACTCCAGGCTGTCTGCATTGTCCTCAATACATTGGTAGTTTGCACCATGCCTTGTGCAACGTCCTGACTGCAATGTGCCATCTCTACTTGCATGCCCACAGTATGTCGTGACACTAAAGCAGTTATGATAGTGAGCCAATTGAGAGATCTCTTGAACCCATCCATCCTGCCCATCAATTGGTGATGGCGCCTACAGTGGGTGACATGCTCCTGCTGCATTACACTGCAGAGTTCCCTAATGGCATTTGTCATCTCCCTTATGTGTTCTGCTGCAGCTTGTTATCCCTCATGCAGCTTGCACATGTTGTTATTGAGAGACTCCAACTGTTTGTGCATTGATCCAATGTTGGGATCGATAGACTCCAACTACCTGTGCATTGATCCCATGTTGTGATCAATAGACACCACCTGCCTGTGCATTGATCTCATGTGTTTACATTGCAGGTGCTGCGCTTTCAGCATGGATGCCTCAAGGCCACCAGTGATGGACCCTCACCTTCTTCTGTGCACTGTCTGCCTTCTTGTTGATGCCTCCTGAGGGGACTGGACTGATGTTGGGACAGTGACTGCTGTCTGTCGGTGCTTCTAACCTCTGGAGGTGGTGTGAGTACCTCTTCCAGTAATTCATCGGAGTCCAGGGTAAACTCAGGGAGGGGTAGCACTCTTGCCCTGTGTCTAGTTGGTGCTTGTAGGATGGTGTTTGAATTGGACTGTGGCTGACTTTTGTCATTCCCCCATTTTCACTTTCTGCTGCATTAGGGCCCAGATCATATGCAACAACAATGTGCAGCATGTCATTCTTGTATTTGTACTCTCACTGTTACTTAAATGCGCATATTTTGGTATGGATGTCAGTCCACATTTTTCTCTTCTTACTTTCTGGGACCTGTAGTGAGTGTTTTCCAAATAACTGGTCATGGTCCTTGACCACCTCTTCTGTGAGCACCTCCAATTCCTGCTCACTGAAGTTCAGTTTGTGCTTCCTCTCTCCTTTGTCCTTCCCATTCTTATCAGTAGCCATAGTATTTTCTGGTCCTGGCTGACTCTCCTGAGTGCCTCCCTGGTGCTGTGCTGGATCTCTCTGTCTACTCCTGTGGCTCAGGCTTCTGGAAACAGCATGCACCGACTCACTTCCTGGTTGTGATGTCATCAAGCTGCTCCAGATTACAATAATCGCAATTTGCGATTTCCAAATACTGGTTCGCTATTTTACTGAATCGCTGTTTGGTACTCGCTATTTGCAATTGGGAATTTTAAGTAATCGCAAAAAAAATTGTGATGGTGTTGTTACATCCTAGTTTGCGAATCCCAGTTAGCGATTTCCTAAAAATCACTATTTGGTATTCGCTAATGCGAACCTTGATACATCTAGCCCTTAGTTCTGTAGAAAAAGTGTCCATTGGACAAGTAGATGACAGAAGGCGGGCAATGAAAGCCAAAATATAAAAGGGAGTAGTTTTGCAAAATTGGAAAAAAAAGATGCAACACATTCAATGTCTGAGAGACAAGAATTAGCTTTAGAATGGCACTATGTAGGGAAAGTATGTGTAAGTAGACCAAAGTCAAAGACACACATTTTGCAGGAACTTGTAAATGTAGACATGTTTTTGTTTTCAAAAGCACATGGACCTTTATGTTAAATGGACATGATCCCCGATACCAGGTGTTTATTTTATATGTGGAAGGAAAGCTTATTACAAGCTGTTGAAAGGCTGGAATGGAACGTGTTAGCTGGAAGTAGTTTTTCTGAAAATGTATCATGTGCACAACATCAATGAAACAGTCTGGGAAGAGAGGTCAAACTCCAAAGATAAAAGAGGAGCTACTGCAGCAGAGATAGTGGGAGCTATATTAGGTGCCATAATTCCATTAGTGGGAGTTACCTTGAACGATATCAAGATTAGGAAGTTGTCAACCATAGTAGATAAGCTGTCTACTGACACAGCAGGAGCTATGTTATTAATGGACACGGAAATGATTGCTGTGGGATCAATGGTTTTGCAGAATCATCTTGCGTTAGATATATTTCTCACAAAGGAGGGTGGAGTCTGTAAAATGTTACATGTGCAACACTGCTGCACATACAAACCTAACAATAGTAAGGAGATAAGAAATTACATTGCAAACATGACTGACTTGAAAAGCGACCTGATAAGTCTGACAGCCATTGATGCACGAGGAAGCAATTGGGAATGGTTTTTCAGCCATTTGTAAACGGTCTGGAGATATGGGAAAATGAACCCTAGGAACCATCTTGAGATGCTTGATTGTATCTTTGTGTGTTATAGTTACACTTGGAATTTACAAGCTACACAAGACATGGAAAGAGAAAAGAGCTAAAATTAGACAGACTAAAGAGGAGATTGAAATGGAGAATAGAAGGAGCATTTGTTATTGTAATCTCAAGAAAATGGAGAATTACAGCAGACCTTATCAGAAAAAGTCATAAAAACTTTGAATTGTCTAATTGAAGTGAAATGTGCCCTTTTGTGACGGCATACTTTGTGTCAAAGCAGGGACTGTTAGAACGTACATTTTAGTAATGTCCTTGGTGTCACAAAGGTTATCAGGATGTGACAAGTTTACTTTTATAAATGTGAAAGAGTGAAAATCTAATTGGAAAGCTGCATTGACACGCATTTTAAATATTCACTTTGCTTGCATTTTAAACTCAACATTGGTGCCTTTCTAATTAAATCATGTGCTAGCTAGTTAAAATTGTGTTAAAATGTAATTTAGACTCTAAACTAAGGTGGTCATTCCAAGTTTGGCTATAACCTGACTGGCACGCCGGCGGCGGTGTTGTGACCACCACTGGGGTGGCGATACGGACCACCATATAACGAGTAAGGCAGTTATCCCAACGCAACACAGACACCTCACCACCAGTACTGCCACTGCAGACGAGCAGCATCCTGCGACGGTAGCCAACTTCAGGCTGGAGGGAACCAATGTCCCTCCCATTATATTCCGGGACACCAGACCACCAGGCTATCGGGGGGGGCGCTAGCTGATACGAAGATCTTGGCGGAAACAGAATGTACAAAAGGAGACAATCAGCTCCAGGCACACAGACACGGCCGCCATTGCAAACGAACTGCTAGTCTTCCCAGCGCTGTATCTCGCCATAAACCTTCAGGGCCAGCTACAACGACGAAGACAACAAACGTAATTACACCTAGCAGAGTAGAGGAAATGGCTATACACACCCACACACATTCCCGGCACAGACAGTGAAAGCCAAACACACACATGCGCACAACTGTACCATAATAGCACACACATCCACACACACACAAAATACGTAAAAGCCAAGTGCCCAATACACACACAAATCTAAGCAGATACTTCACAAACATACAGCACAACACACACAAACAGCACCAACACAGTCATACACATCCAAACACCACAACCCATAACCACACAATGACAACTAGACCACAAATACCTCAACTCAGGCATAGACAGGCACGTTGTGAATCACCACACATAACACAAACTGTATGTAGCAATGACAGAATCAATAGAAGTGGCCTCAGGGGCTTGGGGGTGGCTTGGACTTGGAAGAGATTTGTTTCTGTTTGGGCTTGGGAGGGGGGACTTTGGCTCTGGGAGGGGTGGATATTTTGCTGGGTGGAGGAGCAGGGGAAATACTAGAGGGGGACCCGAGGAATGGAAGGTGGAAGGGTATGGGAGGGGCACAGGGACACAATGTTTAGGGGTAACATGAGGTGGGAGAGGAGTAGGGAAGAGGTCAAGGGTGGCAAATATGACTTTTTTAGGTGCATGGGGCGGTCACATGAATGAGGTATGGGAGTGGTGGTAGAGGGAATGCTTCTGTGACATGTTGGTGTACTGTACATGGATGCTGGTGTGTGCAATGTGTGCATGTCTGTGGTGGGTGTATGCTGGGTGGGTGAGTGGGTGTGTGTGCATATCTTGGTAGGAGGGGGTAGAGATGCAGGGAGATGGAATGGAAGAGGGAATGTGTGGGGTGGTGTGTGCAAATGAGGTTGATGTGCTGCAGCTGGCAGAGAAGTTGGCTGTCGTAGTGCGGATGTGGTGTATGAGGTGGGTGTCTGTGAGTCTGCTGTTGTATTGATTAAGGGTATTACAGGAATGCTAGCAGGGCCAGTGTGTGATGATGCAGTGCTGGCAGTTGTGAGTGGTGATGTGACTGTAAGGGACGCAGTGTGGGAAGTTTCTGTTGTGTATGCAGATGTGTGTTGTGTGTGTGCATGCATGTGGGTTAGTTTGTGGTGCTTTTGCTTGTCTTCGGGCATCTTGTGTGTTGTAGTGGGTGTATGCAGGTCTGTAGGTGTGCCCTGGACGGGTGTAGGGAGAGGGGTTGTGGATTGGGAACAGGTAGCTGGAGGGGGGGCAGAAGATGAAGGGACACTGACTGTCATCAACGAGGAGGCCAGAGCCTGAAATGATCTCTTTAGGCTGGACAAGGCACTGTGAATGTCTTCCAGGTAGGCATTGGACTGCTGCATTTGGGATGCCAGACCCTGGATGGCATTCACGATGTTTGTCTGCCACCTAGAGATAGACCTCAGGAGGTCAACTGCCTCCTCATTGAGGGCAGCAGGCTAACTGGGGCAGAGGTGCCTGTGGCAAAGGAGCAGGCACGGGCAACTGGGTAGGGAGCTACAGGGAGGGCGGTGCTGGTAAGGGGGGCGGCAGACAAGGATGGTCCTGGGGTGGTCCCAGATGGGTCCGCCAGGGAGCCACCATCAGAGGAGGTATCTGAATCAGATGTGGTGGTAGACCTGCCTGGTGACCTTTGACCCTGTCACCAGGCAGGTTGCTCCCCCCATCTGCCACGCAGCCCCCTGTGGGTTGAACCTCCGTTGCCGCTTTTGCCGCCTGACTACTGGCTCCCTTTTTTCTATTCCCCTGAGCTTGTGCTTCTGTGCCACTTGTTTTTTTCATTCTGTGCCCCTGTGTTTTGCTTTCTGTACCCCTGTGCTCTGTTGTCCCTCTCCCGCCGTCTTTTCCCGACGTTTTTTCCCCGGGTTTTCCCCTGGGTTTTCCCCGGGTTGTTCCCTTGCTGCTGAGCCCCTGCTGCCCCGCCCCCTTCACTCCCATTTGCCGCCCGCTCCCACCTCCCAGCTGCTCCTCCCTCCCTCTGCCCTCATATGGAGGCCGCGAAGCGGTGGTAGAGAGCGACCTTTGACCCTGTCACCAGGCAGGTCGCTCCCCCCATCTGCCACGCAGCCCCCTGTGGGTTGAACCTCCGTTGCCGCTTTTGCCACCTGACTACTCGCTCCCTTTTTTCTATTCCCCTGAGCTTGTGCTTCTGTGCCACTTGTTTTTTTCATTCTGTGCCCCTGTGTTTTGCTTTCTGTACCCCTGTGCTCTGTTGTCCCTCTCCCGCTGTCTTTTCCCGCCGTTTTTTCCCCGGGTTTTCCCCTGGGTTTCTCCCCGGGTTTTTCCCTTGCTGCTGAGCCCCTGCTGCCTCGCCCCCTTCACTCCCATTGGCCGCCCCGCTCCCACCTCCCAGCTGCTCCTCCCTCCCTCTGCCCTCATATGGAGGCCGCGAAGCGGGCGCGCAGCAAGCCCGTCTGCGCCTGGACCGCACCCAGCACCAGAACCCCTGGAACCCGCACCCCCCGCAACGCCAGACTGCACTACGACGCAAGCACCCTCCACGCACTCAACACCAGACGAGACCACCCCTGCTACTGGGCCACCCGAAACGCACCCAGGGGCCTTTCACCTGCCGGAACTGCAGATTCACCAGCATCCAACTCTCCACACCACCAGCCAGAGAACCCAACCACCTCCGCTGCATCCTCCTCAACACCGCCTCCGCTCGCAAGCACGCCATCGAACTTTGGGACCTCCTAGACTCCACTGCCCCTGACGTCGCCTTCCTGACGGAGACCTGGCTGAACGCCACCTCAGCACCAGACATTGCCATAGCCATCCCACAGGGCTACAAGATCTCCCGCAGAGACCGCACCAACGGAGTGGGAGGAGGAATCGCCATCATCCACAAAGACTCCATCAACATCTCAACGAACACCGATGACACCCTCACCACCGCCGAGCACATGCACTTCCAGATCCACACCGACCCCAACACCACCCTCAGAAGAACTCTCATCTACAGACCTCCCGGACCCCGCCCACAGTTCAGTGACACCATTGCTGACCTCATCAGCACCCACGCCCTCGCTTCCATGGACTACATCCTCCTCGGGGACCTGAACTTCCACCTCAAGAACAACAACGACGCCAACTCCACCACCCTGATCGACAACCTCGCCAACCTCGGACTCAAACAGCTAGTAACGACACCCACTCACGCCGCTGGACACACGCTGGACCCCATCTTCTCCGCAAGCCCCCACGTCTCCTTCAACCACACCACCGAACCACACTGGACCGACCACAGATGCGTCCACTTCACCTTCAGAAAACCCACCACACACCACCGCACCCAACAGCTACCACGCCGCTGCTGGGGCAAGGTCACCGGGGACCAACTGACTACCGCCCTCGCCCTGAGACCACCCACCGACCCCACCGACCCAGACACTGCAGCGACCACCCTCACACAGTGGATCAACGACAGCGCCAACACCCTCGCCCCTCTCAAGACCTTTACAACCAACCACACCAACAAGAAAGACGCCTGGTTCACCGAGGACCTCCGGATCTCCAAGCACACCTGTCGGAAGCTGGAGAAGAAATGGCTCCACGACCGAACATCAGACAACCACACAGCCCTCAAGAGCGCCACCCGCAGACATCACCAACTCATCAGGACCGCCAAGAAGACCGCCTTCAAGGACCGCCTAGACAACAACGCACACAACACCAAAGAGCTCTTCAGCATCGTGAAAGAACTCTCCAACCTCAGCTCCATCACCAACGACATCCCGCCATCTCAAGACCTGTGCGACTCCCTGGCCACCTTCCTCCACCGTAAGATCACCGACATCCACGACAGCTTCAACCCCGACCCCCCCGCACCCACCACTGAGTCCACCACCCCTGCGACTACCACTCGCACCAGTCGCCTGACCGTCTGGTCCAGCGTCAGCGACGAAGACACCATCAAAACCATGAACTCCATCCACTCCGGATCCCCATCGGACCCCTGCCCTCACCACGTCTTCAATAAAGCCAGTGCAGCCATCGCGCCCCACCTCCGGAAAACAATCAACTGTTCCTTCGACACAGCAACCTTCCCAGAAAGCTGGAAGCACGCCGAGATCAACGCCAAGGCGGACCCCAAGGACCTCAAGAACTTCCGTCCCATCTCCCTGCTCCCTTTCCCGGCAAAAGTGACCGAGAAGATTGTCAACAAACAGCTGACCCGCTACCTCGAAGTCAACAACATCCTGGACCCGTCCCAATCTGGTTTTCGCAGTAACCACAGCACCGAGACCGCCCTCATCGCCGCCACTGATGACATCCGGACCCTGATGGACAAAGGAGAAACAGCCGCCCTCATCCTCCTGGACCTATCAGCAGCCTTTGACACGGTCTGCCACCGCACCCTATCAGCATGCCTCCATGACGCCGGTATCCAAGAGAAGGCCCTGGCCTGGACCACATCCTTCCTCTCCGGCAGAACCCAGAGCGTCCGCCTCCCACCCTTCCGCTCCATAACCACTGAGATCATCTGCGGCATCCCACAGGGATCCTCCCTCAGCCCGACACTGTTCAATATCTACATGGCCCCCCTCGCCCACGTCGCACGACAGCACAACCTCAACATCATCTCCTACGCCGACGACACCCAGCTGATCATATCCCTCACCGAAGATCCCCACACCGCCAAAGCTAACCTCCACCGAGGAATGAAGGCCATAGCCGACTGGATGACGGACAGCAGACTGAAGCTGAACTCAGACAAGACGGAGGTCCTCATTCTCTGACCCACCCCATCAGCCTGGGATGACTCTTGGTGGCCCACGTCACTAGGCACAGCCCCGGAACCCACGGACCACGCACGCAACCTGGGGGTCATCCTCGACTCCACTCTCTCCATGACCAGGCAAGTCAACGCCGTCTCCGCGTCCTGCTTCAACACCCTCCGTATGCTCCGCAGGATCTTCAAATGGATCCCCCTCGACACGAGAAAAACCGTTACCCAGGCCCTCATGACCAACAGACTCGACTACGGGAACGCCCTCTACTCAGGAACTACAAACAAGCTCCTGAGACGACTCCAACGCATCCAGAACGCCTCGGCCCGACTCATCCTCGATGTCCCCCGCCGAAGCCACATCACACTCCACCTAAGAGGCCTGCACTGGCTCCCCGTCAACAAAAGGATCACCTTCAAGCTCCTGATCCACGCACACAAAGCACTGCACAACACCGGACCCACCTACCTCAACAACCGACTCAGCTTCCACACCCCCACCCGAAGCCTCCGCTCAGCCAACCTCGCCCTCGCCACAGTCCCCGTCATCCGAAAAACCACCGCCGACGGCATATCCTTCTCCTACCTCGCCGCCAAGACCTGGAACACTCTCCCCACCATCATACGACAGACCCAGGACCTGCTGGCCTTCAGAAGACTCCTCAAGACCTGGCTCTTCGACCAGTGGCACCCCCCATCCCCAGCGCCTTGAGACCCTTGTGGGTATGCAGCACGCTTTACAAATGCAGTGATTGATTGATTGATCCAGTCACCCCGTGGTGCTCCCCTCGCCCTCCATCCCACTGGTCCCCCCGGCTTTGCTGGTGCCAGTCTACTGGGTCCCTTGCACTGTTGCGTCCCCACTTGCCGGTGCCCTTCCTTCTTTGCCAGATGATGCTAATGCACACATAGACAGAGGTGGAGAGAGGAGGGTGGGAGAAAAAAGGGAGGAAATGGTAATAACCCACACATCCACTTCACATATAAATAATACATACCTTTGCCCCTTTCAGGAAAACAAGAGACCATTTTGCAGTCATGAACAATAGAGTCCTGCAAGTCATACCAAAACTTACCACCGATCACCTCATCCCTGCAGCCTAGAGACCTGATTAAAAATTCCTACAAACCTGTCAACTGGCTAAATGACTGATCCAACAATTCAGCCCATTAAAATACCCAACCACATGTGAGAGATGAAACAAATCTGACTCAGGAGGAACCGTGCAGACAAACTAAATGACAGGAATGTGTGGAGTACATTTGAAGCAATTGAGCAATTGCAATGTTAACAAAACATACCTGTCATTACCCAAATACAGTGCCAATAAGATCACTGTTGGACCTGGCCCTTTTTACAGGGTCATCCCCAAACTTTTTGCCTCCTTCCTCCTATTTTTCCTGACCTGTTTTTGTTGGCTTCAGAACTCTGAGCACTTTACCACTGCTAAAGTGCATATGCTCTCTGTGTAAATTGTACTGTTGTTTGGTTTATCCATGATTGGCATATTTGATTTACTTGTACGTCCCTAGTAAAGTGCACTAGAGGTGTCCAGGGCCTGTAAATCAAATGTTACTAGTGGGCCTGCAGCACTGCTTGTGCCACCCACATATGTAGCCCTGTAATCACATCTCAGACCTGGCACTGCAGTGTCTGTGTGTGCAGGTTTTTAACTGTAAATTCGACTTGGCAAGTGTCCCCACTTGCCAGGTCTAACCCTTCCCCTTTTCTACATATAAGACACCCCTGAGGTAGGCCCTAGGTAGCCCCATGGGCAGGGCGCAGTGTATGGTTAAGGTAGGACATATATTAATGTGTTTTATATGTCCTGAAAGTGAAATACTGCCAAATTCAGCTTTCACTGTTGCAAGGCCTATCTCTCTCTGCCTTAAAACATGATTATAGCGTATCTTCCCTTTGGGAGCAGATAAGATATGCGGAGTTTGGGACCTCTGAACTCACAATTTAAAAATTCATCTTTTAGTAAAGTTGATTTTAAGATTGTGTGTTTGAAAATGCAACTTTTAGGAAGTGGGCATTTTTTTGTTTCAACCATTCTTGTGACTGCCTGTTTGTGGATTCCCTGTCTGGGTTAGTTTGACAGTTGGGCTGTTTGCACTCCTCTCCAGACAGTGAAACAAAGGGTGTTTAGCCTGCATATTCTGATGAGCCATCTGTGATAGGAGGGAGGGGAAAAGTGGTCACTCGCACCTGAAAGGGCTGTGCCTGCCCTCACACAATGCAGACTCCAAACCCCTGGTGTGTGCCTGAGGCCTTGCCTGGGCAAGGCAGGATTTCATAAACAAGTGAGACTTTCCTTTGAAATAAGCCTACTTCAAAGGCCAAAATGGGTATAAGAAGAGCACCGAAAACCACAAACTTTAGACACTTCTTGGGGTAGATACTCTACCTCACAGATACTTCTGGACAAGAAACCTGCTGGTGAAGAATCCCTGAACCAGACCTGCCAAGAGAAACTGCCTGGCTGCCCAAAGGACTCACTGGGACTGCTTTTCTGAGGACTGCTGCCTTGCTGCTCTCTGGCTGTGCTGAGAAGTGCTCTCCAAGGGCTTGGATAAAGCTTGCCTCCTGTTCCCTCAAGTCTTAGGACCAAAAAGACTTCACTCCTGCAACTGGACTGGAGATATTCACTGCACGCCGAACTGGAATGATGCAGCCCAACTTCACAAGGAGAAGAATGTGTGTTACAGTACCACCACTTCTGTTCCTACGCTGGCTCTACATAGCTAACGTTTAACACTCCAACATGATTGGAGTGACAACCAGGACTGTACACTCCCCAAATTTCATCTGACCACGTATATCCCAAGTCCAGTGAGGGTCAAGGTACACAACCATTCAGAAGTCATCTAACAGTCTACACTTAACCCGTTTCGGCTGCTGTGCTGCCCTCAAGCGCCCATCCAAATCTGGGTGGGCCACCGGCAGTATGTGGGCCATTAGGGAGGGTCAGGGTCCGACGGGCACTCCTTTCACATTGGGAGGCCATCCCCAGCTGAGCCTCTGTGGTCTTCAGGGCCCAGCGTCTCAGGTCCTTCCACCGCTTCCTGCAGTGGGTGCTCCATCGTCTATGGACCCTCAGGATCCGCACTTCCTTGGCGATGGCTTTCCACAACATTTTTTTCTGGTGGACGCTGACCTGCATGGGAAACATTTCGAAAATAGGGGGACACGATGTTATTGATACCAACACAGCTGCAAACTTTGGCAACACACAACATACACGGACCACACACACTGCCGATATACCACACACATCATGTGCATGCAAAACACCAAATCAGTCATCACATGTCAATGTGCACACAGATTCATTGTTAAACACCACCCGAAATGTGAGAGAAAGGACATTGTACTGACCTGTTGCCCGGGAGCACCATACAACCACCCCCTTCCACCAGTTTCTCCATCTCCTCAGCTGTGAAGGCTGGAGTCCTATCCCATGCAGTGCGTGCCATCGTAGCTCCAAGATTCAGGACACAGCAGCACACGAAGTGGAGGTCTTCCTTGCCCAAATGCCAGGAGTCAAGTGAGCTTTCCCATACAAAATGGGGGTCACGACCGCAGTGTTCATCACTGGCAGCGCCGGCGGCGATCGTCATTGGTCCTAGTTTCCCATAGACGTCAATGTTATGCAATGAGGAGTTGCAAGGCGGATCCGACCACACCTTCCGCCATGACAACTACCGCCGGTGGAATGGGGCCACTTCCATCTGTCCAAAGCATGCAGGACAGGCGGATGTTACATGACTGTCCTGGGTTCACAATGCGTCGTTACCTGCATATCATCACAAATTGATTCATTTAGGTCACATTTTGCGGATAATCACATATGTAGTGAGTGTCAGGTGACATCACCACACTTGTCACAACATATGTCTGTACTGACAATCCATATGGTGAAATACATGGAATGTGTATGTTTACATGTCTTGTACACGTTCCTTGTCACAGGGATTACGTGGCATTTTCTAGCTCGGAATGGCGTGTGGTGTAATGTGTTTTCCCACAACATGACAGCCAACCTACATGACCAATAATTTGTGACTGTCGTATGTCATTCTTGGTGCACAATATTGTGAGAGGTGTCCAAATTGTTTGTCTCCTTGCCTAGATACCACAAAAATGGAGTCATGAGGAATGCAGTTTACTGGCCACTAGCAGATCTTGAAACCATGGAAGAGCGCCACATCATCCTGACCTATCGACTGAACTGTGTGTCCATCAGGGAACTGGTCGCCCAGTTGGAGCCAGACCTCCTGCCGGCTTTGAGAAATCCCCATGCCCTCCATCCAACAGTCCAGGTGTTGGCAGTCCTGCATTTTCTAGCAGTGGCTCTTTTTAGGTGACCGAGGGACTGGCTGCAGGGATGTCACAGCCCAGGTTCAGTAAGGTGCTACAGGATGTGCTAGATGCCCTTCTCAAGCATGTAAACAAGTACATTGGGTTCCCACAACATGATGGATTGACCACTGTTAAAGCAGCCTTCTACAATATATCACAGGTCCCACATGTAATAGAGGCCATTGATGGGACTCACATTGCCTTGGTTCCTCCGCGGGCCAGTGAACAGGTCTACAGAAACCTGGAGAGTACATATTCCCTCAGTGTGCAAGTGGTGTGTTTTGCAGACGAGTACATCACACATGTAAATGCAAATTTCCCTGGATTGGTACATGAGTCCTGCGTCCTGAGGAACAGCAGTGTCCATACATTGATGTTACAGCTACAGGGAGTAAAGGCCTGGCTAATAGGTATGTGTACTGCTCTCCATATCAGACGTTTGGTAACCCTAACATTGTTACCTATTGTCACATCTGCTTTTCCACACACGCGACTCCGGATACCCCAACCTTCCCTGGTTCCTGACACCTGTTAGACATCTAACTACAGGAGGGGAGAAGAGGTACAACGAGGCACATGGCCAAACAAGGCGAGTGATTGAGAGGACTTTCGGCCACTTCAAAGCTAGATTTCATTGCCACCATATGTCCAGTGGTGCCCTACAACACCAACCAGGGAAAGTCTGCAAGATCTTTGTTGCATGCTGCATGCTCCATAATCTGGCCCTCAGAAGGTACATCCCACTGTTGGAGGAAAGGGGCATTGATGCTGGAGCAGCATTGGGGCCAGTGACTCTGATGCTGAGGAGGAGACAGACGAGGATGAGGCACATGACAACAGGACTGACTTGATTCGTCACTACTTTCAATGATGAACAGGTATGTGTGATTTGTATGTCATCTGCACTTAGACAATATTTTTTAAAGCCAGTCTGTAAGGAAATGCCTCCTTGGCATGGTTACCCCCTGACTTTTTGCCTTTGCTGATGCTAAGTTATGACTTGAAAGTGTGCTGGGACCCTGCTAACCAGGCCCCAGCACCAGTGTTCGTTCCCTAAACTGTACCTTTGTCTCCACAATTGGCACAACCCTGGCACCTAGGTAAGTCCCTTGTAACTGGTACCCCTGGTACCAAGGGCCCTGATGCCAGGGAAGGTCTCTAAGGGCTGCAGCATGTCTTATGCTACCCTGGGGACCCCTCACTCCCACCGGCCTGTCTCCGAACTTCGAAGAGAACTGCAACAGCGACGCATCCAACAGGGACTAGCGACCTCTGAAGCCTCAGAGGACTGCCCTGCAACCAAGGACCAAGAATCTCCTGTGAACAGTGGCCCTGTTCAACAATCTGCAACTTTCTTGCAACAAAGAAACGACTTTGAAGACTGCACGTTTCCCGCCGGAAGCGTGAGACTTTCCACTCTGCACCCGACGCCCCCGGCTCAACCTGCGGAAAACCAACACTACAGGGAGGACTCCCCGGTGACTGCGAGCCCGTGAGTAGCCAGAAACGACCCCCCTGAGCCCCCACAGCGACGCCTGCAGAGGAAATCCTGAGGCTCCCCCTGACCACCTTTAACAAGGGACCCGACGCCTGGAACCTACAGTGCACCTGCAGCCCCCAGGACCTGAAGGAACCGAACTCCAGTGCAGGAGCGACCCCCAGACGACCCTCTGCCTAGCCCAGATGGTGGCTACCCCGAGGAGCCCCCCCTGTGCCTGCCTGCATCGTTGAAGAGACCCCCAGGTCTCCCCATTACATCCTATACAAAACCCGACGCCTGTTTGCACTCTGCACCCAGCCACCCCTGTTCCGCTGAGGGTGTACTTTCTGTGCCTGCTTGTGTCCCCCCCGGTGCACTACAAAAAAAAACCTGGTCTGCCCCCCGAGGACGCGGGTACTTACCTGCTGGCAGACTGGTACCGGGGCACCCCTGTTCTCCATTGAAGCCTATGTGTTTTGGGCATCTCTTTGACCTCTGCACCTAATTGGCCCTGAGCTGCTGGTGTGGTAACTTTGGGGTTGCCTTGAACCCCCAACGGTGGGCTACCTTGGACCCCACTTTGAGACTTGTAAGTGTTTTACTTATCTGTGAACGTAACCTTTACTTACCTCCCACAGGAACTGTTGATTTTTGCAGTGTCCACTTTTAAAATAGCTTATTGCCATTTATACAAAGACTGTACATGATATTGTGATTATTCAAAGTTCCTAAAATACCTGAGTGAAATACCTTTCATTTGAAGTATTACTTGTAAATCTTGAACCTGTGGTTTTTAGAATAAACTAAGAAAATATATTTTTCTATATAACAACCTATTGGCCTGGAGTAAGTCTTTGAGTATGTGTTCCTCATTTATTGCCTGTGTGTGTACAACAACTACTTAACATCAACCTATGATAAGCCTACTGCTCGACCACACTACCACAAAATAGAGCATTAGAATTATCTCTTTTTGCCACTATCTTACCTCTAAGGGGAACCCTTGGACTCTGTGCATGCTATTTCTTACTTTGAAATAGTACATACAGAGCCAACTTCCTACAAAAGTCTGTAACCAGATTTTGCATGCATCAAGGTGTGTGTGGGGACTAGTGCCTTCCATCTTAATTTCCGACCCTGAAAGGTAGCTGACTTAACCTGAGTGGTAAGGGGCATGCATTGCTGCTAGTGACATGTGAAATACTGCTGCCAGAACGGAACATCCTCATGGTTGTACCAAAGGTTTTCAATCCTAAGTCTGCCTGTTTGCATGAATGTAAGGGGGACTTATCAGTCTTGTCTTGCTGTGTAGGCATATCATGCTGCATTGTCAGCTGCTGTGTGGCAACTACCTGTTCCTGACTACTCAGGGAGGTGAACAGTAGAGGATGTTACCTATGTGATATGTTTACTTCCATATAAATGTGTGAGTGACAATGCAGGCCTTTACATACATATGTGGTATAATAGCTGCTGGGGCAGTCATCCTCTGTATTCAAGTGCTGTTGATGTATGACTATGGAGTACATGCCTTGCAACATTGTGCCTAATTCCATGTAATTTTCCCTCTTCAGGTCACATGTCTGTTTGTGAGCTGCTTACTGATTTGCCTGTTGGCATAGTTGACACTGGATGTTACTACAATATGGATGTACTTACACACCAGCTGGAGATCCGTACTACATCTGTCACTTTGACACTATTGTTGTGCCGACATGTGTATATGATTGTTGCTTGTAAACAGAATTGCCACTTTAAACAATTAAGACACATGCACTATGACTTGTGCAAATTGGTGCTTATTGAGTGCTTTACATCACAGTCCAGAGAAGTGGGGACATGGTTTAGGTGAAAATCAGAGTGGGTGGTACAACTGTTTGTTTCACAGGTCCTATATCCATTAGCCTTGGGATGATGGGAACTTTGCATTGGACAGCCAACAGTGTGAAATAGTGGCACCTAAGGGAGGCGGTTCAGGAGAGGGATCACTTCCTGATGGGGGATTAGTCTTTGCTTCAGCTCCTGCAGGATGTCTGGATAGCCGACCTCTTTTACGGGGGGGCCTCAGCTGCAGTGGTAGGGGTGCTGGTGGCCTGTGGGTTCTCCTGCTGGGCCTCGATTCCAGTAGCAACTACTGATTTAGAGGGCAGTGGTGTTGTCTGACTACTGGGTGGGGCCTGCTGTTGGGTGGAGTATGTCCGCAGGATGTTGTTGAGTTCCTTGAACTCCCCTAAAATGGAGACCATGGTGGCACTGACTAGCTGCCACTGCTGCATGGCATTCTGGTGATATTTATTCTGCAGCCTTTGGGTCTCCGGCAAGGTGGTGAGTATCTGGCCCATTTTGTCTTGGGATTGCTGGTAGACTCCCAAGACTCTGGAGACAGCCTTCTGGCTAGTCGTGTCCTGATCCTGCCTCGCCCCTTGGCCCACAATTGCACTTCCCCTGCCCCCTGTACCTGTGCCCCTGGTGCAGTGTGCCCCCCGCCCAATTACACCAGGAGCATCATTGTCTTATGATTGCACTGTTGACTCATGCCCCTGTCCTGTGGGGCACACTGATGTTTAATGTGACCTTGGGACACAGGTTTGGGAAGGTGGGCTCTGCTGTGCAATGGATGCCAAAGGGGATGTGGTTTCAGTTGTGGGCAGGGTGAGGCTGGTAGTGGTGGACTGATGGGTCAGGTTTGTCATCCATATCTAGCCGTCCAGGGGATTCCTCCACTATTGGACCTGCTTCCAGGCCTGGGCTTTCTGTCACTGGCATCCTCTGTTGTGTAGCAGTACTTGTGAGACCTGTGGAATGAGAGGTATTGTGTCACATGATGGTATTGCACAGGTTATACACATGGTTGTATGCCATCATTGACTGGATTTGCAGGGCAGTAATGGCATTGACACTTATTAGACAGCTTGTGTTTTGGTCAGTGAAATGTTGCAATGGTCCTATTTTGGGGAATAGTTTGTATTTGTCTTGCTACTGTCATTGTCATAGACTGGTGTGCATTCCAATTACTTGTTGGTGAAGGGGGGTGACATGGTTTAACATACCAGTGCAGAGATGTGAAGTGGATGTAGCAGTCATGCAAGGGTAGGGAGTGTTGCACTGTGGTAGTTGTAGTACTTACTGCAGTGTGAGGTATCCATTCACTAGGTGGGCCTGTGAGGGAATAATGTTAGTAGGGAGCTGTGGCATGCAAGAGTAGGTATTGGGTCCATGATGGGTTTATGCACGTTAGGGTGGTGTGACGGAGGGTGTGGGTACATGCTGTCCAAGGGGACATGTTGGCCAGGGAGTGTAGTTGGCTTACCAGTGCCCAGTCCACTAGGTAGTCCGGTCAGCCCCTCTGTGTATAGGATGGCCAGGACCTTCTCCTCCCACAAAGACAGTTCTGGGGGAGGTGGTGGGGGCCCACCACAAGCCCTCATGACGGCAATTTGGTGCCTGGAAGCCATGGCCCGTACCTTCCTCCATAGGTCATTCCACCTCTTCCTAATGTCCTCCCTTGGGCGTGGATGGTTCCCCACAGCATTCACCCTGACAACGATCATCCGTCATAAGTCGTTGTTCCGTGCTATGGATATCTCCTGGACCTGTGCTCCAAACCTCAGCTCCTCGTCTGTGAATCGTGTTTTTTTTTTGTGGTGCCATGGTGGCTGTGTTGTGGGTGGTGGGGTGTGTGTTGGGCAGGGATGCTGAGTGTGCTATTTGTTGGTATGAGTTTTGGTGATAGGATGTGCATGTGGTTTGTGGTGGTTGTGTGCAGTGGTGATGTGCGTGTTGTGTTTCTCCTGATTTTGTGTGTTGTGTGATGCGTGTTCAGTGTGATGGTGCCCGTGATATCTAGATGCAGTGCCTTAATTCAGTGCGCTCTTGCTTTGCTCTGTCAATGTTTCTGGGTGCAAAGGCTTCTGGGTTTGTGTGGGGAGTGCTTTGTGGTCAGGTGTGTGTATATGTATCAGGTGTGGGGTATCGGTATTGTCCAATGTGGTGCAGTGTTCTGGTGGAGGTGCTTTTTTCCTGCGGTGGTTCGGATCGCCATTGGAATGGCACTGTGCTAAGACCGTGGTGCTGATTTGTAATATGGTGGGCGGGTTATTCTCGGCACGGCTGTGCCGTTGTTTTGATAATTTTTGGCAGTGTTGTGTTGGTGACTCGTAATATGGCAGAATGACCACCTAAGTGTGGAAACCAAAAAGAAATTGAATTTGTAATGATTAATGATTTATGAGTTTAACATATATGCAGAAAAAAAAAAAACACTTCTCTGCTATACTTAATGTAATGCAATAACAAGGTTTTCCATTTACATGAAATGTTTTACTTATTAATGATCAATTCATAAGTTTGCATCTTATATGTGTTTAATTAAAAACTATTAATTAATTGCACTTTATGATGTACCTTATGTTAGGTTAAATGAGGCCCGCAGAGCTTGCATTCTGCAGTCATGTGATATGTTGTATTACTTTTTTCATAACGTGAAGTCTTCTTTTAAATTCCGTTCCCATGAGAAGCAAAGTCCCATTTGTAAAACATCTAGGGGGTCATTACAACATTGGCGGTAAAAGCCGCTTACCGACGCGCAGAAGACCGCCAATACACCGCCGCGGCCGCGGAATTCCGCCACAGCTATTATGACACACATCTAGGAATCCGGCGAAATTCAGACACCCACACAAGTCCGCCACACCAAAGGTCAGTGTTAAACTGGCAAAAACAATTCCTCCACTGTCACGCCAACTGAAACACGCCCATGCTATCACGACCCACGAATCCACGCGGCGGTCTTTCAACCGCGGTATTCCATTGGCGGTACACACCGCTGCGCTCAAAATACTCACACATCTCCAAAATACCACCACATTGGACAATTCAAAATACACTCACCTGATACACATACAAACACCACTCCCACACACCCAACACAATATAAAACACACACCCACAAACCCCTACGACCAGAAATCTTGAGGAAGCCGAGAAACAGAGAGCACAGCAATTGAGAACCCCACCACACAGAGGCACACAACACCATCACCCATACAACATTCCACGCACAAAACACCACACACCACTACACATCACCACACACATCAACACATACACCACCCCACACATCACCCACACCACCCCATGTCACGCCAAAGACACTCCAGGTTTTCCGAGGAGGAGCTCAGGGTCATGGTGGAGGAAATCCTACAGGTAGAGCCACAGCTATTTGGCTCACAGGTGCAGCACACCTCCATAGCCAGGAAGATGGAGCTATGGCGCAGAATCGTGGACAGGGTCAACGCTGTGGGACAGCATCCAAGAAATCGGGAGGACATCAGGAAGAGGTGGCACGACCTACAGGGGAAGGTGCGTTCTGTGGTCTCCAGGCACAACATCGCTGTACAGCGGACTGGCGGCGGACCCCCACTTCCTCCCCCACAACTAACAACATGGGAGGAGCAAGTCTTGACCATCATGCATCCAGAGGGCCTCGGAGGAGTCGGTGGAGGAATGGACACTGGTAAGTCAAATCTTAACTATCATATCACCCACCCTACCTGCATGCTATCACACACCCCCACCCTCACCCCCTCCCCTATCACTCCAACTCCTCACTAATGTACTAATAACACAAACCACACATCCCAACACCAAGCCCTGCATGACACAACTAAGCATGGTCACCCCTCACTAAAGCATGCTCACTGCACATACCCATAACAACCCCCTAACTATCATCACACAAACCCACACACACACAGGAATGCTTGCACTGGGGTACACGCACACCCACCCATTGCACACCATGACACACACACATGCAATAATCATGCTCTTATACCCCTGCAGGACCACTACGGAACGTCACCACACAGGAGGGTCCAGACATCTCCACTCCACCCACAGAAGAGGCCCATAGTGACGACAGCAGCTCTGGCCAACTGGATCCTGATGACCAGCCCGGACCATCGTGGGCCTCGGGACAGTCGGTTCTCCTTGCACAGACACAGCCCAACACTGACCTTCAACCCTCTGGTAACACCAGCACAGCAACCACAAAGCGGGCCCATACCTCCATACCCAGGACATGTCAATCAGCGGTGTGTCCACCACTACAGGGAACCCAGGCTAACCCACCACCCCAACAACAACAGGGACCTGGGGGCAGTGGTAGTGGGCACACGGTCCAGGGGACGGAGGCACAGGAACACAATGGAACTGGGAGGGCTGCTGTGCGACAGGGGGCAGACAGGCCAAGGGAACCCACTCTCCACGAGGCCCTCTCCTCCATCATGGGAGCATACCACCACTCCCAGGAGACGATGGCGACGGTCCTGGCCAAGTTTCAGGAGACCCAGCGCCTGCAGGAGGAGCAGTATTTGGGGTTCAGGGAGGAGCTCAGAACCATCAGCTCCGCCCTGGGCACCATCGTAGGGGTGCTGAAGGACATACAAAAGACCATGAGGGACACCGTGGCACTCCAAGGGGACCCTGACACTAGCCTGGACGATGAACTGGCCACCACCTCGGCCGGCGCTAGTGGACAGGACGCCCCGCCACAGGACCACCACACCAGCACCCCACCCCCTGCAGACGGAGAACCACCCCGCAAGCGGTCCCTGAGGTCCAGGAACAGGACACAGCAAGATGGCAAGACCCCACCAGGAAATGAGACCACCTTGATTGTCCTCCCACTGTCCCACTTTGTTACCCTGTCCATATTGGAACTGCCCCAGCTCCACTTCCTATGCCCATATGGGCAAAGCACCTGTGAGACGAATAGACTGGACTCTGCCATGGACATTCCTCCACCATCCCCCACCACCATTTTACAACCCCCTCCATTTTTGAGCACTTAAATAAACACCCTTGAAGCACAAAACAATCTGGAGTTAGTCTGTGATTTGGTAAATTTGTATTATCAATGACAGTGTCAAAATGCGTTTCAATTGTAATGCCAACATACCTATGTCACATATCACAAGTCCATGAAGGATGCAAGCAGATGACACACGTTGGTAACCACACCTGTGAAACCGTATTGGAAAGGTACAACTCAGTTACCAAATACTGCTACTAAATGACAGACAAGATAGAGGTAGAAGTGTGAAAGTGAATGTAATAGTAAAAAAAATGTTCTCATCTGTGTGTCACTGGAAATATTGCTGTATGACTGACTCCCTGTTGTCTATGTCTTCTTCCTCAGCTTCCTCCTCATCACTGTCCACAGGCTCCACAGCTGCCACAACACCGCCATCTGGACCATCTTCCTGCAGAAAAGGCACCTGGCGTCGCAAAGCAAGATTGTGAAGCATCGAGCAGGCGATGATGATCTGGCACACCTTCTTTGGTGAGTAGAATAGGGAACCACCTGTCATATGGAGGCACCTGAAACTGGCCTTCAGGAGGCCGATGGTGCGTTCGATCACCCTCCTAGTCCGCCCATGGGCCTCATTGTAGCGTTCCTCTGCTCTGGTCCTGGGATTCCTCACTGGGGCCAATAGCCATGACAGGTTGGGGTAATCAGAGTCCCCTAATAGCCACACACGGTGCCTCTGGAGTTGACCCATCACATACGGGATACTGCTATTCCGCAGGATGTAGGCGTCATGCACAGAGCCAGGGAACATAGCATTTACCTGGGAGATGTACTGGTCTGCCTTCTGATAACTCTTCTGGTTCCTGTACACCTTTTCACTCCTGCGGGGGGGGGGACCAGAGCTACATGGTTCCCATCAATACCACCTATGATGTTGGGGATATGTCCAGGGGCATAGAAGTCACCTTTCACTGTAGCCAAATCCTCCACCTGAGGGAAAACGATGTAGCTCCTTACGTGTTTCAGAAAGGCAGAAAACACTCTGGACAACACGTTGGAAAACATAGGCTGGGACATCCCTGATGCCAGGGCCACTGTTGTCTGAAAAGACCCACTTGCAAGGAAATGGAGCACTGATAGCACCTGCACGTCAGGGGGGATTCCTGTGGGATGGCGGATTGGTGACATCAGGTCTAGCTCCAACTGGGTACACAGTTACTGGATTGTGGCACGGTCAAACCTGTAGGTGATGATTAAATGTAGCTCCTCCATTGTCAACAGGTCCACCAGCGGTCGGTACACCGGAAGATTCCGCCATCTCCTCACATGTCCCAGTTGACGGTCCCAAGGAAGGACAACACCGACCACAGAGTCAACAAATTCCCAGGTATGTACCCACAGCTACACAAAAAACAACACCAAATACAAAACTCTATCTGTATGTGTGTCGAGTGTAGGCCTAGGTATGTGTGACGCAGTAGTAAATTAGTAAATGAAGCCATGTGGGCCCCTGAAATGGTGGCTGCCTGACCTCTAAACTGGGACAATGGGATGTGAGGTATCTGCGCTGGCGTTGTACACCGTCACGGTAGGCGGTCAGAGACCGCGGCGCAATGCTGCATTGCTTAACATTGGACCCTACGGGTCCCAGGAGCCAATGATGAAGTGCGCCGGCGGTGATGAGACGCACCGCCGCGGACGTGACCGCCATTTTCTATCTGTTGAATCACTCGATACATGATCTTCGACAGGAGAGGACCTACACTGCAAGTGCTGCTCTGACCTCGGTCTGGAAGAGACAATGGCTGCTGCGTCTGGGGAAACGGCCCCTGCCTTCACTGCTCAGGAGTTGGAGAAGCTCGTGGACGGGGTCCTCCCCCAGTACATGCTACTCTAGGGTCCTCCAGACCAACAGGTAAGAACACAGGGAGCACGTTGTATGTGCTATGCCTTGGTGGAGTGGGCTGGATATCAGTAGGAAGGGGGCAGAGTTCAGGGAACATGAAGGACTGTGAATGCATATGCCACATGGCAAGGGTAGGGATGGAGGCCACTCACATCGACGGTACAGTTGGTAATGACTTCTCTTCTTCCCCAGTACATGTCATGTAGGTCAGCGTCCACCAGAAGAAGGACATTTGGCGTGCCATCGCCAAGGACGTCCGGACCCTGGGGGTCCACCAGAGACGGGGCACCCACTGCCAGAAAAGATGGGGAGGACATTCGCCACTGGAGCAAGAAGACGGCAGAGGCTCAGTTGGGGATGGACTCCCAACAGGAGGGGTGCCCGTCGCACCATGACCCCCCTGATGTTCCGGATCCTGGCGGTGGCCTACCCTGAGTTGGATGGGCGCTTGAGGGCATCACAGCAGACACAAGGGGGTGAGTACACTCTCATTCTGCGGACTTTGTGCGCAGTGGGGGGTCTGAGTGGGGGAGGAGGGCTGTGGGTTTCCCTAGGCCAGGGCGAATTCCGTAGGCTAGGCCCCTCCGTAATGCAGGCCATGTGGCACTCCACCCCACCTCAGTAGAGTGCCAAGTTCAGGTATACATGCCCCTGTGTCATCTATGTGTGCAGATGTCCACCATAGCCATGTAGGCCAGATCCCAGGAATTGCATCTGTAGAGGCCAAGAGCACGGCGCAGTGCAGGGGGCTGATGTGTCTGTATTGTCCGCCAACGGTAGCGGTAAGCCATGCACTCAACCTGTCTTTCTTCTGTCGCCCCCCCACCTTTTTCTGCTCTCCCTCTTCTTTTGTGCATCAGCATCATCAGGCGGAGGTACAGTGGCACCGGAGCACGAGGGAGCTGCATCCCACATGGCCGTGGAGGGCCACACCACAGACTCCGAATACACCAGTGGGACGGAGGGCGAGGGGAGCTTCACGTCGGTCACCGGATCACCAAACAGCGACACGGACTCATCCGCCGATGGGAGTTCCCTTATGGTGGCGGCACCATCTGTGCCCCCCCCACCCCCCACTTCTACAGGTACAGCCGCCACCTCCCCTACCAGCACCGCCCTCCCAGCAGCCCCTCAGCCTTCGCCCTGTGCCCACTCACCCAGGAGGGTGGGCATCACCTTCGCCCCAGGCACCTCAGCCCCTGCCCCTGTCACCCCTGCTGCCCTCAGTGAGGAGGCCATTGACCTCCTCAGGTCACTCACTGTTGGGCAGTCTACCATTGTGAATGCCATCCAGGGTGTAGGAAGGAAGTTGCAACACGGTAATGCATTCCTGGAGGGCATTCATTCTGGTCAGGCTGCCCTTCATCGAATCCTGCAATCTCTGGCCTCAGCACTGATGGCAGCCATTGTCCCTGTGTCTAGACTCCCCCCTCCAACTTCCTCCACCCAGACCCAATCCCCTGTACCCCAGCCTATCCCAAGTACACCATCAGACAAGCATGCATACACCTCAACACACAAAAGTATCTCAGGCAAACATAAGCACCACACAACCCACAGGCACTCAAACATGCATCATGCACATACAGACACAATAACATCCACTGCCTCCACTGTGTCCCCCTCCTCGTCGTTTCCCTCCTCCCTCCCAGTCTCGTCTACACTCTCACCTGCATGCACTACATCTACAGGCACTAGGACTCGCACCGGAACACCCAGCACCACACCCCGCTCACCGGCACTCACCACCCCCACTACCATTTACACGTCCCCTGTGTCCACTCCCAGTGTGTCTGTGACGCCCCCTCCCAAAGTACACAAACGCGGGCACCCACACACCCAACATCCATCCACCTCACGACAGCCTCCAGTACCTGCACCTGCACCCAAATCACCTAAAGTTACACCTCCTACAACCACCTCCTCTTCCTCCACTCCCAGACCCCTTCCAGCTACCCATCCCAGTGTTCGTCAGCAACTCTTCCTCAGCAACGTTGACCTCTTTGCCCCAACCCGCACCCCTCCAATTGATAGGTCCCGTAGTAGCACCTCAGCCAAAAAAAGTCCAGTACCAGTGGTGCGTATTAAAGGTGTATGGAGTGCACCAGCCACCAGGTCAGCCAGTGTGACACGGAGCCAAAGCACTGCCAGTCCACCCCCTGTAAAGCACCTCAAGTTGGAAAGTGGCCGACGGGACAGGGTGAAGACTCCTGGCGGCAAAACTGCTCACAAGGGTCCCGGGGGAGTGCCGAGTCAGCTGTGACTCCTCCAAAGGTGGTGAAGGGCCAGAAGAAGTCTGCACAGTCTGGGAAGAGCAGCACGGCGGAGAAGGGCACCATCATCCCCGGCGGCCGGGACGCCACCGCCAGCACTGTCGTCACTGGTCCAGAGACCACCGCCAGAGTCAGTGCCCAGGAGGGTAGCACAATCGTCACTGGTCAGAAGACCACTGCCAGAGTCATTGCCCAGGAGGGCAGCACAATCGTCACTGGTCCGGAGACCACCACCAGAGTAAGTGCCCAGGAGGGCAGCACAATCGTCACTGGTCAGGAGACCACCGCCAGAGTCATTGCCCAAGAGGGCAGCACAATTGTCACTGGTCCGGAGACCACCGCCAGAGTCAGTGCCGAGGAGGGCAGCACAATCGTCACTGGTCCGGAGACCACCGCCAGAGTCAGTGCCCAGGAGGGCAACACTGTAAGTCACTGGCCCGGAGAGCACCGCCAGCGTCAGTGCCCTGGAGGACTCTGGCAGCCACAGCCCCGCTGGGCAATGAGGGACCGTCATGCCACACACCAATGCACAGGTCAGACAGCAAAGACAAGCACCGCTGAACAGGTCAGAGACCGTCATGGCAAAGCACCGCTGAACAGGGCAAAGACCGCCATGGCAAAGCACCGCTGAACAGGGAAAAGACCGCCATGGTGAAGACCGCTGAACAGGGCAAAGCACCGCTGAACAGGTCAGAAACTGCAAAGTCAAGCACCGCTGAACAGGGCACAGACCGCTGAACAGGGCAAAGCACTGCTGAACAGGGAAAAGATCGCCATGGTGAAGACCGCTGAACAGGGCAAAGCACCGCTGAACAGGTCAGAAAATGCAAAGTCAAGCACCGCTGAACAGGGCAAAGAACGCCATGGCCATGCACCGCTGAACAGGGACAAGATTGCCATGGTGAAGACCGCTGAACAGGGCAAAGCACCGCTGAACAGGTCAGAAACTGCAAAGTCAAGCACCGCTGAACAGGGCACAGACCGCCATGGCCATGCACTGCTGAACAGGGAAAAGACCGCCACGGTGAAGACCGCTGAACAGGGCAAAGACCGACATGGCAAAGCACCGCTGAACAGGGCAAAGACCGCCATGGCAAAGCACAGCTGAACAGGGAAAAGACCGCCATGGTGAAGAACGCTAAACAGGGCAAAGCACCGCTGAACAGGGCAAAGACCGACATGCAAAGCACTGCTGGACAGGGAAAAGACCGCCAAATCAAGCATCGTTAGCCCATGTGCAGCTCGGACAGTGACGGAACAGGAACCGTCACGGGGAGCCTGATGCAGTCTGGGCACCAGTCCCCCTCCAGAACCAGTGGAGACTGTTATTCACTTGAGAGACTGTGGCTTTGCACTCCCCAGGATAATCCAGTGGGCAAGCCACCCACTGTAGAGACTGGCTTTGCACACCCCAGGATGGTACAGTGGGCAACCCACCCACTGTAGAGACTTGAGAGACTATGGTTTTGCACTCCCCAGGATGGTACAGTGGGCAACCCACCCACTGTAGAGACTTGAGAGACTGTGGCTTTGCACTCCCCAGGATGTAACAGTGGGTGACCCACCCACTGTTGGAGACTTGAGAGACTGTGGCTTTGCACTCCCCTGGATGTAACAGTGGGCAACCCACCCACTGTTGGAGACTTGAGAGACTGTGGCTTTGCACTCCCCAGGATGGTACAGTGGGCAACCCACCCACTGTAGAGACTTGGAAAACTGTGGCTTTGCACTCCCCAGGATGGTACAGTGGGCAACCCACCCACTGTAGAGACTTGAGTGACTGTGGCTTTGCACTATCCAGGATGGAACAATGGACAACCCACCCACTGTAGAGACTTGGAAAACTGTGGCTTTGCACTCCCCAGGATGGTACAGTGGGCAACCCACCAACTGTAGAGACGTGAGAGACTGTGGTTTTGCACTCCCCAGGATGGTACAGTGGGCAACCCACCCACTGTAGAGACTTGAGAGACTGTGGCTTTGCACTCCCCAGGATACATCAATGGGCATGGTGCCCCGTCGTGGATCTGGTGTGGTGCTGTAATCCGGCTGAGGTGCCCCCCCTTCGCTTCCCCCTGAGGTGCCTGTTGTATTTCTATCTGATGCCCCTGCAGTGTTCTCTCCGTTTGTGGACAGGTATCTAGTGTGGGCCTCGCCCATGAATTTTGGGCCCAGTGGTGCGCGGACATTGATATGTGCATACCTGCACTACTTATCGTAATGTATAAATTCTGTAATGTGTATATATATATATATCTGTATATATATATTAGCTTACTGTATTTTGATACATTACAATGTTTGAACTGATTTCCTTTTGTCTTTGCATTCTTCTGGGGGGGGCAGGGAGGGGGTTGTTACTGTGCTGTTTGGACATGCATTGGTGTGTGTTGTAGTGGGTGAGGGTCGGGTGGGGGTGGGGGTGTTGCGTCTGTGTGTCCCTGACTTTTGCCTCCCCTATGTCGTAGGTGCAGTACTCACTTCGGCGCCTACATAGATGGTGATCGTAGAGGAGCAGAAAGACAAGCGCAGGGAGTATTTGGAGTTCGGGCTCCATGGTGTCCTCCTTCCTCGTGGAGTGTGTTAAGGTGAGCGTTTTCCCATTGCAAAAGCTGTTTCCGTTGTGTTTTTATCCACAGTGAATCCGCCCCGGAAAAGGTGGCGAATTGGCGGGTTGTGATACTGTGGGCGGTACATTGTCTTCCGCCTGTCTGTTGGCGGTGACCGCCGCGCTGCTTATCTGTACCGCCGAGCGGGCGGAGTGTTAAAGTGGCGGTCTATGTTGGCGATGTCTGCCACGGTCATAATTCCCTTTTTTTGTCCGCCGGCCTGTTTGCGGTATTACCGCACCTTTAACACCGTCCGCCAGGGTTGTAATGACCCCCCTATTGTTTAAACATGGAAGATTAGCTTATTTGGCCTTGGAACAGTAGTACATTGTAGGAACATGGAGTGAAATTGTACACATTTGTTGCAAACCTATTTGGATTGATACACAAATGTGAATACTACATCTTCAACATGGGAAATTATTGAACTGTTGCAAACTAATGTCTGATGACTGATTTTCATTGGATAATGCCCCTTTAGTCGGACCTGAACTAATGACAATTGCAATGATTTATGAGATCTGAAATAACAATGAACTCTTGTCAGTCAGTCACCGGTTGTCCCCATAATTCTGTACCATTGGGGAGGTATCTTCCCCTCTCCCAATTGCAAATGCCCTGTTAAGTTACAAACTCCTTCATGCTGATGCTATTTTTTCTTTTTAGCTAGAAGCCCGAGTTATTCTTTTTCCAAATAATTTGTTTTCTTTTTATGTTTTTCCCTATTTGGTTAGCTGTAGTATTGACCTGTGCCCATTCAAAGATTTTGACTCTGCTAATTTGAATGGAGAAATGATTGCTAATTCTGAGCTTCAACTAGTTTCTGTAGCTCAGATAATTTTGTTAATGCCATGTCTTATTCTTCTTGAATGTTCAGTTTTGTTAATGTTAGTTTGCCTGAAATTATTTTGTCGCATTCAGCAACCCTTGGTGATTATGCATCTTTAAAATTTGGTTTCAAGTCTTTATCACTTTGAGTTTGTGGATGTAAGTAATAAAGCTTTGATCCATTTCCTGATTGGAGTTTTCCTTCCGTGGCCATATTGGTCATGGTATCTAAATTATTATGGTGCTGTCAGTGGCTGCTGCCGCATAATGCAAGGGAGGGGCCGGGGGTGGGGAGTTTGCGGGGTCTGGTGTTGGGGACGGAGACAAGGTAAAAATGTAGATTTTTTTTTTTAAAAGCCTTTACCTTGCCTTCGTCCCTGCCACCTCCTACCGCCTTCTTCCGGTGTCCCAGCAGTGAATGCTGGGACACCAGCACCGCTCCCCAGCAATCTTGGTGCTGCTTTCCAGCAAAACCTTGCATGAAAGCAGCACCAGGATTGGTCTGAGTGGCAGTGACTGCTGCTCAGACAGCCCTGGGGTCTGGGCAGTTTCTCCAGCCCGGCTGTGTACAAAGCCAGGCTGGAGAAACCTAAGTGCGCATGTGTGTTCGGCCGACCAAACACACCTGCGCACTTAGGTCACTCCATTCCTCCTTCTCCACCCCACCTCCTGTGGCCCCCCCCAGCCCCGCCCCTCCCTGCACTGCTGGCTGTGCCAGAAGCAGACACATAAAACAATCTGTTGTTTTATTTGCCTGCTTCTGGCACAGCCAGTGGGGCAACGCTCCTTCGCCGTAGCGAAGGAGCCACCCATGAGTGGTGTAAATTTGTATATGGTTCACCACACATTTTATTGGGTCAGAAGATCATTCGACCTGGCCTATGCTTTTGATTCCTGCAAACGAACAAAAATGCATCCACAGTACAACTCTGGCCTGGGCGGGGCAAACTATGTTGTAGGTCGCTACATCCGGACCTGTAAGACAGCTCCGAAACAAGATGGTGCGTAATGCGAAGGTGCTCTGACATCGGCCTTGGGGAGAGGGGTAACGTCAGTAGAGCATAAGTTTGGCCCCTTGAGAGGGGCTGAGAATAGGCAGCTGGCTCATGGACGAACCAATTATTGCCCATGCTCCCACCTTGTCCCTAGGCTCTCATACCTCCCTGATTGTTGGACCTGATGGGTCCCTACGCCTTCTGATCTTCATCTGACAAATAGAAGAGAAAGCGGCCCTTCCTCCCTGCATTCCCTAAGAGGCTTGTACAAAAGGGATTTTTCCACCGATCTTCAACATGGTTAAAGACAAGCCCTCCGCCCTCGCCCTCCCCCTCCCCCCTCCCCCCCCGGGCAGGGCAAGCTAGCCAAATTTGAAAACATATTCACCTATGGCATCAACTTAGTCTTGACGGGAAACTCCAAAGTTCCAGGGAGACAAATTCTAGTGAAGGGTCTAGAAAAAACAAAGATGTCATTCTTTGGGCCATCTAATCCTCTAGCTCGGTCCTCAAAACTAAAACAGGAATGGTGGGGAAGGACATTATACTTTGGCATCAGGATCTCCACAACACCAAATTGTTGAAGCAGAGGACCATATCTCTACTATAGAAGATGTTATAACGCTGCAGCAAATTACCCAAAGGCTATAATCTACAGCGACTGAGGTGGAAGTTAGAGTTTAGGACGCAGAGGGCTGATTGAAATACAACAACCTCCCCATCCTGGTTCTCCCTGTGGGGATGGAGTGGCCCCAGCCAGAACAATGGCACAAGCTCTGACTCCATTCTTTCTTCACCCCAGTTCAGATGTCTACATGCTATCTTATAGAGCTTGCGCTGTTGCAGAGGCCCCCCACCGGCGCTCCACTCAGATCCATCACAGCACGCTTCCTCAATTACTGCAACAGAAACCCCAGACCCAAGGACCGCTACACGATTTAAAGAATTACGTAAAGATCTTTAGAAAATTCTTATTTTACCAAACAGGTAGAGAGGCAGCAGAAATCCTTCAAACAAGTGAAACAAAAGCTGAAAGCAATGGAAGTGAAAGACATGCTTCTGTACCATCCCAAAGTCTTTTACCAAGGGAAAACTCTCATTTTCATCTACCCGGACCTGGTCAGGGAATAAGTGGAGAAACAGCCCCCAATGTGTAGCCGCTACACCACTGAGGATATGGATACCACTGTGCGCGGACAAACTGCACGAAGGGCCGGGCTATTGCCCACCACAACACAGGCCATGGTGCAGATTTCACAGACACACAAGATTGCAGAGTGCCATCCTGCCCGGCCAAGACTGATAAGATATTTTAGGGCTCAGTGGAACCTACTTAGTTGTTGTTTCAAGATTTATTTTGGGGTGATTAATATTTGAAATGTTTGGAGCGCACCAATGACTCTTAGACAGACGTCTGTGATTACTTAGTTAATTGTATAAGATCAAGTTTTTCGTTGTTATTGGTTAGAGCTACAGATGATTCATGGGGAGAATTATGCAGGGTGTGTAGTTGGGATATTCAGAAGTTGAATTTATTTTTTCAGTTGTTTGTGGCAGTAGACCACTACATGCTTAAGATATTATTGTGTTACAACCTAGGGATGTATTTAGAGCTGGGCCTTTAAGTCAGTATAAACTGATGACCTTAAATGTTAATGGCCTTCGAGACCAAATTAAGCATGAGGCTGTAATGTGATATGTTAATCTAAAATATATCCAACTCTCCTAGAGTACTGCTACAATTGTATTACTCCTTCCATATGCTCTCATAAGAAATAAGAAGATATTTATTTCCCTTTTTTAATGCCAACGAAATCACTAAAATAAAGTAAAATATATATCCCCAAACAATATTTCAATGTATCCAATAAGACTCACATCAATAAAAAGTATATTTTCTTACATATCTTCTGCCTTTTAGTATGATTTTGTTGCCACTGGTCACCTTAAAAATTGAATGGTGGATTGATCCGTTGTGGTATGCTTGCAAGTGTGTATGGATTGAGTAATATAATTGTAGCAGTATTCAAGGGGAGATGGATATGTTTTAGAGACACTGCAGTGCTCTGTCCCCTTATTACAAGGAGCGCTCTCTCAGTTTTTGTTTAGATGTGATATGTTAAGCCACTTTGTCAGGAGGTCCTTCTGATATATGAAACTCACCACGTTTGCACTAGACGCAAAGTTTTAGTGAGAAACAATAATTCAGATTTTACCACTCTAGATTTACCATGACATTTAGAGGGGCAGTGATCCTGCTTCACAAATCATTCCTCTTGACAGTCACTAAGATACACACAGATGGGTTGGGTAGACATGTGGTTATTGACAGAACATTGGAAGAGACTTCATTAGTCATTTGTAGTTAGTGTGTATGTCCCCCCTACTCTGATCTACAATACATAACAGTTGCTGTCCAACATCCTATGTGTTCTTTCGCTAGGTGCGCTGGTTATAGGAGGTGATTTTAATGTGATAATGGACAGGGCCCTGGGCACAGATGCCTGCACGTTCTCAGCCATGGCCCTAGCTTTACAAAAGTGGAAAACACCCATGGGCCTGGTGGATGTATGGAGTGCTTGGTACCCTTCTATGACATTACACACACATCATTCAGATCCACAAAGCTTAAACTCCCTCCTTGAATACACCTCTGTTCCGGTAGCATGGCTACATTCTACTTCTGGAGCACAGATCCTCCCAGGGGCCTGTCCAACCATCCCTCAATCACTGAATTGTTTCAGGGGCCAGGTCAATGCCAGTGACACATTAGTGAGTTGTGACTCAGAGAGGAAACAGTTGTGGACCTCCTTAGATAATTCATTGCAGACTGTAGCTGCTTTGGTGTATTCCCCGGTGCTCCTTTGGGACGCCTTCAAAACAGTAGTTAGATAAAGAGCTTTCTCCGCTGACAGAGGAAGAGAACACTTTAGAGATAGAGAGATAGCATTGCTGAAGGCCCATGTACTCACCTTTGAGCAAAGCACCTCTTCCGTTCCAATGGAGCAGCACCAGAAACAACTAAATGGTCTTCATGAATCCATACGTCAGAAGCTACGAGTCTCGGCCAACATGGCATACACCATGTTCCAATGTAGAATATATGATACAGGTAACATGGTTTGAAAGTGTCTCAATTAGTTGACTGATTCAAAGTAGTACCCTCCATACATGCAGAACACGATCAAATGCTCCTAGCCATTACTGCCTCCCCCTCAAGGAGGACCCCGAGCACCAATGTTTTTTCCAGTTACATGTTTCAAAACGTTCTCTTCCTTACTAGCCCACCACCTCCTGTACCAGGACATGGGTGGTACAAGTTATCTACCTGATGATCTCCGGCAAGCCACAATCATCATTAAGCTTAAACCCAATAAACCTCCAGAGCAATGCACCTTCTACAGACCTATTTCTTTACTCAATGTTAAGGTGCAATTGTTGGCCAAAGTGCTAGCCACTAGACTAAATGGAGACATCCAGACTTTGATCCATCAGGATCAAAATACCTTAATGTGTGATAGAAGCACTCCCTATGTCAGCTGCAGGTTTCCTTGCCAAAGCTTGATGAGCTCCAGGGCCTAGGGGCATAATTGTCGAATGGCTACAAAAAAGCCTTTGACACTGTGCACTGGTCCATCCTAATGAGAATACTTCAAAATATGAACATAGGTCCTAGATTCCGAGTATTCTTACGAGCCCTTTATCATGCCACACAGGAACAGAAGCATGTTAATGGGGTCCTTTCACTGTCCTTCTCCTTTGAGCAAGGTATTGGTGCATTAGCAACTGAACCTGTGGCAGAATTAATCTCCACGGATGACCTGCTAACTGGCTTCAGCTGGCCTAATGGACAGCGGTACACTGTACGCACATGACATGCTCTTTTTCTTGCAGCACCCACGAACCTCTTTGCCATGACTACAGAGGATCCTGTAAATCTACAGGGAGGTGTCTGGATTGCTCATTCTTTAAAAAAAAGCCCATGTATGTACCACTGAGAGGCACACTGACACATTTCCTATTGAATGCTACCCAGTAACCAGTTGCATCCACCAATATTCAGGTCTTTATATTTCTAGAGAGAAACACATGCACAATGGTGATTCACACCTTGCAAAATTTTACATAGAGCATTCCACTACATTTCTTTCAGGACTTGCAATAGCTGGTCACTAACTTTTACTGGATGGTTAAAATCCCCAGGATTTTGTATGCCAAATTTACTCTTACCACATATGAGGGTGGTCCGAAGGTACCTGATTTATATGTACAGGATGGCAGGTAAAAGGCCCTTACCGCTGGTCAGAAGTCCGCCATTCTACCGCCGCGGCCGCGGTAAACCGCCACGGTCATTCTGACCACCAACTGTGAAACCGGCAAAAACCCGACATCCACGGAAGGCCGCCTCATCAGCGGGCAGCGATAAACTGGAGATGACCAAACCTCCACCGCCACGCCAACACAAACACGCCCATGCCATTCTGACTCACGAATCCACGCGGCGGTCTTTCAACCGCGGTATTCCATTGGCGGTACACACCGCCGCGCTCGAAATACACACACAGCTCCAAAACACAGCCACATTGGACAAATTGAAATACACACACCTGATACACATACACACAACACTCCCACACACCCAATTAACTATAAAACACACACCCACTTCACAAACAAACCCCTACAACCACAAAGATCTGAGAGAAGGCGCAATACACTGAGAGAGAGCACAGGGAACGCAAAGCACAACACACACAGGAACACAACATCATCACCCACACCACATCTACGCACACATCACCACACATCACCACGCACATCACCACAAACACCACCCCACACCTCATCCACACCACCCCATGGCACCCCAAAGACACCCCAGGTTCTCGGACCAAGAACTCAGGGTCATGGTGGAGGAAATTATAAGGGTAGAGCCCCAGCTCTTCGGCACACAGGTGCAGCACACCACTATAGCAAGGAAGGCTGAGCTATGGCAAAGGATCGTAGACAGGGTCAACGCTGTGGGACAGCATCCCAGAAATCGGGAAGATATCCGAAAGCGATGGAACGACCTACGGGGGAAGGTGCGCTCGATGGTGTCGCGACACAACATCGCTGTGCAGAAGACTGGCGGCGGACCCCCACCCACTCCACCCCAATTCACAGCATGGGAGCAAGAGGTAGTAAACATCCTGCATCCTGATGGCCTCGCTGGAGTACACGGAGGAATGGACTCTGGTAAGTCGAATCTCAATTACTTCACCCCCCCCAACCACCAGCATGCCAACCCACACCCCCACCCTCACCCCCAATCTCAAACCCCCAGCACACATCCTCCCTGCCAATGTCTCACCAGCACAACCCACCCTAAACAACACCAACCCCTGAATGCCAACACAAACCATAGACAGCCATCACCAAAGCATGACCATTGCACATACCCATACACCCCCCCCCCCAACCACCCTCACAACACCTCCCACAAGGGAATGCCAGCACTGGGGGACAAGGGCACTCAAAATGCACGCCATGGCACACACAAAAACAATAACCACACTATTTTACCCCTGCAGGGCCTGAACGCCAACACACCGCCACGGAGGGTCCAGATTTGTCCATCCCACCCCCAGAACAGGCACCCAGTGAGGACAGCAGCTCTGTCGACCTAGAACCTGATGACCAGCCCGGACCATCGGGGACCTCTGGACAGTCGGTTCCCCACACACAGACACAGGCCACAGCAGACCCAACCCCCTCTGGGAACACCAGCACAGCTCCCACCCAGCGGGCCCATGCCTCTGTCTCCAGGACAGGTCAATCAGCGGTGTGTCTGCCACTACAGGGCACCCAGGCTGACCCAACACCCCAACAACAACAGGGACCTGGGGGCAGTGGTAGTGGGCACACCGTCCAGGGGACAGAGGCCCGGGGAAACAGGGCAACTGGGAGGGCTGCTGTGCGACAGGGGGGGGGGGAGGACAGGCCCAGGGAACCCACTCTCCAAGAGGCCCTCACCACCATCATGGGAGCATACCACCACTCCCAAGAGACGATGGCGACGGTACTGGCCAGGTTCACCGAGATCCAGGCACAGCAGGAGGAACGCTACATGGGGTTCAGCAATGAACTCAGGAACATCGGTACCGCTATGGGGACCATAGTCCAGGCCCTCCACCGGATAGAAACCACATTGCGGGACCATGTGGCACCCCAAAGGGCCCCTGTCACAAGCCAGGACCAGGAACAGCCTACCACCTCTGCCGGCGCTAGTGGACAGGAGGCCCCACCACAACGACAGGCCACCAGAACCCCACCTCCTGCTGAAGAACAACCACCCCGCAAGAGGAACCTGAGATCTCACAGGAAGACAGAGTAGGATGCCAAGACACCCGCCAGCATAAGATACCCCCTGATGTCATCCCACTGTCCCACATTGTCACCCTGTCCAACCTTGAACTGCCCCTGCTCCATCCTTCCACAGGCATATGGACAATGCACCTGTGAAACTGAGAACTGGACTCTGCCATGGACATTACTCCACCCTCACCCATCACCGTTTTAATATCATGTACCAATATCTAGCACTAAAAATAAATCACTCATTGCACTGAAATCATTCAGGAGTCAGCCTGTATTATTTACAAATGTATAACACATTACTGATCAATAATGTTCAGTTAACTTTGTGATGAAAACATACCGATGTCAATAAGCATTAGTCCATGGGCTAACCAAGCAGAAGTCACGCAGTGGGTCATACAGCACTGAAAAGGGAAGGGAAAATCAAACATCAGTTTAAAAGAACTGGGGGGAAATACACAAAGTAAAGATGCAGGAGGCTTTCAGGAAATGTTAAATGGCGTGGGTGATTCTTACCTGTGTGCTACTGAAAATACTGTTGGATAACTGTGTCCCTGTTGTCTGTGTCGTCCCCGTCGTCTTCCTCCTCTTCACTCTCCACAGCTGCTACAACACCACCATCTGGAGCATCCTCCTGCAGGAAAGGCACCTGACGTCGCAATGCCAGATTGTGAAGCATACAGCAGGCCACGATGATCTGGCACACCTTCTTTGGTGAGTACATCAGGGATCCACCAGTCATATGCAGGCACCTAAACCTGGCCTTCAGGAGCCCAAAGGTTCTTTCTATGATCCTCCTAGTTCGCCCATGGGCCTCATTGTACCGTTCCTCTGCCCTGGTCCGGGGATTCCTCACTGGGGTCAATAGCCAAGGCAGGTTGGGGTAACCAGAGTCACCTATTAGCCACACACGGTGTCTCTGTAGCTGTTCCATCACATAAGGGATGCTGCTATTACGCATAACATACGCGTCATGCACTGACCCAGGGAACTTGGCATTTACATGGGAGATGTACTGGTCTGCCAAACAGACCACCTGCACATTCATAGAATGGTAATTTTTCCTGTTTCTGTACACCTGCTCATCGTCTTTTCGGGGTACTAAGGTCACATGGGTCCCATCAATGGCACCAATGATGTTGGGGATATGTCCAAGGGCATAGAAATCACCCTTCACAGTGGCCAAATCCTCCTCCTCAGGGAATACAATGTAGCTCCGCATGTGTTTCAGCAGGGCAGACAACACTCTTGACAAAACCTTAGCAAACATAGGCTGAGACATCCCAGATGACATGGCCACTGTTGTTTGGAATGATCCACTTGCAAGGAAATGGAGTACTGACAGAACCTGCACCAAAGGGGGAATCCCTGTGGGTTGGCGGATGGGGGACATCAGGGCTGGCTCCAGCTGGGCACACAGTTCATGTATAGTGGCTCGGTCAAGTCGGTATCGTAGTATAATATGGCGTTCTTCCATTGTCGACAGGTCCACAAGCGGTCGGTACACGCGAGGATTCATCCTTCTCCTCGCAAGTCCCAGCGGACAGTGCCTAGGAAGGACAACATGGAGTCAGAGTCAAGCAAATCACAGGTACGTTCACCACAGCTTATCTATGTATTGAAAGGCGTGTATGTGTGGCAATGCAAGGCCTAGGCCTGTGTGACGCAGTTGAAATTAAGCCATGTGGGCCCTTGAAATGGCGGCTGCCTGACCTGTGAATTGGGACAATGGGATGTGAGGTCAATGCGCTGGCGTGGCACACCGTGGCGGTAGGCGGTCGAAGACCGCTGTACGAAGCCGCATTGGTTAACATTGAACCCTATGGGTTTCAGGAGCCAATGAGGATGTGCGCCGGCGGTCGCGGTACGCACCGCCGCGGGCGTGGCCGCCATTTTCTACATGATTAATCACGCGAGACCTGATCTTCCACAGGAGAGGACCTATACTGCAAGTGCTGCTGTGACCTCGGTCTGGAAGTGACAATGGCTGCTGCGACTGGGGAAAGGGCCCCTGCCTTCACGTCTGAAGAGTTGGAGAAACTTGTGGATGGGGTCCTCCCCCAGTATGCGTTACTCTACGGTCCGCCAGACCAACAGGTAAGTACACTGGGTGCACATTGAATGGGCTATGCCTGTGTGGAGTGGGGTGGATGTAAGTTGGTGGGGTGGGGAGCGAATGAGGAGTGCAACACACGACAGATGAGAGCATGTGCCACATGGCAAAGTTGGGGAGGGGGGGGCATTCACATCTAACATGCAGAAAAATTATTGAATTTCATTTCCCACCCTGTACATGTCAACTAGGTCAGCGCCCATCAGAAAGTCGACATTTGGCGTGCCATCGCCAAGGAAGTCCGGGCCCTGGGGGTCCACATCAGACGGGGCACCCACTGCCGCAAGAGGTGGGAGGACATCCGCCGCGGAACCAGGAAGACCGCCGAGTCACTGCTGGGGATGGCCTCCCAACCTAGGAGGGGTGCCAGTCGTACCCTGACCCCCCTGATGTCCCGGATCCTGGCGGTGGCCTACCCTGATTTGGAAGGGGGCTTGAGGACATCACAGCAGACACAAGGGGGTGAGTATCAGCACATTCTGCTATCTTTATGCGCAGTGGAGGCGTCTGGGTGGGGGAGGAGGGTTGTGGGTGTCATTAGGCCAGGGCGCTTTCTGTAGTGTAGCCCTCTCCTTTAGGCATGGCCCTGTGCCCCTGCCCCCCACCTCTGTAGGGTGTCAAGTACAGCTATCCATGGTCCTGCATCACCCGTGTGCGCGTTTGTTGTCCCTATACCTGTTGGCCTAGTCAGAAGTACTGAGTAGTGTACCCCGATTGCGCGGCTTAGTGCATGAGGCTCCTGTGTCTGTCCTCTCCGCCAACGGTGTTGACAATGCATGCACTCAACCTGTTTTTATTTCTCCCCCCACCCTTTTTCTTTATCTTCTTGTGCATGTGTGCATTAGCATCATCAGGCGGAGGAGATTTGGCATCGGAGCACGAGGGAGCTGCAAGTCAGAAGGCCCCGGTGGGCCGTGGTACAGACACCGAGGGCACCAGTGATACGGAGGGCGAGGGGAGCACCACAACGGGGACCGGTGGTGACACCAGCGACACCGACACGTCCTCGGATGGGAGCTCCCTAGCGGTGGCGGCAACATCCGGGCCCCCCACCTCTACAGGTACAGCCGCCACCCAGCGCACCAGCCCCGCCCTCCCAGCAGCCCCTCAGCCTACGCTCCGTGCCCGCTCGCCCAAGAAGGCGGGCGTCTCCTTCGCCCCAGGCACCTCAGCCCCTGCCCCTGTCACCCCTGCTGCCCTCAGTGAGGAGGTCATTGACCTCCTTCAGACCATCATTGTTGGGCAGACTACCCTTTTGAATGCCATCCAGGGGTTAGAAAGGGAGGTGCATCGGAGCAATGCCTGGAGGGCATTCATTCGGGTCAGGCTGCCCATCAACTATCGTTCAATGCTCTGGCCTCAGCACTGACGGCAGCCATTGTCCCTGTTTCCAGCCTCCCTCTTCTAACTGCCTCCACCCTGTCTCTGTCTCCTGTTCCTCAGCCTATCCCATCCACACCATCAGACCAGCCTGCACACACCTCAACACCCAAGGGCAGCTCATCCAGACACAAGCACCACAGATCCCACAAACACTCACCCAAGCAACATCCAGATGCAGACATACCAACAGTCACTACCACCTCTGTGTCCCCCTCCTCCTCGTCTCCCTCCTCCCTCCCTGTGACGTCTACACTCACACCTGCATGCACACCACCATCAGCCAGTGCTTCCATCACCAGCACACCCTCCACTACAGACCGCACACGTGCAGTCACCACCCCCACTGCCATTTACACGTCCCCTGTGTCCTCTCCCACTGTGTCTGTCACCCCCTCTTCCAAGACACACAAACGTAGGCAGCCACCCACCCAACAGCCATCCACTTCACGACAGCCTACGTCACAATCACCTGCACCCAAAGACAGCACACCTGACTCTCCTACAACCACATCCTCTTCCTCCACTCCCATCACCACTACTCCCACCCTTTACCTTGGTCCTAAAAAAGTTTACCTCTCCAATCTTAACCTCTTTCCCTCCCCTGACCCACCCCCTCCATCTGCTAAGAGTCCCAAGAGCACCTCAGCCACCACCAGCCCAGCTTCGAGTGTCACTGTGGTGCATGGGTTCTGGAGTCCACCCTTTGGCAGCAGTGACACTTCTATCAGCAGCAAGGGGACAGCCAGCCCCCCCCCCAGGCAAGAGGACCCGGAAAGTCAAGGGCCGCCGTGAAAGGACTGACACGGCTGCCCCCAAGGACCAAAGTTCGGCCGCTTCACCTGCCACAACATCCAGGGGAGGCAAGGGCCAGAGAGCGTCTTCTAAGGAGCAAAAGGGCAGCAGGGCGGAGAAGTCAGCCAGCAGGAGCGCGGAGCAGGAGGGCCCCAAAAGCCCCATCCTGGCTGTAAGGGAGGACACCAAAGGGCCCAGGACTCCGTCACCGAAGGGTCCTGCAACTGCACGGTCGGAGGGCGACTGAGCAGGGAGTCCAGGCCAGGTCTGGCTCCTTTGAATTACTGGACAAGCACCGCTGAACAGGGCCCCGCCGTGCAGAAGAGCACCGCTGAACAGGGCCCCGCCGTGCAGAAGAGCACCGCTGAACAGGGCCCCGCCGTGCAGAAGAGCACCGCTGAACAGGGCCCCGCCGTCTCAAGCACCGCTCCGCTGGGCCCTTCCTGTCAAGCACCGCTCCGCTGGGCCCTTCCTGTCAAGCACCGCTCCGCTGGGCCCTTCCTGTCAAGCACCGCTCCGCTGGGCCCTTCCTGTTAAGCACCGCTCCGCTGGGCCCTTCCTGTCAAGCACCGCTCCGCTGGGCCCCGCCGTCAAACACCGCTCCGCTGGGCCCTTCCTGTCAAGCACCGCTCCGCTGGGCCCTTCCAGTCAAGCACCGTTCCGCTGGGCCCCGCCGTCTCAAGCACCGCTCCGCTGGGCCCTTCCTGTCAAGCACCGCTCCGCTGGGCCCTTCCTGTCAAGCACCGATCCGCTGGGCCCCGCCGTCAAGCACCGCTCCGCTGGGCCCTTCCTGTAAAGCACCGCTCCGCTGGGCCCTTCCTGTAAAGCACCGTTCCACTGGGCCCCGCCGTCTCAAGCACCGCTCCGCTGGGCCCCGCCGTCAAGCACCGCTCCGCTGGGCCCCACCGTCTCAAGCACCGCTCCACTGGGCCCCGCCGTCTCAAGCACCGCTCCGCTGGGCCCCGCCATCAACCACCGCTCCGCTGGGCCCTTCCTGTCAAGCACCGCTCCGCTGGGCCCCGCCGTCTCAAGCACCGCTCTGCTGGGCCCCGCCGTCAAGCACCGCTCCGCTGGGCCCTTCCTGTCAAGCACCGCTCCGCTGGGCCCCGCCGTCTCAAGCACCGCTCCGCTGGGCCCTTCCTGTCAAGCACCGCTCCGCTGGGCACCGCCGTCTCAAGCACCGCTCCGCTGGGCCCTTCCTGTCAAGCACCGCTCCGCTGGGCCCCGCCGTCAAGCACCGCTCCGCTGGGCCCTTCCTGTCAAGCACCGCTCCGCTGGGCCCTTCCTGTCAAGCACCGCTCCGCTGGGCCCCGCCGTCTCAAGCACCGCTCCGCTGGGCCCTTCCTGTCAAGCACCGCTCTGCTGGGCCCTTCCTGTCAAGCACCGCTCCACTGGGCCCTTCCTGTCAAGCACCGCTCCGCTGGGCCCCGCCGTCTCAAGCACCGCTCCGCTGGGCCCCGCCGTCAAGCACCGCTCCGCTGGGCCCTTCCTGTAAGGCACCGCTCCGCTGGGCCCCGCCGTCTCAAGCACCGCTCCGCTGGGCCCCGCCGTCAAGCACCGCTCCGCTGGGCCCTTCCTGTCAAGCACCGCTCCACTGGGCCCCGCCGTCTCAAGCACCGCTCCGCTGGGCCCCGTCGTCAAGCACCGCTCCGCTGGGCCCCGCCATCTCAAGCACCGCTCCGCTGGGCCCTTCCTGTCAAGCACCGCTCCGCTGGGCCCTTCCTGTCAAGCACCGCTCCGCTGGGCCCCGCCGTCTCAAGCACCGCTCCGCTGGGCCCTTCCTGTCAAGCACCGCTCCGCTGGGCCCCGCCGTCAAGCACCGCTCCGCTGGGCCCTTCCTGTCAAGCACCGCTCCGCTGGGCCCTTCCTGTCAAGCACCGCTCCGCTGGGCCCCGCCGTCTCAAGCACCGCTCTGCTGGGCCCTTCCTGTCAAGCACCACTGGCACAATGACAGTGCCGGATCTGTGTCGAGCTACTGTTCACGGTTCACTGTGCCCACCATGCCTCCTCCTTGACCAGTGGAGACTGTTATCCACCTGATGGACTGTGGCTTTGCACTCCCCAGGATGGCACAGTGGGCAAGCCACCCACTGTAGAGACTTGAGAGACTGTGGCTTTGCACTCCCCAGGATTGAACAGTGGGCAACCCACCCACTGTAGAGACTTGAGAGACTGTGGCTTTGCACTCCCCAGGATGGCACAGTGGGCAACCCACCCACTGTAGAGACTTGAGAGACTGTGGCTTTGCACTCCCCAGGAAGGAACAATGGGCATGGTGGCCCCTTCGTGGATCTGGCGTCGTGGACTCATGTGGCTGTGGTGCCCCCCCTTTCCCTTCCCCCTGAGGTGCCTGTAGTTTTGTCATCAGATGCCCCTGCGGTGTTCTCTCCAAAGGACTCAGGTCTCCTGTGTGGGCTTTGCCCTTGTGTTGATACACTTTGGCCCACGGACACTTAGAATGTCATTAAATGTGCAGGACTAATTGCCTCGGTTTCTCGATTGAAGAAAATATTTATTTTATTTTTTAAATATTTTTATTGCTATTTGACCATGACTTATCAGAGGCTATTTTTTACATAAATTTTGATTCACAATTTAATTATGTCTTTGCATTTTTCACGGGGGTTTGGGTGGTGTCACTGTGACTTGTTGCTCTGCATTGGTGTGTACATAGTTTGGGGGAGGTGGGGGTCGCATATGTGTGTGCCGTAAGCTTTCCTCCTCCCCCCTCCCTTGTGTCGTAGGTGCAGTACTCACTGTTGTCGTCTGCGCCGGAGTTCGTACTCGTGGTAGATGAGCAGGTAGACGAGAGCAGGTAGGATGTTTAATTCGGGTTCCATGATGTCCTCGTGGAGTGTTTCCCGTTCGTAGTCTGTTTCCGCCGTGTTTTTATCGGCGGTGCTCCCGCCCCGGAAAAGGTGGCGGATTGGTCAGTTGTGATAGGGTGGGCGGTACATTGTCTGCCGCCTGTCTGTTGGAGGTGACCGCCGCGCTGTTTGTTTGTACCGCTGTGGCGGTCCCTGTTGGCGGTTCCCGCCAGGGTCAGAATTCCATTTTTTGGACCGCCGGCCTGTTGGCGGGTTGGCCGCCGCTTTATCACCGACCGCCAGGGTTAGAATCACCCCCTTAGGCTAGCCTTGTCTATCTCTTTTAGTTAGGTCATCTGCTCTACTGAGAGCGTCTCACCAAGTTGGGGCATTATTATCTCGGTTTGTGTGGTTACTTCCGTGGGGTATACCGGAATATCACCATCACTCCTAGAGGTTATATACATATTCACAGTATATACTCATTATTATCATACCATGTTTTAAGCAGATTAATATGATATATTTGTTCTCTACCAGACCCGTTGGGTATTTCAACCTTGTATGTGGTAGGTGTGACTTGTTCCAGGACAGTATATGGTCCCTGCCAATGTGCAAGTAATTTATTCTCGGTAGAGGGTAATACTACCAACACTTTTTGTCCTACTATTAAGCTACGAGAGCTACTGTGTGCATCATAGTGAGCTTTTTGTTTCTCTTGGGCTTCTCTCAAAGTTTTATGAGCTTCTTCCCATACTTTGTGTAAGTTTTCTTTAAGGTCCTTCGTATAACTGAGGATGCACTTTAGATCATCCTCCGTCTCCTCCCATTTCTGGGCCAACATTTTTAATAAAGTACGCAGTTGTCAACCAAACAAAAGCTCAAAGGGGCTATGTCCGGTAGATGACTGTATATGTGTTCGGAGCAGGTATAGGACTAGAGGTACTTTTTTCTCCCAATCCTTTCCTGAGTCACTTATGACTTTCCTCAATAGTGTTTTATTAGACTTATTGTAGCGTTCTACAAGACCATCTGTTTGGGGGTGATATACGGATGTCCGAATTTGTTTTACCCCAAGTGTTTGACATACTTCGGACATTAGTCTAGACATAAAGGGAGTACCCTGATCTGTGAGTATCTCCTTGGGAAAACCTACTCATGAAAAGAACTCTGTCATGGCCTGGGCTATGGTTTTTGTGGTCATGCTGACTAGTGGGATGGCCTCAGAATACCTTGTAGCATAATCTACAATAACTAACAAGTATTGGTGTCCCTTTACGGTCGATGTTAATGGACCCACTAAATCCATTCCTACCCTGGTGAACGGACATCTATTATAGGTAGGGGCTAAAGGGGAACGGTGCGATCATGGGACAGGTTTATTAACTGGCATTTTGGGCATTCTTGTCAGTGTTTTCTGATATCACCATATACTCCGGGCCAGTAGAACCGTTTGAGGATAGCATCCTCGTTTTTTCCCATCCCTAGGTGACCTTCCCCATTGTCCCGTGCGCTAGGTGGAGAACTTGGTCTGGGTAGCTTTGGGGCACCACCAGCTGTGGTTTTCTATCAGGGATGTCCGGACATATCCTATACAATAACTCACTGGTGTAAAAGTAGGACCTATGACGGATTATCCGGTGCTAATGCAATTTGCCAAGCATTCTTCAGGGTCGGATCTTCTCTTTGGGCCTGCCAAAATTGTCCTGCTATGGACATTATAGCCTTTGGGAAGTCAGAGACAGGGGTTGTGGTGGAAACAGTCTCCTTCTGATAATACTGCCTTTGCCTGCGTTTTTGTTTTTCACTGAGTTTCCCTCTGGGACATTTTCCCTCTATGGTGGAGGATACGAAAGGGGCCTCCTTCCACCAAGAGTCAGCTATGTTGTCCTGATGAACGAGTTACTTACCTTCGGTAACGACTTTTCTGGTGGATACATTAGCTACCTGTGGATTCCTCACTCATTGAATTCTCCCCTTGCGCCAGCATTCAACGGAAATCTTCTTCATAGCTTCTGCACGTCGACGAGGACGTCACAATTGCCCACGCGATGCCGTGTGACGTCATACAGGCAATAAGAGGTCCTCGCCGACGTGCCAACGTCAGTACCAAATTTTTTTACGTGCCTCTGAGACGAATAGGCCACTGAAACAATCAATCATATAACAATATTTAATAACATCAAAAGATAAAAACATCATTCAAAATGTCCATTTTCTTTTTTTTTTAGAACATAAATACATAAATATATACATTATATCTGAAGGCCCTAAAATACCAAGAAGAGCACACCCAACGATAGCTTGGTAAGACCAGACAGGCAACGGGGAGGCGGGAGGGACCGCGAGGAATCCACAGGTAGCTAATGTATCCACCAGAAAAGTCGTTACCGAAGGTAAGTAACTCTTTCTTCTGATGGATACAACTACCTGTGGATTCCTCACTCATTGAATAGAGTCCCAAAGCAGTACCGCACTCGGTGGAGGGAGCCTGAATGGTCAAACCAAGAAATCCTGCAGCACTGACCGTGCAAAATGGCCATCCCTCCTAATCTCCAAATCTAAGCAATAATGTTTTGCAAAAGTGTGGAGGGATGACCAAGTTGCGGCCTTGCAGATGTCAACCACAGGAACACCCCTAGCCAAGGCCGAAGAGGCCAACTTAGCTCTGGTGGAATGAGCTCTTATTCCATCAGGGGGTTCTTTCTTTGCCAGAGAATAACACAGCTTAATGCAAAGAATGACCCACCTGGAGATTGTTCTCTTGTGGACTGCCCTTCCTCTCCTCTTTCCCACGTACCCGATGAAGAGTTGATCCTCCAACCTAAACTCCTTTGTTCTGTCCACATGGAAGCTCAGCGCTCTTCTCGGGTCCAAACGATGCAGTCTTTCTTCCTCTTTCGAAGGATGAGGTGGAGGATAAAAAGAGGAAAGGGTAATAGTCTGGGCTATATGGAAGGGTGAAACAACCTTCAGCAAGAAAGCAGCCTTGGTCCTCGACACCAACTTATCCCCATAAAAGGATGTGTACGGGGGCTTAACAGATAGAGCCTGCAGCTCACTCACTCTTCTTGCTGAAGTAATTGCAACAAGGAAAACAGTCTTCAAAACCAATAACCTTATAGGGCAAGAATGCATTGGCTCAAACGGTGAGCCCATAAGAAATGTTAAGACTATATTTAAATCCCACTGAGGCATAATGAAAGGAGTGGAAGGAAATTTATTAATAAGAGCTCTTAAAAATCTTAATACTAAAGGAGATTTAAATAAGGATGGTTGGTCTGGAAGACACAGAAAGGCTGACAGGGCCGATAAATAGCCCTTGACTGTAGCCACTGCACAACCCCTCTGTGCCAGGGACAAAGCAAAAGACAAGACATCTGATAAGTGGGCACGTAAGGGATCAATTTGTCTTTCTCCACACCAACACACAAATTTAGCCCACCTGCTAGCATAGATAGATTTAGTGGAGTGTCGCCTGGCCGATAAAATAACATCCACTACCTCAGGTGGGAGAGAAAAGGAACTCAGGTTGCCCCATTCAATCTCCAGGCATGAAGGTGCAGGCTCTGGAGGTGTGGGTGTAAAACCTGCCCCTGTGATTGCGAGAGGAGGTCTGCCCTGAGAGGGAGACGGAGCGGGGGGTACAGAGAGAGTTGGAGAAGATCTGAATACCATACCCTCCTTGACCAATCCGGAGCTATTAAGATAACTTGGGCCTGGTCTTGGCGAATTTTCCTCAAAACTCGAGGAATCAAAGGTATGGGGGGAAACGCATAGAGCAACTGGTCGCACCAGGACATCTGAAACGCGCCCCCCAACGTTCCTTGCACCGGATACTGGAGGCTGCAGAACAACAGGCAGTGCGAGTTCTCCCGAGTGGCAAAAAGATCTATTCGAGGGATTCCCCACATCTGGAAGATCTGTCAGACTAGATCTGGGTGAAGACGCCACTCGTGATCGGTCGAGAAGTGCCGACTGAGACTGTCCGTACACATGTTCCAGACTCCGGTCCAGGTGGTTTGCTACCAAGCAAATCCGATGGTCCCTTGCCCAGGACCATAGCCGCACTCTGCTGAGAAGGTACGACCCTACTCCTCCATGTTTGTTTATATACCACATTGCAGTAGTATTGTCCGTCCGGACCTGAACCGACTGACCGCAAAGGGAAGGGAGAAAGGCTTTGAGAGCCAGACGTATTGCCCGCAACTCCAACAGATTTATATGAAATATCTGTTCCACTGGAGAACAATGACCTTTGACCTCCAGGTCCCCCAGATGAGCTCCCCACCCTAGGGTGGAAGCATCCGTTATTACTGTGGTCACCGGTGGAGGTTGTGAAAACGGCCTTCCTTGAGAAAGATTGCCGTCCGCAATCCACCATCTTAGATCTGCTGCAGCGTCCCTGGAGATCTTTACCGATCCCTCGAGATCCCCTTTGTGTTGAGACCACTGCTTCCGGAGGCACCACTGAAGAGCCCTCATGTGTCAGCGAGCGTGAGTGACCAACAGAATGCAAGAAGCAAACAGACCGAGCAGACACAGGACCTTGAGGACTGGAATGACCGCTCCACTTTGAAACATTGGAACCAATGCCTGAATGTCCTGAATCAGCTGAAGCGGAGGAAAGGCACGATTTAATGTTGTATCCAGTACTGCCCCTATGAACAGGAGGCGCTGAGAGGGCTCCAGGTGAGATTTGGGCACATTCACAGAAAAACCCAGGTCGAACAACAACTGGGTTGTCGACTGTAGGTGACGCAACACGAGCTCCGGAGACTTGGCTTTGATCGACCAGTCGTCCAGGTAAGGAAATACCACTATCCCCTTCCTTCTGAGCTCTGCCGCAACCACCGCCATCACCTTTGTGAAGACTCGAGGTGCTGAAGTAAGACCAAATGGGAGGACCGCAAACTGATAGTGCTGCGACCCCACGACAAACCGGAGATACTTCCTGTGCGACTTCAGTATCGGGATATGAAAGTAAGCATCCTACAAGTCGACAGACACCATCCAATCTCCATCGTTCAATGCCAAAAGCACCTGAGCCAGGGTCAGCATCTTGAACTTCTCCTGTTTGAGGAACCAATTCAAGATCCTCAGGTCCAGGATTGGCCTCAAACGACCATCCTTCTTGGGGATCAGGAAGTATCTTGAGTAACAACCCTGACCCCTCTCCTGCTCTGGAACCAACTCCACCGCACCCTTTGAAAAGAGGACTTGAACCTCCGGTTCTAGTAACAGGAGATGCTCTTCTGAACAGTAGGAAGGGCGGGCGGGATGGGGGGTGGAAAATCCCGAAAGGGAAGGGCATAGCCTTTTCCCACAATGCTGGTGACCCAGGAGTCTGATGTTATAACCTCCCACTTGCGGAGAAAGTTCAATAACCTCCCCCCTACAGGAGTGGTATGAGAAGGAATTGGTGGAAGACTAAGGCTGCTTCCCATGCTGCACCCCTCCAGAGGAAGAGGCAGAGTGCTGCTGGGCGGCTCCTCTGGTTCGGACCCTACCACTCCCCCTGTACGATCTGTAGAAGAGAGCAGTGGCGGGTTGTTGCTGAAATCTGCCTTGAAAGGAGGAGAATGAACCATGACCAAACCCCCTAAATCTTCTAAAGAGCCTGGACGAAACAGAAGAGGAGGCCTGCAAGCCTAAAGACTTCGCCGTGGCCCTACTCTCCTTAAACCTCTCTAGGGCAGAGTCCGCCTTGGAGCCAAAAAGTTAATTCCCATCGAAGGGAAGATCCAACAGGGCTGACTGGACATCCGACGAGAAACCAGAGCTACGAAGCTAGGCTTGCCTCCTTGTAGCAACAGCAGTACCCATAGCCCTGGCTACAGAGTCAGTCGTATGCAGCCCAGACTGGATGACTTGGGTCGCCGCAGATTGAGCATCGGAGACCAGACTCAACACCTCCTGAGGCACCTCAGCATGGGACGACTTTATTTCATCCATCAGGGCGTAGATGTATCTTCCCAAAATACATGTAGCATTAGTAGATTTTAAAGCCATGCTGCATGAAGAAAAAGCCTTTTTGGAAGAATGATCCATCTTCTTTGAGTCTCTGTCTGAAGGCACACCTGGAAAAGAACCTGGGGCAGATCGGGATGAACATGAAGCCTGAACCACCAGGCTCTCAGGGGTTGGGTGCCTGGACAGAAAGCCTGGGTCCGCAGGAGCCACTCGATATCTGCGAGCCACCGATCTATTAACTGCCGAAGATGACACCGGCTTCTTCCAGATTTCGAGGATTGGATCTAACAGAGCCTCATTAAAAGGCAGAAGTGGCTCTGCAACTGTTGAAGCAGGATGTAAAACTTCTGTTAAATATTAGGCTTAGGCTCAGATACCGGCAAAGGAAGGTCCAAAAAATCAGCTGCTTTCTTTATAACCGAGTGGAATGAGGGAGATGTTAAGTCCCATTCTGGAGAGGTGTCCAAACCACTAGCTGTATCTAAACCATGGAGGGCCCCCAGAGGTTACTAAATCTCTCCTTCCTCCAACGCCTGCTTCTGATATTCCTGCTCCTCAAGAAGGCGAAGAGCAAGCCTCCTCGAATGCAATCTGGCTTCAATCCTAGGCGTCGGCATGGCTTCAGCAGACGTCGAAGCTTGACGCCGATCCTCGGATCCATCCGACACCGGATCCATCGGCGCCGTGGACTTCTTCGGCGCCGTATGAGGCAGAGGGCGGACAGGAGAACGCCGAGCCAACACCTCCCATAGGAAGGAAGGGCATGAAAGGTGCCGGTCGTAACGGAGCCGGAGCACCCATGTTAAAGGCCAAAGGGCCCGAAGGACCAGCCGGTCCACCACCTGGAGCCATCTGCTGAAAAATAGCAAACATCCATTCAAAAATGCGGAACTGTCGGCTCCTGGGGCCGGGAAAGACGGATACTGTGGAGCCTGGGCTCGAGGTGACATCGGCGCCGGCCCCGGCGTCTGAGAAGCTGGTGAGAACTCCTGACGCTGAGGAACCTCAAACACCGATGGTGGATTCACAGGCGACGTCGGCGAAGCTGGTGAAGCCGGTGATGCAAGAGGCGTCTGCGGCTGTGGAGAGATGGTGGGGCTAACTTCCCATGTTTTTCGGCGTCGAGCTGAAGGCGACCTCGTACGCAATCTCTCCCTACTCGACCGGCGCGAGATTCACGATGACACCGGGAGTCACGATGACGCCGATGGGACCCCGGAGAGGATGACTTGTGTCGATGCCGCTTTTCTTTTTTCTTGGACTTCGCCAAAAAGAGCTTTGCCTCTCGCTCTTTTAACGCCTTCGGATTCATCCGTTGACAAGAGTCACATTTGTCAACGTCGTGGGCGGAGCTGAGACACCACAAACAGTCTGTATGTGGGTCCGTCACTGACATTTTGCCCCGCACTCATTGCAGGGCTTAAAACCAGACTTTCTTTGAGACATTCTTTCTTTCTCAAAGAAAGAAACAGTAACAATAACTGTAACTACGGAGAGTAGTAACAGTAGCTCCCTTGAAGAATAACCGTCGTTAGAATGGCATGGAAAAAAGGGAACTGACGTCGGCGAGGACCTTTTATTGCCTGTATGACGTCAGACGGTGTTGCATGGGCAATTGTGACGTCCTCGTGGACGTGCAGAAGCTAGGAAGAAGATTTCCGTCTAATGCTGGCACAAGGGGAGAATTCATTGAGTGAGGAATCCACAGGTAGTTGTATCCATCAGAATTTCTGTGTTTAGGAGCTGGGAAAAAGCGTCATACTCAGTTCCTATAATCATGTCTTCCCCTAGTTCTGGAATTACGCCCACAGAAAGGTACTCCTCCTGCCCTCTCCAATTAATCTCGATAGTGGCCACAGGGTATGTCTTTCTGTCTCCATGGACACATGTAATTAACACCTGGGTATTGGGGACCCACTGATCTGGTTGTACATAGGTCTGTTTTACAACACATTGGCTGCACCCGGAGTCAATAAGTACGTTCCTCCTCTCTTTACTTATCCACATGGAGGTGGTGTATCTCGCCATGTTATGTCCGAGCCATAAAACACATGTCGTCATGCCTATCTCCATAGGTTCGTCCTTTTTTTAATGGGCAGTTCCTGGCTATATGGCTCCACTCTGCGCAATGAAAGCATTGTGGAGCTGTCATGAATTCTTTGGAAGGGGTCAGATGAGGGATACTGGATCTTTCACTACTAGGACTCGCTATTCATTTGGTACCTAGGGGCTTGGGACTAATGACACGTGAGGTTGTAGGAATGTTTTTATGATGAACACCTCTAAATTCGGGGGCTCGATGGAAGGCACAGGCGAAATCTATTGCAGTGCGGTTACTGAGGCCCGGATGCTGTCTGATCCAGTTTCGGGTGGTGGGTGGGAGGGCATCTAGGTATTGTTCCAGAATAACTGCTTCAAACATCTCATCTTTGGAAGTCTCAGCTGGATTCAACCATTTTCCTCCCGCATGGTATACCCTATAATACAGAGTATGGGGATTTTCCTGTGGTATCCATTTTGTTTGACGGAACCGAACAAGATAGCTTTCCTGGTCCAGACCAATTCTTTCAAGAATAGCTTTCTTGATTTCGCTGTATGCACTACTCCCGGGTTGACTGCCTGATATGCCGTCTGCAGATTGCCTGTTAATAAGTTAGCAATATATTAGCCCTATTTTTCTGTCGGCCAATTGGCTGAACTTGCAACCCTCTCAAAATTAGTAAAGAAAGAATCTGGGTCCTCATTATCCTTATATTTTTGAAGGACAATGCTCGGAACATTGGGGTGTACCCTAGTATTGGCTATGGTTTCTGTTAGCTTTCTAAGATCTGTTTCATGTACCAGATGGTTGTTCGCAATAATTGTGGCCTGGCTTTTTAATGCAGTCTGTAACGCTTCTCGTTCTTCCTTCACCTATTTCAGTTCCTCCTCCCAGAACAACTGGAGATGCCTCTGCCCTTCTGTTAATTTGGCTGTCATATCGGCGAGGGATGGTTTATCTTCCATTACTGTCCATTGTCTGTTGGGGACTTTTCACAAAAATCCCACTTCTGACACCACTGTGACAGGGGATACCGTAAGGATGACTCACAGTCAGCGGCTTCTATGAATTTGTCTGTATTAAGTGATACTAATATGGCACAGTTTATAGTTTTGTTTAGATAACGTTCTGTGATGCCGCTTCTTTATCTACCCACTCTTCCTTGACCTTTTAAACCGAAGACGGAAAGAAAGAACAAAAACAAAATCCAATAGCAAGCATTCTATACAGGCTTAAAGTAGGTACCCGGCCTGTTCCCCTCCCACCTCTCACTCGTATTAGCCAAAAAAAATGATTAGTCCTGTGTCCTTTTCAGGACCATACCTGCCAAGGCCACACTCTCCCCATAGCATGGCCGGATCTCTGGTTTTGCTGCCTCCTGATCCTACGAACTCTGAAGCAGAGAGAAAACCACTGTCGTCGGGTGCCTTTCGCTGGGCCCGGCATCTGTTGTGCAGGGGTGAACTAGGACGGTTCGTCCAACTTCTCCGGGTGCTCCTCCTGGTGCTGCAGCTCGAGGTGCTCCTCCTGGTGATGCTGCTCGTGGTGTTCCTCCTGCTGCTGCTTGAGGTGTTCCTCCTGCTGCTGCTTACGGTGTTCCTCTTGCTGCTGCTGCCACCGACTCCCGGGTCACGCTGAGGAGGGAGTTACAAATCCCCTTGTCACCCGGATGCTGTTGCGGATTGGAGGGTATCATTAACGCATCCGGGTCAGGTAGGACGGATGCGCTGGTGCCCCTAGGGTACTGCGGGATCGACGTCTCGGTTGGCCCGTGACAAGAACCTAAAATAAATTTGTTTCCACTGGGCAGAAAATGCATATTGAGGTTATATATTGGTCTCTACTATTTGGTGGCTCTGACTTCTTTCTGATTCCAAGAACTGCAAAGGAACTGAACATAAAGGAAATTAATTCTGGTGAAAGACAGGGCAGTATGGGGGCCCAAGTACTTGCTATTCTCTCAAACATTTGACTAATGCAAAGGATTCATTAAAGTTCGGCTAGCGTATAGTGGATGGGCAGCGCCACTAAACTCTGTAGGCATGCGTTGAGAGGAACCAAGAGGGAACCTTTTACATGGTATCTGAGATGATGCCCAGTTATAAAATACTACTGGCAACAGGTACATGGAACCCTAGCCACTGTCAGTCATACACCCTTAGGCCCACACTCAAAAGTTGCTCTGCTGAGAATGAAAGGGTGGGGTAACTCTAGGAGTCCAAGATCCCTAGCAACAATTTGGTTTCCAAAGGAACATATCATGATTTTGGAGGTCACAAGAACACCACCACCCTGAAAATGTTGTATAATGGGATGGACTACTGTGTAGATGCTGAGAATGAGATGGCAGTATGTAAGTGCAAGCACCAAAAAGATCTAAGGATTATGGCTTTCCAGATAGGCAGGTGTGGAGTAAATGGAATTTACAGTTGGCTTTCTGGTGCGACCCTGTTTTGTACTTTGCTTATCGTGAAAAACCTACTTGGCTGTATGCTGATGATCCAAGTATTTCATTCCTACATGCAACTGTTATTATGTTGTGTATTATATCCATGTAAATCTAGTAAACAGATGTATAAAACAAAATGAAATGACTAAACAGGTTTAACTGTGACATCACTCAAGACCTATCAGATAAAGAAACTCTTTATTCTGTTACCAATGTATAAGTGTATGTAATATCTGCACCCACACTATTCCTCTGATCAGATAGACCAGTAGCATATTGGTAGAGGATTAATCCAGTCAGCTCTGAATTACATTACAAATTACTTATACCTGGTGTCAATCCACCCAGCCCCACTAGCCTCTGACCTCCCAGCCCTCACTCAAACGAAACACAGTATCCAACAGGTCTGTCCATTGCATCTCATACACAAATGAACGTATAACCCTTTCATATACAAATGAACTATATGTGTCAAGGGCCTCTAAATTAAATACTACTAGCAGGCCTGCAGCACTGAATGTGTCCCACTCACTGACGAAGCCCTTTAAACATGGCTCAGCCCTGCCAGTGCAGAGCCTGTGTATGCAGGTTGACTGCCACAACCTGGCATTCAAAACTCTTTGTCAAGCCTTAAACTCCCCTTTTATTACATACAAGTCAACCCTAAGGTAGGCCCCAGGCATCCCATAGGGCAGGGTGCTAAGTAGCTAAAAAGGCAGGACATGTATTTTAAAGTTTTACATGTCCTGGTAGAGAACAACTCCTAAAGTTGTTTTCACTACTGTGAGGCCTACTCCAATCATAGGTTAACATTGGTAATTCCTTAATAGACCTTTAAGGCAGTACCATGTTTCATATCTCTGGAATGGTAATGATAAATCCTCTTTACTGGTAAAGTCAGATTTAACATTACTATTTTCGAAATGCCACTTTTAGAAAGTGGGCGTTTCTGTGCTCTTACAGCTCTGTGAGCCTGTAGCCTATCTACAATACAAGTCTGGGTTGGGTGACAGCTACACTTTGTGCATTCGCTCTAGACAACCACAAATACAGGAAGGCTAGGTGTGTCTGCGTGTTCAACTGCATTCATCTGCATTCTGATGGCTATTTGTGGGCAGGAGGGGCTGACACATGTAAATAGGCAGTGCCAGTCATCACACAAAGGGCTGATTACCCCCTAGTGATAATCTGAAGTCAGGGCTGAGGAAGAAAGGATACTTGTGCACTTCAGAGATATTTCACTGAAGTAACCCCAACTTCAAAGGCAAGTCTGACCCCACCATTCAGACAATTCTGGGCCTGCGATTGGACTCTGTCAGAAGAACTGCTGTGCTGCATCAAGGAACATCACTCTGTTAGACTGCTAACCTGGAAGGACTGCTTTTCGGCTGTACTGCCCTGCTGGTGTGTAACCTTTCTGAAGGAGAGCTAGACTTTCCCTTGCATCCCAAAGTGATCTCCAAGGGCTTGTGGACTTGCCTCCTGTTGCTAGACTCAGGAATACTAAAATCTCTACTCCTGCTCCTGTGTCAGGTTCGCTGGAAGTGGACCCAGATACTTCCACCAGTGAAATAAATGCATCTCCTGGCTGCTGGAAGTGACAACCGATGCATAAACCTTGTTGGAGAAGTAGAACCGGCGCATAGCATTTTGAGCCAGCGCTTCGCCATCGCATCATTGTCATATCGTAACAACTGCATCAGTTCAGCCACTGCTGAAGGAAAATCAGCGCATCCCTTCACTGTGGGGAGAAAGCCGTTGCATCAGCTTTGGAACCAAAACATTGACATTGCATCAGAACCACAACATGACTGCGACTCCTGAAGGAAGATCGATGCATCCCTTCGCTGCATGGAGAAACCCGGTACATTGGCTTTGAATCTGATGCATCACAGCACTGGCGCTTCGCCTCTGGAACCAGCAACAGCGTGAGGAACATCAACACATTTGTTACTGCGACCAAGACTAAGGTACTTTGCTTAGCAGGCCTTGTGCACCTTGCGTGGATCCTGTAGCCGGCCTGCACTCCATTGCGGGCGGCCTGATCTATTTACTTTGACCCTTGTCCAGCGTGACCTCAAATAACCCCTAAAGCGCTATTTGCATCTAAGCGCAAGAGTCTTTATAAATTCATAATACGATTTCTACTTATTGGATTTTTGTCATTTTTGATCTTGATTTATTTATAAAATTGTCTATTTTCATAAACCTGTGTGGAGTCTTTGTAAGGTGTTTTCACTGTGTCATTGTGTGTGTGTGTGTTCCACAAATATTTTACACATTGCCTCTTTAGGTAAGCCTGACAGCTCTGTGCCAAGCTACCAGAAGGTGAGCACAGGTTATCTTCTAGTTTGGATCTGACTTACCTTGATTAGAGTGGTGGTCCCTACTTGGCCTGGGTGCATACCCCTGCCAACTAGAGCCCCCATTTCTAAAACCTTAGTTCTGCAGTATTGGTTTCTTCATTAGATTTACACACTTTAACAATTCCCTGTGGTTAAGCTAAAATCAACAGTGTTTTTAAAGTATCAATACCTTGGTCATGTGCCCAACAGCAGCTATTGTTTAGAAGCATTTTCATCTCATTTGTCCCAACCCAAACTTTAGCTAAACTGACAAAAGCACTGCACACCCCACTCCCATAAAGGTCACTATAACTCAAATTTCAATTGTTAAAGATAATCAAATAGGCCACGAGTCTCTGACTGGGAAAGAAAGAGGGTTGCACGTGAATCTATGAAAGATACCACTGCAGGACAATTTCATGAGTGCAACTAATTTCTTCTCCAGCACAGGGCTTTTTTTACATTCACATTCTTAAATCGGAATAGCAAGCAGTATACAAAGAATATAATAAGTGGGAAGCTGGATCACTATGATCAAAACAGGACCCACTGAAACATTTGCTGCCATACTGAAGTCCGGAGAGTAATGCATGTGTGTTCTTCCACATGGCTGTGAGGAAACTGTCTGGGATTGGCACTTCTGCATACCTTTGCAGGTGATGCCATGCTTCTGGTAGGGTATGCGCCACTTTACCCACAAAGGGGTTGGGGATATCGCTTTCTACAAGCAGAATGTAAGTGGGGCGTGGCCTAGCCTTCAGCAAGATGGCCGTCACTCTGTGAGGCTCTGCTGGGCTTTGGGCCTAAATCCTTAATTTCTCCTTTTTGAATGGCTGATTTTAATCCGCGCTGCCCTGGGGACCCTTGGGGACCTGTGTGCCGCCATCGGTCTCGACGGCGGTCCCAACACCAGCTATGGGCTTGTTTTACTCTGCCGGCTTCCTGGGGACAGGCCTCGCGGACGAGCGGGGCATGTGGTGTTGAAGGCTGCACGCCCTTTGGCCGCGCTGTGGCTGGCGGGCCTTGCCGGGCAGCGTTGTTCTCGGTGGCATTGAGGGGAGAAAGAGGGGGGCACTAGGGCCTCCCCTTGCAGGATTTGGGGTGCTGGAGCACTGCGGCTCCGTCCCAGCGGTATGGGCGGGGCTGGAGAAAGGAGGCCTCCTTGGTGAGCCCGCCTGCGCTTGGATTTTTGCAGCGCAGGCCTGAAGCCTTGAGTTGCGGGGGCGCAGTGGTTTGCTCTCCCCCAGTGGTCGGCAAGTGGGGGGGGGGCGGCCGCGGGGGCCTCTGCATTGTTTGGGAGCCGAGGGAGCCTGCTGCTATGGGGGCCTGGCGGCGTGCCCTGTTTATTGGGGGGTCGGCTGCTGGTTGAATCGGCCCGGCGCAACTGGATTTCAAGACCTTGCACTGTACGGGTCAGTGGAATTCTTGGTGTTGCTGCTCCCGGGTCCCTTAAGAATGGTTTTTTTTTTGTGGACTTAGCTGGAGAGGGCTCGGCCGGACGACGGGCCGTTCAGGCCGCTGCCACTTTGCTGTTTTTGATTGTACGCGGGCTGTGCGCATTGTCTGATGCTTGGCCCTGCCGGGAGGTGCGACCATGCGGCCTGTTTCCGCTTTGGCCGGCCTGCTCAGTGTGGTTTCCTGGAGCTCCAGTGGTGCCTGCTGATGTGAGAAGTCTTTGAGTTGACCCCCTCGGGTGTTGTCTGGGGCTGGGTGGTCTGCGTCGACGCCGGGTGGCCGCTGGACATGGCCAAATATGATCAGCGACAGTCAAAGCTCACCTTCGATGGTGGGAAAAAGAGAGGAGCCTCCTCTGCCTCTCTGCCTGGGGATGGGCCGCGGCTGAGGGCGGCCCAGAGGCCTCAGTCAAGGCTATGTTCCAGGATCTCCATAGCAGCCTTGCAGGCATCGACGCCAAGCTAGACCATATGACTGAGCAGCTGGACCGCATTAAGACTAGAGTGGACGACCATGACTCTAGACTTGATCATTTGGAGTCGCGCACATCTGATCTGGAGGACCACCATAATGGCGAAAGGGAATGACTGCTCCAAATGGAGCGAGTGTTGGACATTATTTGCAATAAGAATGAGGATTTGGAGGTGCGCTCTCGCCGTAACAACATAAATATAATTGGTCTGCCTGAAACCACGGATATGGTACGAATGGAAGATTTTGTGGAGGCCATGCTCTCGGAACTCTTTCCCGGAGAGCTCTCCCAGTTGCTCGTGTGTGAGGGAGTGCATAGGTCCTTGGGCCCTCGGCCCCCGCCTGGTACTCCTCTGCGTCCCATAATAGCTCACCTGCTAAACTATCCTGACAGGGATGCTGTCCTCAGGCTGGCCCGGAGTGGAGACCGGTGACATACAAGAATACTGAACTTAATTTTTCCTGGATTACAGCCCCGAGGTTCAGGCTGCGCGGCGTGCTTTTTTGCCAGTTAAGCGCTTGCTGAGTCAGACAGACGCTAGATTTTCTCTTGTCTACCTAGCGAAGCTCAAGGTCAAGCATAAAGGGAACCTGTTTTTCTTCACTGACCCGAAGATGGTGGCTAAATTTGCTAAGACAGTGCTGAAGCGGCCAGAGACTTTAGTGTCCAGGCTAGGGCTTTTTCCTGGATGCCGGCTTCTTGGAGGCGTGTTAGTAGGGTGCGGTGGCAGACCGTGTCGAAGGCCGCTGAGAGGTCTAGGAGGATGAGGGCGGAGGTCTCGCCGTGGTCGAGTTGGCGTCTGATGTCATCTGTGGAGGCGATGAGGGCGGCCTCGGTGCTGTGGTTGCGTCTAAATCCGGGTTGTGAGGGGTCGAGGACGTAGTTGTCTTCGATGTGGCGTGTCAGTTGAAGGTTGACGATCTTTTCTGCGACTTTTGATGGGTAGGGGAGGAGGGAGATGGGGCGGAAGTTCTTGAGGTCCTTGGGGTCGGCTTTGGGTTTCTTGAGGAGGGCGTTGATGTCTGCGTGCTTCCAGCTTTCCGTGAACGTGCCTGTTTCGAAGGAGGCGTTGATGATCTTGCGGAGTTGGGGCGCTGATAGATTCGGCTTTGTTGAAGATGTGGTGGGGGCAGGGGTCAGTCGTGATCCAGAGTGGATGGAGTTCATGATTTTGCGTGTTGCGTCGTCGTCGACATTGGACCAGGCGGTGATGGGGTTGACGATGCTTGGGTTCGAGGTGGTGATGAAGGTGGGCGTGGTGGGGGTGTTGAAGCTGCTGTGGATGTCGGCGATCTTGCTGTGGAAAAAAGCGGCGAGGGAGTCGCAGAGTTCCTGAGAGGGCGGGATGTCGTTGACGTTGGTGCTGGGGGTGGACAGTTCCTTTACGATGCGGAAGAGCTCTTTGCTGTCGTGTGCGTTGTTGTCTAGGCGGTCTTTGAAGGAGGACCTTTTGGTGGTCCTGATGAGGTGGTGGTGTCGGCGGGTGGCGTCTGTGAGGGTTACGTGGTTGTCCGGTGTGCGTTCATGGAGCCATTTCTTTTCCAGTTTCTTGCAGGCGCATTTGGAGGCCAGGAGTTCGTCGGTGAACCAGGAGGCTTTCTTGCTTGCGAGGTTGCTGGGGGGTTTCTTCAGTGGGGCGAGGATGTTGGCGCAGTTGATGATCCATTGTCTGAAGTTGCAGGCAGCGGTGTCTGGGTCGGTGGGCTCGTTTGGTGGGTTCTGGGAGAGGGTGCTGAGAAGTTGTTCTTCGGTGACTTTGCCCCAGTTGCGGCGGGGGAGTTGGCGGCTGTGGTGGTGTGCGGTGTTTTTGTTGTAGGTGAAGTGGATGCAGTGATGGTCGGTCCAGTAGGGTTCGGTGGTGTCTTTGAAGGTAACGTGGTCGCTGGTGGAGGAGATGGCGTCCAGTGTGCGTCCAGCGGCGTGGGTTGGTGACGTGACGAGTTGTCTGAGTCCGAGGTTCGTGAGGTTGCTGATCAGCGTGGTGGAGTTGTGGTTGTTGTTGTTCTCGAGGTGAAAATTGAGGTCCCCGAGGAGGATGTAGTTCGTGGAGGTGAGCGCGTGGGTGCTTGCGAGGTCGGCGATGGCGTTGCAGAACTGGGCCCGTGGTCCGGGGGGTCTGTAGACGAGCGTTCCTCTGAGGGTGGTGTTGGGGTCGGTGTGGATCTGGAAGTGTAGAAGCTCTGCAGTGTTGAAGTGGTCGTCGGGGTGGGTGGTGATCTTGAGGGAGGATTTGTGGATGATGACGAGTCCTCCTCCGTAGCCGTGGATGCGGTCCCAAGCGCACAGAGAGGACAGAAACAATCAAGTGACTACTAGGCAACAAATACTAGCACAGAGGATACAGATTGAGTGACAGAGACGTGAATAAGATACAGTGAATACAGTGGGCACAACAGAGACAAACGAAGTGAATACAAACAAGACAGAAGCAAACCTGACTGCCCACCACTAGGCCACCAGGGATGAGGCGCAGGCGGGGGCCTGTGGGTGGAGGAGGGACTCGAACACGGGCAGCAGCGGCAGTCAGGGACAGAGCACATGCAGGGTGCGCTGCGCGGCGGGGGGATTGTCCTGTCCTGACAACAGGGTCAGAGAACGCGCCCTCGAAGTGCAGCGACCTGCATTATGAGGGTGTGGAGGGAGGGAGGAGGAGCTGGGGGCGGGCCGAAGCGGCGGGAAAGCGGGTGAGGGAGCGGCGAGTGGGGAGGGGGGGTGAGAAATAACGCTAGGTAGCTAGAGGGGAGGGGAGGGGGAGGTCAAGGGGTGTAGAGTAGGGGAAAAAGTCAGGGAAGCGGGCGGATGGCGCTGGATTGGGGGTGGGGGGTCAGAGGAGGAGGGAGACGCCAAGGGGAGAGAGCAAGATGTGGAACAAGCGCACAGAGAGAACAGAAACAATAAAGTGACTACTAGGCAACAGATACTAGCACAGAGGATACAGATTGAGGGACAGAGACAACGTGAGTAAGATACAGTGAATACAGTGGGCACAACAGAGACAAACGAAGTGAATACAAACAAGACAGAAGCAAACCTTACTGCCCACCACTGGGCCCCAGGGATGAGGCGCAGGCGGGGACCTGCGGGTGGAGGAGGGCCTCGAACACGAGCAGCAGCGGCAGTCAGGGACAGAGCACCTGCAGGGTGCACTGCGCGGCGGGGGGAGCGTCCTGTCCTGACAACAGGGTCAGAGAACGTGCCCTTGAAGCGCAGCGACCTGCATTAAGAGGGGGTGGAGGGAGAGAGGAGGAGCTGGGGGCGGGGCCAAAGCAGCGGGAAAACGGGCGAGGGAGCGGCGAGTGGGGTGAGAAATAACGCTAGGTAGCTAGAGGGGAGGGGGAGGTGGGAGGGCAGGGGGTGTAGAGTAAGGGAAAAAGTCAGGGAAGCTGGCGGATGGCGCTGGATTGGGGGTCGGGGGGTCAGAAGAGGAGGGAGACGCGCAAGGGGAGAGAGCAAGATGTGGAACAAGCGCACAGAGAGGACAGAAACAATAAAGTGACTACTAGGCAACAGATACTAGCACAGAGGATACAGATTGAGTGACAGAGACAACGTGAATAAGATACAGTGAATACAGTGGGCACAACAGAGACAAACGAAGTGAATACAAACAAGACAGAAGCAAACCTTACAGCCCACCACTGGGCCACCAGGGATGAGGCGCAGGCGGGGGCCTGCGGGTGGAGGAGGGCATCGAACACAGGCAGCAGTGGCAGTCAGGGACAGAGCACCTGCAGGGTGCGCTGCGCGGCGGGGGGAGCACCCTGTCCTGACAACAGGGTCGGAGAACGCAAAGGCTTTGACATCTGTGATGGATGAGGTTGCTCTGGTGGATCTGTGGAGGGCAAAACATGGCGCTGCGCGGGAGGGCACGTGTATTAATTATGCCCACAGCCGTTGGTCCCGTATAAATCGCTGGCTGGGCACGCGTGACGTGGAGCTCTGGGTGCTGTCAGTGGAGTATCTGGCCCGCACTTTATCTGATCACTCACCAGTAAAATTAGTCCTGGTGGTGCCAAGGGGGTTGGAGCGAACGTTTATGTGGCGGCTGCCGCCTGGGGCTCTCTGGGATCAGGTTTTTCGGGAGGAGCTTTGTGAGGCCATAGTGCATTTTTCACTGAGAACAGTGAGTCTGTGAACTCTGCGGGTACCCTATGGGAGGCCTTTAGGGTGGTCATCTGGGGTGTATGCCTCTCAAAGCAGCACAGTGTACTGAGGGCGCTTCGTCGGGAGTTGGCTGATCTAGAGGGGAAGATAGCAGATTTGGAGCGGCGCTTGGTGCTGGACTGGTCAGGTGCGGTGCTTGCGGCTCTTCGGAGTGCTGTGTCCTTGTACGAGAAAGCCTCGCTTCAGGAGATCTGTTTTCTGGGGAAGTTTGCCAAGGCGAGACGGTATGGTGAGGGGAAGAGGGCCGGACGCACGTTGGGAATATGTTGTGGAGGCCATGGGCCAGCAATTATGTCACTGAAATTGACAGTGCGGAGGGTGATTGCGTTGCTAGGACGCTGGGTGTCATTAAGGTTTTCTCCTCTTTTTTTGCGAATTTGTATGCGTAGCCCTCCAGGCTGGATGCTGTTGCGGCTCAGGATTATTTTTCACAGATTGCCCTGTTCTGGTTTGAAGATGCGCAGCGTTCTTATTTTGATGCTCCCTTTTCAGGAGAGGAGGTCACTGCTGCGATTCGTAGTTTACCTGGAGACAGGGCTCCTGGGCTGGATGGCTTGACTCCTGCATTCTATAAGGAGTACTCTGAAATACTTGCTCCACATCCTTTGGAGGTCTACGCGGAGGATATGGAGACCGGGATTCTTCCCACCTCCCTGCGTGAGGCTTTGATTGTTACAATCCTTAAACCTGGCAAGGACCCTTATAGCTGCGACTCATATCGCCAGTTCTCTATGACAACAAAATCTTGGCTAAGATGACTGCGGCGCGGCTACAGCCACTGCTCCTGAAGCTGGTGCTGCCAGATCAGTCTGGGTTTGTGCCTGGCCGGTCCACGTTACATAATTTGCATACGTTCTTTGCGGTTGCCAGCTCTATGGGGCCTGCGGACGACGCAGTGGCGGTGTTTTTAGATGCTTCCAAGGCCTCTGACTCGCTAGCTTGGGAGAATATGTTTGTGTTGCTTGCTAGGGTCGGTCTGAGTGCATGCTTTGTGAACTTGAACAGATTGCTGTATCGCCCCCCACTGTTAGGCTGCGCCTCAATGGGAATATTTCTGAACCTTTTCCGGTTGCCCGAGGAACCCGCCAGCGATGTCCTTTGTCCCCACTCCTTTTTGCAGTGCCCATGGAGCCTCTTGCGGTTTGGCTGAGACAACATCACAGTTAAGTGGGACTGCCGTTCCGGCAGCTGCCCATTTTAATATCTATGTACGCGGATGACACTGCGTGATATGTTCGCGAGCTGCAGAAGAATCTTGATGTTTTGTTGGACGAAATTGTGCGCTTTGGTACCTTCTCTGGGATTGCGATCAATTGGTCTAAGTCTGTGGTGATGCCTTTGGTGGCTGGTGTGGCGGACATCCCTTCCCGGTATCCGATTGGTTGGACGAGTGGCATTACCTGGGGGTTTGGTTGAACTATGATGTTCCCAAATTTTTGTATTTGTTTGTCAACCTCCCTCTTCTTCTTCCGTTGAGCTTTATGCAGCATCTTCGCACTGCCTTGATACGTCTGGGCTGGCCGGCAGCCCCGAATTGCTTGGGAGAAGCTGATGCTTCCGTTTGAGCTGGGTGGCCTGGCTCATTTTGCGTATTATTGGTTGCGCCCGGTCCGATATTTGCCGCATCTTTCTCCTGAGACCGACGTGGTGTGGCCGGATAGTTTGTCTCGTATACTTGGAAACCCTTCCCGGCCTAGACCGCGCGGCGTTGACACAGTGACGTGTACCGCGCACACTTGGACTGTATTGATGCATTGCTCTGGGGTGGGCGTGCCCCCTCGCTGCCGGTTCTCTCAGTCGCGGACTGTAGGAAGTTGGCTCTGTATGCACTATTTCAAAGTAAGGAATAGTATGCACAGAGTCCAAGGGTTCCCCTTAGAGGTAAGATAGTGGCAAAAAGAGATAATTTAATGCTCTATTTTGTAGTAGTGTGGTCAAGCAGTAGGCTTATCAGAGGGTAGTGTTAAGCATTTGTTGTACACACACAGGCAATAAATGAGGAACACACACTCAAAGACAATTCCAGGCCAATAGTTTTTTGTACAGAAAATAGCTTTTCTTAGTTTATTTTAAGAACCACAGGTTCAAGATTTACAAACAATACTTTAAATGAAAGGTATTTCACTTAGGAACTTCAGGAACTTTGAATTAGCAAAATAGCATATACAGTTTTCACATAAATGGCAATAAGCTATTTTAAAACTGGACACAGTGCAATTTTCAACAGTTCCTGGGGGAGGTAAGTGTTTGTTAGTTTTGTAGGTAAGTAAACCACCTACAGGGTTGAAAGTTGGGTCCAAGGTAGCCCACCGTTGGGGGTTCAGGGCAACCACAAAGTTACCACACCAGCAGCTCAGGGCCGGTCAGGTGCAGGGGTCAATGTAGTGCCCAAAACACATAGGCTTCAATGGAGAAAGGGGTGCCCCGGTTCCAAACTGCCAGCAGGTAAGTACCCGCGACTTCGGAGGGCAGACCAGGGAGGTTTTGTAGGGCACTGGGGGGGACAGAAGTCAGCACAAAAAGTACACCCTCAGCGGCACGGGGGTGGCCGGGTGCAGAGTGCAAACAGGCGTCAGGTTTGCAATGGAGTTCAATGGAAGACCCAGGGGTCTCTTCAGCGAAGCAGGACGGCAAGGGGGGGGCTCCTCGGGGTAGCCACCACCTGGGCAAGGGAGAGGGCCACCTAGGGGTCGCTCCTGCACTGGAGGTCGGATCCTTCAGGTCCTGGGGGCTGCGGGTGCAGTGTCCTTACCAGGCGTTGGGTTCTTAGAAGCAGGCAGTCGCGGTCAGGGGGAACCTCGGGATTCCCTCTGCAGGTGTCGCTGTGGGGACTCAGGGGGGTCAACTCTGGCTATGCACGGGCTCGCAGTCGCTGGGGAGTCCTCCCTGTAGTGTTTGTTCTCCACAAGTCGAGCCGGGGGCGCTGGGTGCAGAGTGCAAAGAATGACGCTTCCGGCCGGAAACGTGTGTTCTTTCAAAGTTGCTTCTTTGTTGCAAAGTTGCAGTCTTTGTGGAGCAGGGCCGCTGTCATCGGTAGAGCTTGGTCGTTTTAGATGCAGGGTAGTCCTCTAAGGCTTCAGAGGTCGCTGGACCCTGTGGAAAGCGTCACTGGAGCAGTTCTTTTGAAGTGGGGAGACAGGCCGGTAGAGCTGGGGCAAAAGCAGTTGGTGTCTCCGTCTTCTCTGCAGGTTTTTCAGCTCAGCAGTCCTTCTTCGTCTTAGGTTGCAGAAATCTAGTTTCCTAGTTTCTGGGGAGCCCTTAAATACTGAATTTTAGGGGGGTGTTTAGGTCTGGGGGGTTAGTAGCCAATGGCTACTAGCCCAGAGGATGGCTACACCCTCTTTGTGCCTCCTCCCTGAGGGGAGGGGGGCACATTCCTATCCCTATTGGGGGAATTCTCCATCTGCAAGATGGAAGATTTCTACAAGTTAGAGTCACCTCAGCTCAGGACACTTTAGAGGCTGTCCTGACTGGCCAGTGACGACTCCTTGTTTTTCTCATTATCTCCTCCGGCCTTGCCGCCAAAAGTGGGGCCGTGGCCGGAGGGGGCAGGCAACTCCACTAGCTGGAGTGCCCTGGGGTGCTGTAACAAAGGGGGTGAGCCTTTGAGGCTCACCACCAGGTGTTACAGTTCCTGCAGGGGGAGGTGATAAGCATCTCCACCCAGTACAGGCTTTGTTACTAGCCACAGAGTGACAAAGGCACTCTCCCCATGTGGCCAGCAACATGTCTGGTGTGTGGCAGGCTGCTAAAACCAGTCAGCCTACACGGGTAGTAGGTTAAGGTTTCAGGGGGCACCTCTAAGGTGCCCTCTGGGGTGTATGTTACAATACAATGTACACTGGCATCAGTGTGCATTTATTGTGCTGAGAAGTTTGATACCAAACTTCACAGTTTTCATTGTAGCCATTATGATACTGGGGAGTTCGTGTATGACAGACTCCCAGACCATATACTCTTATGGCTACCCTGCACTTACAATGTCTAAGGTTTTGCTTAGACACTGTAGGGGCATAGTGCTCATGCACTTATGCCCTCACCTATGGTATAGTGCACCCTGCCTTAGGGCTGTAAGGCCTGCTGGAGGGGTGACTTATCTAATCCTGTAGGCAGTGTGAGGTTGGCATGGCACCCTGAGGGGAGTGCCATGTCGACTTAGTCTTTTTATCCTCACCATCACACACAGCAGTGTGTCTGTGCTGAGTGAGGGGTACACAGGGTGGCATAAGACATGCTGCATCCCTTAGAGACCTTCCCTGGCCTCAGGGCCCTTGGTACCAGGGGTACTAGTTACAAGGGACTTACCTGGATGCCAGGGTGTGCCAATTGTGGAAACAAAAGTACAGGTTAGGGAAAGAACACTGCTGCTGGGGCGTGATTGGCAGGGCTCAGCACACTTTCAAATCATAACTTGGCATCAGCAAAGCCAAAAAGTCAGGGGGTAACCATGCCAAGGAGGCATTTCCTTACACGGACGCTGAGATGTTTCAAGATGTGAAACTGCACGGCTTCCTTCATGATTTAAATTTAGCTGCATTGGGTGACTGGTTTGTGGATGGGCGTCTGATTTCTCCAGGGGGCGGTGGCGCCACTGCTTTGCAGCGGTTGTATGTTTTGCGAGTCTGCACCATGCTGCGTGCTTGCTTCTCTAGTTCTTCTGATGCTCTATTGGTGTGCCAGGCTCTGGAGGTGCTGTGTCGTGCTCAGTTGCCGCATAGGCTCATTACTAAATTGTATGCAAGATCAGCAAAGTGGTGTTGCGGGCACGGCTAGGTCTTGCTGGGAGGCGGATCTCGGTGTGACTATATCGGAGGAGGAGTGGCAGAGATGCTGTGCGCATATGAGAGTTCTGTCTCCCAATTATAGGTTGCGTCTGATTCATTTCAAGTTCCTACATCGCCTGCACTACACCCCACGAGGCCTCTGCTCTATGGGCCTTCGCGCAGATGCGTGATGTGAACGGTGTCGCACCCCTTATGCCGGATTTCTCCATCTCGCATGGGAGTGCGGCGAGGTCCACGCTTTTTGGATGGAGGTCATTCATATGATGGAGGAGATGACTGGTTTGGTACTGCCCCTGTCACCATGACTGGCACTGCTTGAATGCGTGGATGAGGTGCGGCAGACATATAGGAGGCTGGTGGGCCTGCTTCTCTTGCTGGCTAAGAGCAGGGTTGCTATGTGTTGGGGCCGGGGGCGGGCCCCTCGGGGATCTGACTCGTTGCGCGACGCTTCCTATTGCCAAGAGCAATTGATCATATTTTGGGAGCTGGCTCCTGAGGGGTCTTGGCCTCAGGACATATGGGCTCCACTGCGTCCTTTTTTGTGCAGATTTGCATGCATTGTGTGTGTGATAATGCGTCGAGTGGTTCTGATCTCTTGCGCCTTCAACTGTGCTGTGATTACAATACATAGCTGATTGGACATTGCACACCACTGCGCCCTTGTTTTTTTGCCCGCCCCTTCCCTCGTCTCTCTCTGTCCTTGTTGGTTTTGTGTTAGTTCCTAGCCCTATGAATGCCTAGTTTCTTGTCAAACGTTCCTTGGTTTATGTTCTACACGTCTACATTGCTATGGTTGGGGCTCCTTTGGTAGCACTGGAACTTTTTGATGATGCGCATCGGCCGACATCCCTTGGGTGCTTTGGCGACAAGGATTAGGGCCCTAGATGTAGGCTGGAACAATGTTACATTGCCAAAGTTTTTCTGTTCATTGGACTTGTCTTCTGTTGGTTTTTATTGTATGTTTCATATAATACTCAATGAATAAATAAAAAAAGCAGAATGTAAGCAGGCTAAGAGCCACCATGCAACACCTCACTTTGACAGGGTGTGTTTCCTGCCAGGGAAACCAAAAGAGATGAAAAACTGGTCAGTTTGGTTAGTCATGTGCATGTAAAACATTATCCATTTACTAACATCTACTAAGCGTAGTGCTCTTTCAGCTGATGTGGATGGATTTGGAAACAAAGAACAAAGAATCACAGAAGTTGGAAGGAAGCTAGGGCATGAACTATGTTCTTGGAAAACTACAGATATGATTCCTTTATTGTGTAGTTATGAAGCTCTTCCATTCTCACTGCTGATGTTAATAGTTAATCCCAAATGAGGACAGTGTCGTCGGCAGCTACACAGGATGGCCACAGGCTAGCTGAGCTCTTATCCCCACAGCAAATATCCATACATAAAAAAAACATCAACTGGTTACTGGTCCTGATGCGAATAGCCTCCAGGAAGAAATGTCAGAAGGCTGTAGATAACTGAGTTGGATTCTGAGATTGCTCCCACATTCTGCAGAGTCAGATGGTAAGCTTTGACTATGCAACACGCGACGCAAAGGCCCGAGCAGAGGAACAGCTGATTGAGGCTGACAGTGGGGGCTGCCACTTATGAGTCTGCCTTCATTATGCCCATCTGACTCAGAGTTAGCGACCACCTGATCTGCTGGTGACCCAAGAAAAGCAAGCCGGGCTAAGAAGCAAGATCTGAGGTTGTGGGCAGCACAAATAAAGCCCCTAGTGGTTGGAGCGCTGGGAGCGATGCTTGCCATCTTGGGAGAGGAAGGACTCCCAAAGCAGGGTGCTGCTTAACAATTACATGGTGTAGGAACTTGGCTCTGTATATACTATTTCAAAGTAAGAAATAGTGTGCACAGAGTCCAAGGGTTCCCCTTAGAGGTAAGATAGTGGCAAAAGTAGATAAATCTAATGCTCTATTTTGTGGTAGTGTGGTCGAGCAGTAGGCTTATCAGAGGGTAGTGTTAAGCATTTGTTGTACACACACAGGCAATAAAGGAGAAACACACACTCAAAGACTTACTCCAGGGCAATAGGTTTTTATATTGAAAAATATATTTTCTTAGTTTATTTTAAGAACCACAGGTTCAAGATTTACAGTTAATACTTTAAATGTAAGGTACTTCACTTAGATACTTTAGGAACTTTGAATGAAAACAATAACATGTACAGTCTTTGTAAAAATGGCAATAAGCTATTTTCAAAGTGGACAACAGTTTCTGGGGAGGTAAGTAAAGGTTAGTTTTGGAGGTAAGTAAAAGACTTACAAGTCTCAAGACTGGGGCATAGGCAGCCCACCGTTGGGGGTTCAAGGCAACCCCAAAGTTGCCACACCAGCAGCTCAGGGCCGGTCAGGTGCAGAGGTCAAAGAGGTGCCCAAAACACATAGGCACCTATGGGGGACAGGGATGCTCCGGTTCTATTCTGCCAGCAGGTAAGTACCTGCGTCCTCAGGGGCAGACCAGGGGGTTTTTGTAGAGCACCGGGCGGGGGGGGGGGGGGGGGGGGGGGGGGGGGGTTCAGACACGAGAAGTCACACAAAGTACACCCTGAGCAGCACAGGGGCGGCCGGGTGCAGTGAACAAAGCACAAAGGGTCACTCTAGTGGTGCAGGCAGGCACAGGGGGGCTTCTCGGGACAGCCACCACCTGGGCTAGGCAGAGGGTCACCTGGGGGGTCACTCTTGTGCTGGAGTTCGGTTCCTTCAGGTCCCGGGGGCTATGGGTGCAATGTTGGTTCCGGGTGTCGGGTCCCTTGTTACAGGCAATCGCAGTCAAGGGGAGCCTCTGGATTCTCTCTGCAGGCGTCGCTGTGGGGGCTCAGGGGGGTCGTCTCTGGTTACTCACGGGCTCGCAGTCACCAGGGAGTCCTCCCTGAGGTGTTGGTTTTCTGCAGGTCGAGCCGGGGGTGTCGGGTGCAGAGGGTGAAGTCTCACGCTTCCGGCGGGAATCGTGAAGTCTTTGGAAGTTGCTTCTTTGTTGCGAAGAAGTTGCAGGTTTTGAACAGGGTCGCTGTTCATGGGAGTTTCTTGGTCCTGTAGTCCAGGGCAGTCTTCTGAGGCTTCAGAGGTCGCTGGTCCCTGTCAGATGTGTCGCTTTAGCAGGTTTTCGAAGTTGGAGACAGACCGGTAGGGCTGGGGCCAAATCAGTTGTCATCTTCCTCCTTCTCTGCAGGCTTGTAGGTCAGCAGTCCTTCTTCTTTCTTCAGGTTGCAGGAATCTGATTTCCTGGGTTCAGGGTTGCCCCTAAATACTCAATTTAGGGGTGTGTTTAGGTCTGGGGGGCAGTAGCCAATGGCTACTGTCCTTGAGGGCGGCTACACCCTCTTTGTGCCTCCTCCCTGTGGGGAGGGGGCACATCCCTAATCCTATTGGGGGAATCCTCCAAAACCAAGATGGAGGATTTTTAAAGGCAGGGGTCACCTCAGTTCAGGACACCGTAGGGGCTGTCCTGGCTGGTGGGTGACTCCACCTTGTTTTTCTCATTATCTCCCCTGGACATGCCGCCAAAAATGGGGGCTGTGTCCAGGGGGCGGGAATCTCCACTAGCTGGAGTGCTCTGGGGCATTGTAACACAAAGCTTGAGCCTTTGAGGCTCACTGCTAGGTGTTACAGTTCCTGCAGGGGGGAGGTGTTTAGCATCTCCACCCAATGCAGGCTTTGTTTCTTGCCTCAGAGAGCACAAAGGATTTCACCCCAGGGGGTCAGAAACTCGTCTCTCAGCAGCAGGCTGGCAGAGACCAGTCAGTCCTGCACTGAACGATTGGGTAAAATACAGGGGGCATCTCTAAGATGCCCTCTGTGAGCATTTTTTAATAAATCCAATACTGGCATCAGTGTGGGTTTATTATTCTGAGAAGGTTGATACCAAACTTCCCAGTATTCACTGTAGCCAATAGGGAGATGTGGAGTTTGTTTTCAACAAACTCCCAGCCCATATACTTAATATGGCCACGATGTACTTACAATGTCTAAGAATAGACTTAGACACTGTAGGAGCATATTGCTCATGCAGCTATGCCCTCACCTGTGGTATAGTGCACCCTGCCTTAGGGCTGTAAGGCCTGCTAAAGGGGTGACTTACCTATGCCACAGGCAGTAATTTGTGTGCATGGCACCCTGAGGGGGATGCCATGTCGACTTTGCCTTTTTCTCCCCACCAACACACACAATCTGCAATGGCAGTGTGCATGTGTTAGGTGAGGGGTCCCTAAGGGTGGCACAACACATGCTGCATCCCTTAGAGACCTTCCCTGGCCACCGGGCCCTTGGTACCACTGGTTCCTTTTACAAGGGACTTATCTGTGTGCCAAAGGTTTGCCAATTGTGGAAACAATGGTACATTTTAGGTGAAAAAATACTGTGCTGGGGCCTGGTTAGCAGGGTCCCAGCACACTTCTCAGTCAAGTCAGCATCAGTATCAGGCAAAAAGTGGGGGGTAACTGCAACAGGCAGACGCATCTGAGCCATTTCCTTACACGCGGCCTAGAACAGTGGTTCCCAACCTTTTGATTTCTGTGGACCCCCACTTTAACATTAATGGAACCCAGGGACCCCCACTGAATCATGGGAATCCAGGGACCCACGTCTGAGTCATTACTGGAAGCTGGGGACCTAATTTGTCAATTTTTATTAATATTTTTTAATTTTCTAGGCTCTCGCGGACCCCCTGAGAAGGCTTCGCGGACCCCCTGAGAAGGCTTCGCGGACCCCCAGGGGTCCCCGGACCACAGGTTGGGAACCACTGGCCTAGAACTATCAACGGGCCTTGATTGCTGCCACACTGTCAGTTGTACATGTGGCATAGATTTTGATGAGAAGGTGTCATTGGGGGTTATGTATTGGTATTGTAACGCCGCGCCTCGTTGCAGCGTCTTTTTTTCTGACCGCGGTCGGATCACGCTGCCGATTGTTTCCAGCATTTTCTTGCCGTTTTGGCAACACGTGCCGGGAAGCGCGTATTGCGCACCCGGTTTCGTCGCCCTTACCAACTTTAGGGCATTGTCTTCTCTCCTGCTGGTGGTGGTCTTTTTTCTGGTCTTTTTCTTGCTTTCTGTGTACTGCTTTCCTTAGTGTTCCTGCTGGTGTCCATGTTGTCTTCTTCTGTTTTCATTTTCCAACATGCTCTTTTTCTTATATACTACATCCTTTTTTCCTATTCTTTTCTATGGGCTTTTCCTAATTCAAGATGGTGTCGTTTTCATTTCCTTTGATGTCACTTCCTCTTTTTCAGTATATAAGCCATTCAGTCTTGTTCTACCTTGCGTGGCAAACACTTCCCTTTGGTAGTGCTCTTTGCTCCTGTTCGTCGTTCCTGTTTTCGCTTTTGGAGAATTTTTGCCTTGTTTTTCCTGTTTTCAAGTCCTGTTTTTTACTTGTTTTTCAAGAGTTCCTGTTTTAGTTTTTTCCCCCATTTCTTGGGGGTTTTCCCCTGGGATTCCTTCTGGAGGTTACGGTCTGCTTAGGCGTTCTCTGTCAAGCTGCACCGTGGCTACTAAAAAGGGTCGCCCCTATCTGGGATTTTCCAGAACCTGCAGAAGACCGGGTGTTTTCTCCAATCCTGCATCCAGAGGTGAGGAGCCGAGTGTAGTTCATGACAGATTACAATGCCAAAAGATTCCGCGTTGCGAGGCAGCCATGGAAGGACCATAGGGAGAGGTGGCAGAAAATGCTCAAGCCATGCTACAGACAATCCAAGTTAAAGCAATTACGGGCTGAAAACACTGCACTACGACAAGTCCTGTGTGTAGGAAAGTACCATCTTGCCTGGCATGTTACCCCCATTTTTCACTGTATATATGTTGTTTTAGTTGTATGTGTCACTGGGACCCTGTTCACCAGGGCCCCAGTGCTCATAAGTGTGCCTGAATGTGTTACCTGTGTAGTGACTAACTGTCTCACTGAGGCTCTGCTAATCAGAACCTCAGTGGTTATGCTCTCTCATTTCTTTCCAAATTGTCACTAACAGGCTAGTGACCATTTTTACCAATTTACATTGGCTTACTGGAACACCCTTATAATTCCCTAGTATATGGTACTGAGGTACCCAGGGTATTGGGGTTCCAGGAGATCCCTATGGGCTGCAGCATTTCTTTTGCCACCCATAGGGAGCTCTGACAATTCTTACACAGGCCTGCCACCGCAGCCTGAGTGAAATAACGTCCACGTTATTTCACAGCCATTTTACACTGCACTTAAGTAACTTATAAGTCACCTATATGTCTAACCTTTACCTGGTAAAGGTTAGGTGCAAAGTTACTTAGTGTGAGGGCACCCTGGCACTAGCCAAGGTGCCCCCACATTGTTCAGAGCCAATTCCCTGAACTTTGTGAGTGCGGGGACACCATTACACGCGTGCACTACATATAGGTCACTACCTATATGTAGCTTCACAATGGTAACTCCGCATATGGCCATGTAACATGTCTATGATCATGGAATTGCCCCCTCTATACCATCCTGGCATAGTTGGCACAATCCCTTGATCCCAGTGGTCTGTAGCACAGACCCTGGTACTGCCAAACTGCCCTTCCTGGGGTTTCACTGCAGCTGCTGCCAACCCCTCAGACAGGCATCTGCCCTCCTGGGGTCCAGCCAGGCCTGGCCCAGGATGGCAGAACAAAGAACTTCCTCTGAGAGAGGGTGTTACACCCTCTCCCTTTGGAAAATGGTGTGAGGGCAGGGGAGGAGTAGCCTCCCCCAGCCTCTAGAAATGCTTTGTTGGGCACAGATGTGCCCAATTCTGCATAAGCCAGTCTACACCGGTTCAGGGGACCCCTTAGCCCTGCTCTGGCGCGAAACTGGACAAAGGAAAGGGGAGTGACCACACCCATGACCTGCACCTCCCCTGGGAGGTATCCAGAGCTCCTCCAGTGTGCTCCAGACCTCTGCCATCTTGGAAACAGAGGTGCTGCTGGCACACTGGACTGCTCTGAGTGGCCAGTGCCACCAGGTGACGTCAGAGACTCCTTCTGATAGGCTCCTTCAGGTGTTAGTAGCCTATCCTCTCTCCTAGGTAGCCAAACCCTCTTTTCTGGCTATTTAGGGTCTCTGTCTCTAGGGGAAACTTTAGATAACGAATGCAAGAGCTCATCCGAGTTCCTCTGCATCTCTCTCTTCACCTTCTGCCGAAGAATCGACTGCTGACCGCGCTGGAAGCCTGCAAACCTGCAACATAGTAGCAAAGACGACTACTGCAACTCTGTAACGCTGATCCTGCCGCCTTCTCGACTGTTTTCCTGCTTGTGCATGCTGTGGGGGTAGTCTGCCTCCTCTCTGCACCAGAAGCTCCGAAGAAATCTCCCGTGGGTCGACGGAATCTTCCCCCTGCAACCGCAGGCACCAAAAAGCTGCATTACCGGTCCCTTGGGTCTCCTCTCAGAACGACGAGCGAGGTCCCTCGAATCCAGCGACTCTGTCCAAGTGACCCCCACAGTCCAGTGACTCTTCAGTCCAAGTTTGGTGGAGGTAAGTCCTTGCCTCACCTCGCTGGGCTGCATTGCTGGGAACCGCGACTTTTGCAGCTACTCCGGCCCCTGTGCACTTCCGGCGGAAATCTTTTGTGCACAGCCAAGCCTGGGTCCACGGCACTCTAACCTGCATTGCACGACTTTCTAAGTTGGTCTCCGGCGACGTGGGACTCCTTTGTGCGACTTCGGGTGAGCACCGTTTCACGCATCCTCGTAGTGCCTGTTTCTGGCACTTCTCCGGGTGCTACCTGCTGCTAAGAGGGCTCCTTGTCTTGCTCGACGTCACCTCTCTCTCCTGGTCCAATTTGCGACCTCCTGGTCCCTCCAGGGCCACAGCAGAGTCCAAAAACGCTAACCGCACGATTTGCAGCTAGCAAGGGTTGTTGGCGTTCTTTCGGCGGGAAAACACTTCTGCACGACTCTCCACGGCGAGAGGGATCCGTCCACCAAAGGGGAAGTCTCTAGCCCTTTTCGTTCCTGCAGAAACCTCAGCTTCTTCTGTCCAGTAGAAGCTTCTTCGCATCCACAGCTGGCATTTCCTGGGCATATGCCCATCTCCGACTTGCTTGTGACTTTTGGACTTGGTCCCCTTGTTCCACAGGTACCCTAGATTGGAAATCCACAGTTGTTGCATTGTTGGTTTGTGTCTTTCCTGCATTATTCCTCTAACACAACTTCTTTGTCCTTAGGGGAACTTTAGTGCACTTTGCACTCACTTTTCAGGGTCTTGAGGAGGGTTATTTTTCTAACTCTCACTATTTTCTAATAGTCCCAGCGACCCTCTACAAGGTCACATAGGTTTGGGGTCCATTCGTGGTTCGCATTCCACTTTTGGAGTATATGGTTTGTGTTGCCCCTATCCCTATGTTTCCCCATTGCATCCTATTGTAACTATACATTGTTTGCACTGTTTTCTAAGACTATACTGCATATTATTGCTATTGTGTGTATATATATCTTGTGTATATTTCCTATCCTCTCACTGAGGGTACACTCTAAGATACTTTGGCATATTGTCATAAAAATAAAGTACCTTTATTTTTAGTATAACTGTGTATTGTGTTTTCTTATGATATTGTGCATATGACACTAAGTGGTACTGTAGTAGCTTCACCCGTCTCCTAGCTCAGCCTAAGCTGCTCTGCTAAGCTACCATTATCTATCAGCCTAAGCTGCTAGACACCCTATACACTAATAAGGGATAACTGGGCCTGGTGCAAGGTGCAAGTACCCCTTGGTACTCACTACAAGCCAGTCCAGCCTCCTACATTGGTTGTGCAGTGGTGGGATAAGTGCTTTGAGACTACTTACCACTCTTGTCATTGTACTTTTCATAAGAGAAAAATATACAAAACAAGGTCAGTGTATATACACATAGCCAAAAAGTTTTGCATTTCCTCTTTTCACTCTTTTCTAAGTGCTGAAAAGTACTTCTAAACTTTCAAAAAGTTCTTAAAAGTTTAAAAAGTTTTTTTTTCTGTCTTCCCAAAAAGTTCTGAAAACTTTTTTCTCTTTTTCTATCACTTTTAACTCTCTCTAAAAATGTCTGGCACAGGCCAAAATGTTGATCTGTCCAAACTTGCATATGATCACCTTAGCTGGAAAGGAGCAAGGAGTCTCTGCATAGAGAGAGGTTTGAGTGTAGGGAAGAATCCTTCCTTGGAACTGTTAATTAACATGCTTAGAGAACAGGATAAGGCTAAAAGTGCCCCATCTGTTGAAAAAGTAGCTAATGGTTCTCAATCTGATCCAGGGACTCCCCCAGGAAAAGGTTCAGGAAAGAAACTTCTTAGCCTGCCCATTACTAGACAGTCTAGCATAGTTGGTAATGATGATGAGCCACACCATACAAATAGTGTTGTCTCACATCATAGCAAAAGCATTTATTCTCACCATACTGGTAGTGATGTTTCTGTTAGCCAAGCTGTTAGGGTGGCTTCTGTAAGGGACAGGTCTCCTTCTGTTCATTCCCATCATACCTCTGTATCTAGGAATGTCCCTCCCACCAACCCTGATGACAGAATGTTAGAGAGGGAACTCAATAAGTTGAGGGTGGAACAAACCAGACTGAAGCTTAAAAAGCAACAGCTGGATTTGGATAGACAGTCTTTTGAACTAGAGAAGGAAAGACAGAAGTTGGGTTTAGAAACCCATGGTGGCAGCAGCAGTATTCCCCATAGTCATCCTGCAAAAGAGCATGATTCCAGGAATCTGCACAAGATAGTTCCCCCTTATAAGGAGGGGGATGACATTAACAAGTGGTTTGCTGCACTTGAGAGGGCCTGTGTTGTACAGGATGTTCCTCAAAGGCAGTGGGCTGCTATCCTATGGCTATCATTTAGTGGAAAAGGTAGGGATAGGCTCCTTACTGTGAATGAAAATGATGCTAATAATTTCCAAGTTCTTAAGAATGCACTCCTGGATGGTTATGGCTTAACCACTGAACAATACAGGATAAAGTTCAGAGAGACCAAAAAGGAGTCTTCACAAGACTGGGTTGATTTCATTGACCATTCAGTGAAGGCCTTGGAGGGGTGGTTACATGGCAGTAAAGTTACTGATTATGACAGCCTGTATAACTTGATCCTGAGAGAGCATATTCTTAATAATGGTGTGTCTGATTTGTTGCACCAGTACTTGGTGGACTCTGATCTGACCTCTCCCCAAGAATTGGGAAAGAAGGCAGACAAATGGGTCAGAACAAGGGTGAACAAAAAAGTTCATACAGGGGGTGACAAAGATGGCAACAAAAAGAAGGATGGTAAGTCTTTTGACAAGGGTGGGGACAAATCTAAAAATGAGTCTTCATCAGGCCCACAAAAACACTCTGGTGGGGGTGGTGGGCCCAAATCCTCTTTCAATCAGAACAAGGAAAATAAACCATGGTGCTATTTATGTAAAATAAAAGGCCATTGGACAACAGATCCCAGTTGTCCAAAGAAAAGGACCAATGCTCCTACCACTACAACCCCTATTGCTACCCCTAGTGTCCCTACTAATAGCAGTGGTGGTGGGAGCAAACCTACTAATAGCCAATCCAAGGGAGTAGCTGGGCTCACTATTGGTAACTTAGTTGGGGTTGGCCTTGTTAGGGAGGCTGCAGAGGCTGTGTTAGTCTCTGAGGGGGCTATTGATTTAGCCACCTTAGTTGCTTGTCCCCTTAATATGGATAAGTACAAGCAGCTACCCCTAATAAATGGTGTTGAGGTTCAGGCCTACAGGGACACTGGTGCCAGTGTGACTATGGTCATAGAGAAACTGGTCCACCCTGAACAACACCTACTTGGTCACCAGTACCAAGTAACCGATGCTCACAACAACACACTTAGCCACCCCATGGCTGTTGTTAATCTCAACTGGGGTGGGGTTACTGGTCCAAAGAAAGTTGTGGTAGCCACAGATTTACCTGTAGACTGTCTACTAGGAAATGATTTGGAGACATCAGCTTGGTCAGATGTGGAGTTGGAGGCCCATGCAGCAATGCTGGGCATCCCAGGGCATATTTTTGCTTTGACAAGGGCTCAGGCCAAAAAGCAAAAAGGACAGGGAAGCTTGGATCCTGGAACAATGGACCAAGTGCTCCCTAAAGCTAGGGCTAGTAGAAGCAAACCACTTCCTACTATCCCTCCCTCTACAGTGGATTCAACTTCTGAGGAAGAAGAATTCCCTCCCTGTGCAGAACCTACACCAGAGGAGCTGGAAGCAGATACTGCTGAGCTTTTGGGTGAAGGGGGGCCTGCCAGAGAGGAGCTGAGTGTGGCACAGCAAACCTGTCCCACATTAGAGGGTCTCAGACAGCAAGCTGTCAAACAGGCTAATGGGGATGTCAGTGACTCTCACAGAGTTTACTGGGAGGACAACCTCTTGTACACTGAGCATAGGGATCCTAAACCTGGAGCTGCCAGGAGATTAGTGATTCCTCAGGAGTACAGAAAGTTCCTCCTAACCCTGGCACATGACATTCCCCTAGCTGGGCATCTAGGACAAATGAAAACTTGGGACAGGTTTGTTCCCCTGTTTCATTGGCCTAGAATGTCTGAGGACACAAAGGAATTTTGTAAGTCCTGTGAAACCTGTCAAGCCAGTGGCAAAACAGGTGGCACCCCAAAGGCACCCCTTATCCCACTGCCTGTGGTTGGGGTTCCCTTTGAAAGGGTAGGGGTTGACATAGTTGGCCCCCTTGACCCTCCTACTGCTTCGGGCAATAGGTTTATCTTGATGGTAGTGGACCATGCCACAAGATATCCTGAAGCTATTCCTTTAAGGACCACTACAGCACCTGCAGTGGCAAAGGCCCTCCTGGGAATATTTTCCAGGGTGGGCTTCCCAAAGGAAGTAGTATCAGACAGGGGAAGCAATTTCATGTCTGCATACTTAAAGGCCATGTGGAAGGAGTGTGGTGTAACGTACAAGTTCACAACACCCTATCATCCACAAACAAATGGACTGGTGGAGAGATTTAATAAAACTCTCAAAGGCATGATTATGGGTCTCCCTGAAAAACTCCGCAGGAGATGGGATATCCTTCTACCATGCCTCCTTTTTGCCTACAGGGAGGTACCCCAGAAAGGAGTGGGCTTCAGCCCCTTTGAACTTCTTTTTGGACACCCTGTTAGGGGTCCACTCACACTTGTAAAGGAGGGTTGGGAACAACCTTTAAAAGCTCCTAAGCAGGATATTGTGGATTATGTACTTGGCCTCAGATCAAGGATGGCTGAGTACATGAAAAAGGCCAGTAAAAACCTTCAGGCCAGCCAAGAGCTCCAGAAGCAATGGCATGATCAGAAGGCTGTTTTGGTTCAGTACCAACCAGGGCAGAAAGTGTGGGTCTTGGAGCCTGTGGCCCCAAGAGCACTCCAAGATAAATGGAGTGGACCCCACACAATTGTTGAAAAGAAGGGAGAAGTCACCTATTTAGTTGACTTAGGCACTGCCAGGAGTCCCCTTAGGGTGCTCCATGTCAACCGCCTGAAACCCTACTATGACAGGGCTGATCTCACCCTGCTCATGGCAACAGATGAGGGACAGGAAGAAGACAGTGATCCTCTACCTGATCTCTTCTCTTCCACAGAACAAGATGCTCTGGTGGAAGGTGTAGTTTTGGCTGATTGTCTTACTGCTGAGCAGAAACACAATTGCATAAACCTCCTAGATCAATTCTCTGAACTCTTCTCTACTGTGCCAGGTACCACTTCTTGGTGTGAACACACTATAGATACTGGAGACAGCTTGCCTGTCAAAAGTAAGATCTATAGGCAGCCTGACCATGTCAGGGACTGCATAAAGCAAGAGGTCCAGAAAATGTTAGAACTAGGAGTGGTTGAGCACTCTGACAGTCCATGGGCTTCTCCTGTGGTACTGGTACCAAAACCCCATTCCAAAGATGGAAAGAAGGAAATGCGGTTTTGTGTAGACTATAGAGGTCTCAACTTGGTAACCAAAACTGATGCTCACCCTATACCCAGGGCAGATGAGTTAATAGATACACTGGCATCTGCCAAGTATCTAAGCACTTTTGATTTAACTGCAGGGTATTGGCAGATCAAATTGTCAGAAGATGCTAAACCTAAGACTGCATTTTCAACCATTGGAGGACATTACCAGTTTACTGTAATGCCTTTTGGTTTGAAAAATGCACCTGCCACTTTTCAGAGGTTGGTGAACACAGTCCTGCAAGGGCTGGAAGCTTTCAGTGCAGCATATTTGGACGATATAGCTGTCTTTAGCTCCAGCTGGGATGATCACCTGGTCCACCTATGGAAAGTTTTGGAGGCCCTGCAAAAGGCAGGCCTCACTATCAAGGCTTCAAAGTGCCAGATAGGGCAGGGTAAGGTGGTTTATCTGGGAAACCTTGTTGGTGGGGAACAGATTGCACCACTACAGGGGAAAATCCAAACAATTATTGATTGGGTTCCCGCTACCACTCAGACTCAGGTGAGAGCCTTCCTAGGCCTCACTGGGTATTACAGGAGGTTCATTAAGAACTATGGCTCCATTGCAGCCCCTCTTAATGACCTCACATCCAAGAAATTGCCTAAAAAGGTATTATGGACAGAAAACTGTCAGAAAGCTTTTGAGGAGCTGAAGCAGGCCATGTGCTCTGCACCTGTCCTGAAAAGCCCTTGTTACTCTAAAAAATTCTATGTCCAAACTGATGCATCTGAATTAGGAGTAGGGGCAGTCCTATCACAACTTAATTCTGAGGGCCAGGATCAACCTGTTGCTTTTATTAGTAGGCGGTTGACCCCTAGAGAAAAGCGTTGGTCTGCCATTGAGAGGGAGGCCTTTGCTGTGGTCTGGGCACTGAAGAAGTTGAGGCCATACCTGTTTGGCACTCACTTCATTGTTCAGACAGACCACAAACCTCTACTTTGGCTAAAACAAATGAAAGGTGAAAATCCTAAATTGTTGAGGTGGTCCATATCCCTACAGGGAATGGACTATACAGTGGAACATAGACCTGGGAGTAGCCACTCCAATGCAGATGGACTCTCCAGATATTTCCACTTAGACAATGAAGACTCATCAGGTCATGGCTAGTCTTATTGTCCTTCGTTTGGGGGGGGGGGGTTGTGTAGGAAAGTACCATCTTGCCTGGCATGTTACCCCCATTTTTCACTGTATATATGTTGTTTTAGTTGTATGTGTCACTGGGACCCTGTTCACCAGGGCCCCAGTGCTCATAAGTGTGCCTGAATGTGTTACCTCTGTAGTGACTAACTGTCTCACTGAGGCTCTGCTAATCAGAACCTCAGTGGTTATGCTCTCTCATTTCTTTCCAAATTGTCACTAACAGGCTAGTGACCATTTTTACCAATTTACATTGGCTTACTGGAACACCCTTATAATTCCCTAGTATATGGTACTGAGGTACCCAGGGTATTGGGGTTCCAGGAGATCCCTATGGGCTGCAGCATTTCTTTTGCCACCCATAGGGAGCTCTGACAATTCTTACACAGGCCTGCCACCGCAGCCTGAGTGAAATAACGTCCACGTTATTTCACAGCCATTTTACACTGCACTTAAGTAACTTATAAGTCACCTATATGTCTAACCTTTACCTGGTAAAGGTTAGGTGCAAAGTTACTTAGTGTGAGGGCACCCTGGCACTAGCCAAGGTGCCCTCACATTGTTCAGAGCCAATTCCCTGAACTTTGTGAGTGCGGGGACACCATTACACGTGTGCACTACATATAGGTCACTACCTATATGTAGCTTCACAATGGTAACTCCGAATATGGCCATGTAACATGTCTATGATCATGGAATTGTCCCCTCTATACCATCCTGGCATAGTTGGCACAATCCCATGATCCCAGTGGTCTGTAGCACAGACCCTGGTACTGCCAAACTGCCCTTCCTGGGGTTTCACTGCAGCTGCTGCCAACCCCTCAGACAGGCATCTGCCCTCCTGGGGTCCAGCCAGGCCTGGCCCAGGATGGCAGAACAAAGAACTTCCTCTGAGAGAGGGTGTTACACCCTCTCCCTTTGGAAAATGGTGTGAGGGCAGGGGAGGAGTAGCCTCCCCCAGCCTCTGGAAATGCTTTGTTGGGCACAGATGTGCCCAATTCTGCATAAGCCAGTCTACACCGGTTCAGGGGACCCCTTAGCCCTGCTCTGGCGCGAAACTGGACAAAGGAAAGGGGAGTGACCACTCCCCTGACCTGCACCTCCCCTGGGAGGTATCCAGAGCTCCTCCAGTGTGCTCCAGACCTCTGCCATCTTGGAAACAGAGGTGCTGCTGGCACACTGGACTGCTCTGAGTGGCCAGTGCCACCAGGTGACGTCAGAGACTCCTTCTGATAGGCTCCTTCAGGTGTTAGTAGCCTATCCTCTCTCCTAGGTAGCCAAACCCTCTTTTCTGGCTATTTAGGGTCTCTGTCTCTGGGGAAACTTTAGATAACGAATGCAAGAGCTCATCCGAGTTCCTCTGCATCTCTCTCTTCACCTTCTGCCAAGGAATCGACTGCTGACCGCGCTGGAAGCCTGCAAACCTGCAACATAGTAGCAAAGACGACTACTGCAACTCTGTAACGCTGATCCTGCCGCCTTCTCGACTGTTTTCCTGCTTGTGCATGCTGTGGGGGTAGTCTGCCTCCTCTCTGCACCAGAAGCTCCGAAGAAATCTCCCGTGGGTCGACGGAATCTTCCCCCTGCAACCGCAGGCACCAAAAAGCTGCATTACCGGTCCCTTGGGTCTCCTCTCAGAACGACGAGCGAGGTCCCTCGAATCCAGCGACTCTGTCCAAGTGACCCCCACAGTCCAGTGACTCTTCAGTCCAAGTTTGGTGGAGGTAAGTCCTTGCCTCACCTCGCTGGGCTGCATTGCTGGGAACCGCAACTTTTGCAGCTACTCCGGCCCCTGTGCACTTCCGGCGGAAATCCTTTGTGCACAGCCAAGCCTGGGTCCACGGCACTCTAACCTGCATTGCACGACTTTCTAAGTTGGTCTCCGGCGACGTGGGACTCCTTTGTGCGACTTCGGGTGAGCACCGTTTCACGCATCCTCGTAGTGCCTGTTTCTGGCACTTCTCCGGGTGCTACCTGCTGCTAAGAGGGCTCCTTGTCTTGCTCGACGTCCCCTCTCTCTCCTGGTCCAATTTGCGTTCTCCTGGTCCCTCCAGGGCCACAGCAGCGTCCAAAAACGCTAACCGCATGATTTGCAGCTAGCAAGGCTTGTTGGCGTTCTTTCGGCGGGAAAACACTTCTTCACGACTCTCCACGGCGAGAGGGATCCGTCCACCAAAGGGGAAGTCTCTAGCCCTTTTCGTTCCTGCAGAAACCTCAGCTTCTTCTGTCCAGTAGAAGCTTCTTTGCATCCACAGCTGGCATTTCCTGGGCATATGCCCATCTCCGACTTGCTTGTGACTTTTGGACTTGGTCCCCTTGTTCCACAGGTACCCTAGATTGGAAATCCACAGTTGTTGCATTGTTGGTTTGTGTCTTTCCTGCATTATTCCTCTAACACAACTTCTTTGTCCTTAGGGGAACTTTAGTGCACTTTGCACTCACTTTTCAGGGTCTTGGGGAGGGTTATTTTTCTAACTCTCACTATTTTCTAATAGTCCCAGCGACCCTCTACAAGGTCACATAGGTTTGGGGTCCATTCGTGGTTCGCATTCCACTTTTGGAGTATATGGTTTGTGTTGCCCCTATCCCTATGTTTCCCCATTGCATCCTATTGTAACTATACATTGTTTGCACTGTTTTCTAAGACTATACTGCATATTATTGCTATTGTGTGTATATATATCTTGTGTATATTTCCTATCCTCTCACTGAGGGTACACTCTAAGATACTTTGGCATATTGTCATAAAAATAAAGTACCTTTATTTTTAGTATAACTGTGTATTGTGTTTTCTTATGATATTGTGCATATGACACTAAGTGGTACTGTAGTAGACAAATGGGTCTCCTAGTTCAGCCTAAGCTGCTCTGCTAAGCTACCATTATCTATCAGCCTAAGCTGCTAGACACCCTATACACTAATAAGGGATAACTGGGCCTGGTGCAAGGTGCAAGTACCCCTTGGTACTCACTACAAGCCAGTCCAGCCTCCTACATTGGTTGTGCAGTGGTGGGATAAGTGCTTTGAGACTACTTACCACTCTTGTCATTGTACTTTTCATAAGAGAAAAATATACAAAACAAGGTCAGTGTATATACACATAGCCAAAAAGTTTTGCATTTCCTCTTTTCACTCTTTTCTAAGTGCTGAAAAGTACTTCTAAACTTTCAAAAAGTTCTTAAAAGTTTAAAAAGTTTTTTTTTCTGTCTTCCCAAAAAGTTCTGAAAACTTTTTTCTCTTTTTCTATCACTTTTAACTCTCTCTAAAAATGTCTGGCACAGGCCAAAATGTTGATCTGTCCAAACTTGCATATGATCACCTTAGCTGGAAAGGAGCAAGGAGTCTCTGCATAGAGAGAGGTTTGAGTCTAGGGAAGAATCCTTCCTTGGAACTGTTAATTAACATGCTTAGAGAACAGGATAAGGCTAAAAGTGCCCCATCTGTTGAAAAAGTAGCTAATGGTTCTCAATCTGATCCAGGGACTCCCCCAGGAAAAGGTTCAGGAAAGAAACTTCTTAGCCTGCCCATTACTAGACAGTCTAGCATAGTTGGTAATGATGATGAGCCACACCATACAAATAGTGTTGTCTCACATCATAGCAAAAGCATTTATTCTCACCATACTGGTAGTGATGTTTCTGTTAGCCAAGCTGTTAGGGTGGCTTCTGTAAGGGACAGGTCTCCTTCTGTTCATTCCCATCATACCTCTGTATCTAGGAATGTCCCTCCCACCAACCCTGATGACAGAATGTTAGAGAGGGAACTCAATAAGTTGAGGGTGGAACAAACCAGACTGAAGCTTAAAAAGCAACAGCTGGATTTGGATAGACAGTCTTTTGAACTAGAGAAGGAAAGACAGAAGTTGGGTTTAGAAACCCATGGTGGCAGCAGCAGTATTCCCCATAGTCATCCTGCAAAAGAGCATGATTCCAGGAATCTGCACAAGATAGTTCCCCCTTATAAGGAGGGGGATGACATTAACAAGTGGTTTGCTGCACTTGAGAGGGCCTGTGTTGTACAGGATGTCCCTCAAAGGCAGTGGGCTGCTATCCTATGGCTATCATTTAGTGGAAAAGGTAGGGATAGGCTCCTTACTGTGAATGAAAATGATGCTAATAATTTCCAAGTTCTTAAGAATGCACTCCTGGATGGTTATGGCTTAACCACTGAACAATACAGGATAAAGTTCAGAGAGACCAAAAAGGAGTCTTCACAAGACTGGGTTGATTTCATTGACCATTCAGTGAAGGCCTTGGAGGGGTGGTTACATGGCAGTAAAGTTACTGATTATGACAGCCTGTATAACTTGATCCTGAGAGAGCATATTCTTAATAATTGTGTGTCTGATTTGTTGCACCAGTACTTGGTGGACTCTGATCTGACCTCTCCCCAAGAATTGGGAAAGAAGGCAGACAAATGGGTCAGAACAAGGGTGAACAGAAAAGTTCATACAGGGGGTGACAAAGATGGCAACAAAAAGAAGGATGGTAAGTCTTTTGACAAGGGTGGGGACAAATCTAAAAATGAGTCTTCATCAGGCCCACAAAAACACTCTGGTGGGGGTGGTGGGCCCAAATCCTCTTTCAATCAGAACAAGGAAAATAAACCATGGTGCTATTTATGTAAAATAAAAGGCCATTGGACAACAGATCCCAGTTGTCCAAAGAAAAGCACCAATGCTCCTACCACTACAACCCCTATTGCTACCCCTAGTGTCCCTACTAATAGCAGTGGTGGTGGGAGCAAACCTACTAATAGCCAATCCAAGGGAGTAGCTGGGCTCACTATTGGTAACTTAGTTGGGGTTGGCCTTGTTAGGGAGGCTGCAGAGGCTGTGTTAGTCTCTGAGGGGGCTATTGATTTAGCCACCTTAGTTACTTGTCCCCTTAATATGGATAAGTACAAGCAGCTACCCCTAATAAATGGTGTTGAGGTTCAGGCCTACAGGGACACTGGTGCCAGTGTGACTATGGTCATAGAGAAACTGGTCCACCCTGAACAACACCTACTTGGTCACCAGTACCAAGTAACCGATGCTCACAACAACACACTTAGCCACCCCATGGCTGTTGTTAATCTCAACTGGGGTGGGGTTACTGGTCCAAAGAAAGTTGTGGTAGCCACAGATTTACCTGTAGACTGTCTACTAGGAAATGATTTGGAGACATCAGCTTGGTCAGATGTGGAGTTGGAGGCCCATGCAGCAATGCTGGGCATCACAGGGCATATTTTTGCTTTGACAAGGGCTCAGGCCAAAAAGCAAAAAGGACAGGGAAGCTTGGATCCTGGAACAATGGACCAAGTGCTCCCTAAAGCTAGGGCTAGTAGAAGCAAACCACTTCCTACTATCCCTCCCTCTACAGTGGATTCAACTTCTGAGGAAGAAGAATTCCCTCCCTGTGCAGAACCTACACCAGAGGAGCTGGAAGCAGATACTGCTGAGCTTTTGGGTGAAGGGGGGCCTGCCAGAGAGGAGCTGAGTGTGGCACAGCAAACCTGTCCCACATTAGAGGGTCTCAGACAGCAAGCTGTCAAACAGGCTAAGGGGGATGTCAGTGACTCTCACAGAGTTTACTGGGAGGACAACCTCTAGTACACTGAGCATAGGGATCCTAAACCTGGAGCTGCCAGGAGATTAGTGATTCCTCAGGAGTACAGAAAGTTCCTCCTAACCCTGGCACATGACATTCCCCTAGCTGGGCATCTAGGACAAATGAAAACTTGGGACAGGCTTGTTCCCCTGTTTCATTGGCCTAGAATGTCTGAGGACACAAAGGAATTTTGTAAGTCCTGTGAAACCTGTCAAGCCAGTGGCAAAACAGGTGGCACCCCAAAGGCACCCCTTATCCCACTGCCTGTGGTTGGGGTTCCCTTTGAAAGGGTAGGGGTTGACATAGTTGGCCCCCTTGACCCTCCTACTGCTTCAGGCAATAGGTTTATCTTGGTGGTAGTGGACCATGCCACAAGATATCCTGAAGCTATTCCTTTAAGGACCACTACAGCACCTGCAGTGGCAAAGGCCCTCCTGGGAATATTTTCCAGGGTGGGCTTCCCAAAGGAAGTAGTATCAGACAGGGGAAGCAATTTCATGTCTGCATACTTAAAGGCCATGTGGAAGGAGTGTGGTGTAACGTACAAGTTCACAACACCCTATCATCCACAAACAAATGGACTGGTGGAGAGATTTAATAAAACTCTCAAAGGCATGATTATGGGTCTCCCTGAAAAACTCCGCAGGAGATGGGATATCCTTCTACCATGCCTCCTTTTTGCCTACAGGGAGGTACCCCAGAAAGGAGTGGGCTTCAGCCCCTTTGAACTTCTTTTTGGACACCCTGTTAGGGGTCCACTCACACTTGTAAAGGAGGGTTGGGAACAACCTTTAAAAGCTCCTAAGCAGGATATTGTGGATTATGTACTTGGCCTCAGATCAAGGATGGCTGAGTACATGAAAAAGGCCAGTAAAAACCTTCAGGCCAGCCAAGAGCTCCAGAAGCAATGGCATGATCAGAAGGCTGTTTTGGTTCAGTACCAACCAGGGCAGAAAGTGTGGGTCTTGGAGCCTGTGGCCCCAAGAGCACTCCAAGATAAATGGAGTGGACCCCACACAATTGTTGAAAAGAAGGGAGAAGTCACCTATTTAGTTGACTTAGGCACTGCCAGGAGTCCCCTTAGGGTGCTCCATGTCAACCGCCTGAAACCCTACTATGACAGGGCTGATCTCACCCTGCTCATGGCAACAGATGAGGGACAGGAAGAAGACAGTGATCCTCTACCTGATCTCTTCTCTTCCACAGAACAAGATGCTCTGGTGGAAGGTGTAGTTTTGGCTGATTGTCTTACTGCTGAGCAGAAAGACAATTGCATAAACCTCCTAGATCAATTCTCTGAACTCTTCTCTACTGTGCCAGGTACCACTTCTTGGTGTGAACACACTATAGATACTGGAGACAGCTTGCCTGTCAAAAGTAAGATCTATAGGCAGCCTGACCATGTCAGGCCTCCTGGTCCAATTTGCGACCTCCTGGTCCCTCCAGGGCCACAGCAGCGTCCAAAAACGCTAACCGCACAATTTGCAGCTAGCAAGGCTTGTTGGCGTTCTTTCGGCGGGAAAACACTTCTGCACGACTCTCCACGGCGAGAGGGATCTGTCCACCAAAGGGGAAGTCTCTAGCCCTTTTCGTTCCTGCAGAAACCTCAGCTTCTTCTGTCCAGTAGAAGCTTCTTTGCATCCACAGCTGGCATTTCCTGGGCATATGCCCATCTCCGACTTGCTTGTGACTTTTGGACTTGGTCCCCTTGTTCCACAGGTACCCTAGATTGGAAATCCACAGTTGTTGCATTGTTGGTTTGTGTCTTTCCTGCATTATTCCTCTAACACAACTTCTTTGTCCTTAGGGGAACTTTAGTGCACTTTGCACTCACTTTTCAGGGTCTTGGGGAGGGTTATTTTTCTAACTCTCACTATTTTCTAATAGTCCCAGCGACCCTCTACAAGGTCACATAGGTTTGGGGTCCATTCGTGGTTCGCATTCCACTTTTGGAGTATATGGTTTGTGTTGCCCCTATCCCTATTTTTCCCCATTGCATCCTATTGTAACTATACATTGTTTGCACTGTTTTCTAAGACTATACTGCATATTATTGCTATTGTGTATATATATCTTGTGTATATTTCCTATCCTCTCACTGAGGGTACACTCTAAGATACTTTGGCATATTGTCATAAAAATAAAGTACCTTTATTTTTAGTATAACTGTGTATTGTGTTTTCTTATGATATTGTGCATATGACACTAAGTGGTACTGTAGTAGCTTCACCCGTCTCCTAGTTCAGCCTAAGCTGCTCTGCTAAGCTACCATTATCTATCAGCCTAAGCTGCTAGACACCCTATACACTAATAAGGGATAACTGGGCCTGGTGCAAGGTGCAAGTACCCCTTGGTACTCACTACAAGCCAGTCCAGCCTCCTACATTGGTTGTGCAGTGGTGGGATAAGTGCTTTGAGACTACTTACCACTCTTGTCATTGTACTTTTCATAAGAGAAAAATATACAAAACAAGGTCAGTGTATATACACATAGCCAAAAAGTTTTGCATTTCCTCTTTTCACTCTTTTCTAAGTGCTGAAAAGTACTTCTAAACTTTCAAAAAGTTCTTAAAAGTTTAAAAAGTTTTTTTTTCTGTCTTCCCAAAAAGTTCTGAAAACTTTTTTCTCTTTTTCTATCACTTTTAACTCTCTCTAAAAATGTCTGGCACAGGCCAAAATGTTGATCTGTCCAAACTTGCATATGATCACCTTAGCTGGAAAGGAGCAAGGAGTCTCTGCATAGAGAGAGGTTTGAATGTAGGGAAGACTCCTTCCTTGGAACTGTTAATTAACATGCTTAGAGAACAGGATAAGGCTAAAAGTGCCCCATCTGTTGAAAAAGTAGCTAATGGTTCTCAATCTGATCCAGGGACTCCCCCAGGAAAAGGTCCAGGAAAGAAACTTCTTAGCCTGCCCATTACTAGACAGTCTAGCATAGTTGGTAATGATGATGAGCCACACCATACAAATAGTGTTGTCTCACATCATAGCAAAAGCATTTATTCTCACCATACTGGTAGTGATGTTTCTGTTAGCCAAGCTGTTAGGGTGGCTTCTGTAAGGGACAGGTCTCCTTCTGTTCATTCCCATCATACCTCTGTATCTAGGAATGTCCCTCCCACCAACCCTGATGACAGAATGTTAGAGAGGGAACTCAATAAGTTGAGGGTGGAACAAACCAGACTGAAGCTTAAAAAGCAACAGCTGGATTTGGATAGACAGTCTTTTGAACTAGAGAAGGAAAGACAGAAGTTGGGTTTAGAAACCCATGGTGGCAGCAGCAGTATTCCCATAGTCATCCTGCAAAAGAGCATGATTCCAGGAATCTGCACAAGATAGTTCCCCCTTATAAGGAGGGGGATGACATTAACAAGTGGTTTGCTGCACTTGAGAGGGCCTGTGTTGTACAGGATGTCCCTCAAAGGCAGTGGGCTGCTATCCTATGGCTATCATTTAGTGGAAAAGGTAGGGATAGGCTCCTTACTGTGAATGAAAATGATGCTAATAATTTCCAAGTTCTTAAGAATGCACTCCTGGATGGTTATGGCTTAACCACTGAACAATACAGGATAAAGTTCAGAGAGACCAAAAAGGAGTCTTCACAAGACTGGGTTGATTTCATTGACCATTCAGTGAAGGCCTTGGAGGGGTGGTTACATGGCAGTAAAGTTACTGATTATGACAGCCTGTATAACTTGATCCTGAGAGAGCATATTCTTAATAATTGTGTGTCTGATTTGTTGCACCAGTACTTGGTGGACTCTGATCTGACCTCTCCCCAAGAATTGGGAAAGAAGGCAGACAAATGGGTCAGAACAAGGGTGAACAGAAAAGTTCATACAGGGGGTGACAAAGATGGCAACAAAAAGAAGGATGGTAAGTCTTCTGACAAGGGTGGGGACAAATCTAAAAATGAGTCTTCATCAGGCCCACAAAAACACTCTGGTGGGGGTGGTGGGCCCAAATCCTCTTTCAATCAGAACAAGGAAAAGAAACCATGGTGCTATTTATGTAAAATAAAAGGCCATTGGACAACAGATCCCAGTTGTCCAAAGAAAAGCACCAATGCTCCTACCACTACAACCCCTATTGCTACCCCTAGTGTCCCTACTAATAGCAGTGGTGGTGGGAGCAAACCTACTAATAGCCAATCCAAGGGAGTAGCTGGGCTCACTATTGGTAACTTAGTTGGGGTTGGCCTTGTTAGGGAGGCCGCAGAGGCTGTGTTAGTCTCTGAGGGGGCTATTGATTTAGCCACCTTAGTTGCTTGTCCCCTTAATATGGATAAGTACAAGCAGCTACCCCTAATAAATGGTGTTGAGGTTCAGGCCTACAGGGACACTGGTGCCAGTGTGACTATGGTCATAGAGAAACTGGTCCACCCTGAACAACACCTACTTGGTCACCAGTACCAAGTAACCGATGCTCACAACAACACACTTAGCCACCCCATGGCTGTTGTTAATCTCAACTGGGGGGGGGGTTACTGGTCCAAAGAAAGTTGTGGTAGCCACAGATTTACCTGTAGACTGTCTACTAGGAAATGATTTGGAGACATCAGCTTGGTCAGATGTGGAGTTGGAGGCCCATGCAGCAATGCTGGGCATCCCAGGGCATATTTTTGCTTTGACAAGGGCTCAGGCCAAAAAGCAAAAAGGACAGGGAAGCTTGGATCCTGGAACAATGGACCAAGTGCTCCCTAAAGCTAGGGCTAGTAGAAGCAAACCACTTCCTACTATCCCTCCCTCTACAGTGGATTCAACTTCTGAGGAAGAAGAATTCCCTCCCTGTGCAGAACCTACACCAGAGGAGCTGGAAGCAGATACTGCTGAGCTTTTGGGTGAAGGGGGGCCTGCCAGAGAGGAGCTGAGTGTGGCACAGCAAACCTGTCCCACATTAGAGGGTCTCAGACAGCAAGCTGTCAAACAGGCTAATGGGGATGTCAGTGACTCTCACAGAGTTTACTGGGAGGACAACCTCTTGTACACTGAGCATAGGGATCCTAAACCTGGAGCTGCCAGGAGATTAGTGATTCCTCAGGAGTACAGAAAGTTCCTCCTAACCCTGGCACATGACATTCCCCTAGCTGGGCATCTAGGACAAATGAAAACTTGGGACAGGTTTGTTCCCCTGTTTCATTGGCCTAGAATGTCTGAGGACACAAAGGAATTTTGTAAGTCCTGTGAAACCTGTCAAGCCAGTGGCAAAACAGGTGGCACCCCAAAGGCACCCCTTATCCCACTGCCTGTGGTTGGGGTTCCCTTTGAAAGGGTAGGGGTTGACATAGTTGGCCCCCTTGACCCTCCTACTGCTTCAGGCAATAGGTTTATCTTGGTGGTAGTGGACCATGCCACAAGATATCCTGAAGCTATTCCTTTAAGGACCACTACAGCACCTGCAGTGGCAAAGGCCCTCCTGGGAATATTTTCCAGGGTGGGCTTCCCAAAGGAAGTAGTATCAGACAGGGGAAGCAATTTCATGTCTGCATACTTAAAGGCCATGTGGAAGGAGTGTGGTGTAACGTACAAGTTCACAACACCCTATCATCCACAAACAAATGGACTGGTGGAGAGATTTAATAAAACTCTCAAAGGCATGATTATTGGTCTCCCTGAAAAACTCCGCAGGAGATGGGATATCCTTCTACCATGCCTCCTTTTTGCCTACAGGGAGGTACCCCAGAAAGGAGTGGGCTTCAGCCCCTTTGAACTTCTTTTTGGACACCCTGTTAGGGGTCCACTCACACTTGTAAAGGAGGGTTGGGAACAACCTTTAAAAGCTCCTAAGCAGGATATTGTGGATTATGTACTTGGCCTCAGATCAAGGATGGCTGAGTACATGAAAAAGGCCAGTAAAAACCTTCAGGCCAGCCAAGAGCTCCAGAAGCAATGGCATGATCAGAAGGCTGTTTTGGTTCAGTACCAACCAGGGCAGAAAGTGTGGGTCTTGGAGCCTGTGGCCCCAAGAGCACTCCAAGATAAATGGAGTGGACCCCACACAATTGTTGAAAAGAAGGGAGAAGTCACCTATTTAGTTGACTTAGGCACTGCCAGGAGTCCCCTTAGGGTGCTCCATGTCAACCGCCTGAAACCCTACTATGACAGGGCTGATCTCACCCTGCTCATGGCAACAGATGAGGGACAGAAAGAAGACAGTGATCCTCTACCTGATCTCTTCTCTTCCACAGAACAAGATGCTCTGGTGGAAGGTGTAGTTTTGGCTGATTGTCTTACTGCTGAGCAGAAAGACAATTGCATAAACCTCCTAGATCAATTCTCTGAACTCTTCTCTACTGTGCCAGGTACCACTTCTTGGTGTGAACACACTATAGATACTGGAGACAGCTTGCCTGTCAAAAGTAAGATCTATAGGCAGCCTGACCATGTCAGGGACTGCATAAAGCAAGAGGTCCAGAAAATGTTAGAACTAGGAGTGGTTGAGCACTCTGACAGTCCATGGGCTTCTCCTGTGGTACTGGTACCAAAACCCCATTCCAAAGATGGAAAGAAGGAAATGCGGTTTTGTGTAGACTATAGAGGTCTCAACTTGGTAACCAAAACTGATGCTCACCCTATACCCAGGGCAGATGAGCTCATAGATACACTGGCATCTGCCAAGTATCTAAGCACTTTTGATTTGACTGCAGGGTATTGGCAGATCAAATTGTCAGAAGATGCTAAACCTAAGACTGCATTTTCAACCATTGGAGGACATTACCAGTTTACTGTAATGCCTTTTGGTTTGAAAAATGCACCTGCCACTTTTCAGAGGTTGGTGAACACAGTCCTGCAAGGGCTGGAAGCTTTCAGTGCAGCATATTTGGACGATATAGCTGTCTTTAGCTCCAGCTGGGATGATCACCTGGTCCACCTATGGAAAGTTTTGGAGGCCCTGCAAAAGGCAGGCCTCACTATCAAGGCTTCAAAGTGCCAGATAGGGCAGGGTAAGGTGGTTTATCTGGGACACCTTGTTGGTGGGGAACAGATTGCACCACTACAGGGGAAAATCCAAACAATTATTGATTGGGTTCCCCCTACCACTCAGACTCAGGTGAGAGCCTTCCTAGGCCTCACTGGGTATTACAGGAGGTTCATTAAGAACTATGGCTCCATTGCAGCCCCTCTTAATGACCTCACATCCAAGAAAATGCCTAAAAAGGTATTATGGACAGCAAACTGTCAGAAAGCTTTTGAGGAGCGGAAGCAGGCCATGTGCTCTGCACCTGTCCTGAAAAGCCCTTGTTACTCTAAAAAATTCTATGTCCAAACTGATGCATCTGAATTAGGAGTAGGGGCAGTCCTATCACAACTTAATTCTGAGGGCCAGGATCAACCTGTTGCTTTTATTAGTAGGAGGTTGAAACCTAGAGAAAAGCGTTGGTCTGCCATTGAGAGGGAGGCCTTTGCTGTGGTCTGGGCACTGAAGAAGTTGAGGCCATACCTGTTTGGCACTCACTTCATTGTTCAGACAGACCACAAACCTCTACTTTGGCTAAAACAAATGAAAGGTGAAAATCCTAAATTGTTGAGGTGGTCCATATCCCTACAGGGAATGGACTATACAGTGGAACATAGACCTGGGAGTAGCCACTCCAATGCAGATGGACTCTCCAGATATTTCCACTTAGACAATGAAGACTCATCAGGTCATGGCTAGTCTTATTGTCCTTCGTTTGGGGGGGGGGGTTGTGTAGGAAAGTACCATCTTGCCTGGCATGTTACCCCCATTTTTCACTGTATATATGTTGTTTTAGTTGTATGTGTCACTGGGACCCTGTTCACCAGGGCCCCAGTGCTCATAAGTTTGCCTGAATGTGTTACCTGTGTAGTGACTAACTGTCTCACTGAGGCTCTGCTAATCAGAACCTCAGTGGTTATGCTCTCTCATTTCTTTCCAAATTGTCACTAACAGGCTAGTGACCATTTTTATCAATTTACATTGGCTTACTGGAACACCCTTATAATTCCCTAGTATATGGTACTGAGGTACCCAGGGTATTGGGGTTCCAGGAGATCCCTATGGGCTGCAGCATTTCTTTTGCCACCCATAGGGAGCTCGGACAATTCTTACACAGGCCTGCCACCGCAGCCTGAGTGAAATAACGTCCACGTTATTTCACAGCCATTTTACACTGCACTTAAGTAACTTATAAGTCACCTATATGTCTAACCTTTACCTGGTAAAGGTTAGGTGCAAAGTTACTTAGTGTGAGGGCACCCTGGCACTAGCCAAGGTGCCCCCACATTGTTCAGAGCCAATTCCCTGAACTTTGTGAGTGCGGGGACACCATTACACGCGTGCACTACATATAGGTCACTACCTATATGTAGCTTCACAATGGTAACTCCGAATATGGCCATGTAACATGTCTATGATCATGGAATTGTCCCCTCTATACCATCCTGGCATAGTTTGCACAATCCCATGATCCCAGTGGTCTGTAGCACAGACCCTGGTACTGCCAAACTGCCCTTCCTGGGGTTTCACTGCAGCTGCTGCCAACCCCTCAGACAGGCATCTGCCCTCCTGGGGTCCAGCCAGGCCTGGCCCAGGATGGCAGAACAAAGAACTTCCTCTGAGAGAGGGTGTTACACCCTCTCCCTTTGGAAAATGGTGTGAGGGCAGGGGAGGAGTAGCCTCCCCCAGCCTCTAGAAATGCTTTGTTGGGCACAGATGTGCCCAATTCTGCATAAGCCAGTCTACACCGGTTCAGGGGACCCCTTAGCCCTGCTCTGGCGCGAAACTGGACAAAGGAAAGGGGAGTGACCACTCCCCTGACCTGCACCTCCCCTGGGAGGTATCCAGAGCTCCTCCAGTGTGCTCCAGACCTCTGCCATCTTGGAAACAGAGGTGCTGCTGGCACACTGGACTGCTCTGAGTGGCCAGTGCCACCAGGTGACGTCAGAGACTCCTTCTGATAAGCTCCTTCAGGTGTTAGTAGCCTATCCTCTCTCCTAGGTAGCCAAACCCTCTTTTCTGGCTATTTAGGGTCTCTGTCTCTGGGGAAACTTTAGATAACGAATGCAAGAGCTCATCCGAGTTCCTCTGCATCTCTCTCTTCACCTTCTGCCAAGGAATCGACTGCTGACCGCGCTGGAAGCCTGCAAACCTGCAACATAGTAGCAAAGACGACTACTGCAACTCTGTAACGCTGATCCTGCCGCCTTCTCGACTGTTTTCCTGCTTGTGCATGCTGTGGGGGTAGTCTGCCTCCTCTCTGCACCAGAAGCTCCGAAGAAATCTCCTGTGGGTCGACAGAATCTTCCCCCTGCAACCGCAGGCACCAAAAAGCTGCATTACCGGTCCCTTGGGTCTCCTCTCAGAACGACGAGCGAGGTCCCTCGAATCCAGCGACTCTGTCCAAGTGACCCCCACAGTCCAGTGACTCTTCAGTCCAAGTTTGGTGGAGGTAAGTCCTTGCCTCACCTCGCTGGGCTGCATTGCTGGGAACCGCGACTTTTGCAGCTACTCCGGCCCCTGTGCACTTCCGGCGGAAATCCTTTGTCCAAGCCTGGGTCCACGGCACTCTAACCTGCATTGCACGACTTTCTAAGTTGGTCTCCGGCGACGTGGGACTCCTTTGTGCGACTTCGGGTGAGCACCGTTTCACGCATCCTCGTAGTGCCTGTTTCTGGCACTTCTCCGGGTGCTACCTGCTGCTAAGAGGGCTCCTTGTCTTGCTCGACGTCCCCTCTCTCTCCTGGTCCCTCCAGGGCCACAGCAGCGTCCAAAAACGCTAACCGCACGATTTGCAGCTAGCAAGGCTTGTTGGCGTTCTTTCGGCGGGAAAACACTTCTGCACGACTCTCCACGACGAGAGGGATCCGTCCACCAAAGGGGAAGTCTCTAGCCCTTTTCGTTCCTGCAGAAACCTCAGCTTCTTCTGTCCAGTAGAAGCTTCTTTGCATCCACAGCTGGCATTTCCTGGGCATATGCCCATCTCCGACTTGCTTGGGACTTTTGGACTTGGTCCCCTTGTTCCACAGGTACCCTAGATTGGAAATCCACAGTTGTTGCATTGTTGGTTTGTGTCTTTCCTGCATTATTCCTCTAACACAACTTCTTTGTCCTTAGGGGAACTTTAGTGGACTTTGCATTCACTTTTCAGGGTCTTGGGGAGGGTTATTTTTCTAACTCTCACTATTTTCTAATAGTCCCAGCGACCCTCTACAAGGTCACATAGGTTTGGGGTCCATTCGTGGTTCGCATTCCACTTTTGGAGTATATGGTTTGTGTTGCCCCTATCCCTATGTTTCCCCATTGCATCCTATTGTAACTATACATTGTTTGCACTGTTTTCTAAGACTATACTGCATATTTTTGCTATTGTGTATATATATCTTGTGTATATTTCCTATCCTCTCACTGAGGGTACACTCTAAGATACTTTGGCATATTGTCATAAAAATAAAGTACCTTTATTTTTAGTATAACTGTGTATTGTGTTTTCTTATGATATTGTGCATATGACACTAAGTGGTACTGTAGTAGCTTCACCCGTCTCCTAGTTCAGCCTAAGCTGCTCTGCTAAGCTACCATTATCTATCAGCCTAAGCTGCTAGACACCCTATACACTAATAAGGGATAACTGGGCCTGGTGCAAGGTGCAAGTACCCCTTGGTACTCACTACAAGCCAGTCCAGCCTCCTACATTGGTTGTGCAGTGGTGGGATAAGTGCTTTGAGACTACTTACCACTCTTGTCATTGTACTTTTCATAAGAGAAAAATATACAAAACAAGGTCAGTGTATATACACATAGCCAAAAAGTTTTGCATTTCCTCTTTTCACTCTTTTCTAAGTGCTGAAAAGTACTTCTAAACTTTCAAAAAGTTCTTAAAAGTTTAAAAAGTTTTTTTTTCTGTCTTCCCAAAAAGTTCTGAAAACTTTTTTCTCTTTTTCTATCACTTTTAACTCTCTCTAAAAATGTCTGGCACAGGCCAAAATGTTGATCTGTCCAAACTTGCATATGATCACCTTAGCTGGAAAGGAGCAAGGAGTCTCTGCACAGAGAGAGGTTTGAGTGTAGGGAAGACTCCTTCCTTGGAACTGTTAATTAACATGCTTAGAGAACAGGATAAGGCTAAAAGTGCCCCATCTGTTGAAAAAGTAGCTAATGGTTCTCAATCTGATCCAGGGACTCCCCCAGGAAAAGGTTCAGGAAAGAAACTTCTTAGCCTGCCCATTACTAGACAGTCTAGCATAGTTGGTAATGATGATGAGCCACACCATACAAATAGTGTTGTCTCACATCATAGCAAAAGCATTTATTCTCACCATACTGGTAGTGATGTTTCTGTTAGCCAAGCTGTTAGGGTGGCTTCTGTAAGGGACAGGTCTCCTTCTGTTCATTCCCATCATACCTCTGTATCTAGGAATGTCCCTCCCACCAACCCTGATGACAGAATGTTAGAGAGGGAACTCAATAAGTTGAGGGTGGAACAAACCAGACTGAAGCTTAAAAAGCAACAGCTGGATTTGGATAGACAGTCTTTTGAACTAGAGAAGGAAAGACAGAAGTTGGGTTTAGAAACCCATGGTGGCAGCAGCAGTATTCCCATAGTCATCCTGCAAAAGAGCATGATTCCAGGAATCTGCACAAGATAGTTCCCCCTTATAAGGAGGGGGATGACATTAACAAGTGGTTTGCTGCACTTGAGAGGGCCTGTGTTGTACAGGATGTCCCTCAAAGGCAGTGGGCTGCTATCCTATGGCTATCATTTAGTGGAAAAGGTAGGGATAGGCTCCTTACTGTGAATGAAAATGATGCTAATAATTTCCAAGTTCTTAAGAATGCACTCCTGGATGGTTATGGCTTAACCACTGAACAATACAGGATAAAGTTCAGAGAGACCAAAAAGGAGTCTTCACAAGACTGGGTTGATTTCATTGACCATTCAGTGAAGGCCTTGGAGGGGTGGTTACATGGCAGTAAAGTTACTGATTATGACAGCCTGTATAACTTGATCCTGAGAGAGCATATTCTTAATAATTGTGTGTCTGATTTGTTGCACCAGTACTTGGTGGACTCTGATCTGACCTCTCCCCAAGAATTGGGAAAGAAGGCAGACAAATGGGTCAGAACAAGGGTGAACAGAAAAGTTCATACAGGGGGTGACAAAGATGGCAACAAAAAGAAGGATGGTAAGTCTTCTGACAAGGGTGGGGACAAATCTAAAAATGAGTCTTCATCAGGCCCACAAAAACACTCTGGTGGGGGTGGTGGGCCCAAATCCTCTTTCAATCAGAACAAGGAAAAGAAACCATGGTGCTATTTATGTAAAATAAAAGGCCATTGGACAACAGATCCCAGTTGTCCAAAGAAAAGCACCAATGCTCCTACCACTACAACCCCTATTGCTACCCCTAGTGTCCCTACTAATAGCAGTGGTGGTGGGAGCAAACCTACTAATAGCCAATCCAAGGGAGTAGCTGGGCTCACTATTGGTAACTTAGTTGGGGTTGGCCTTGTTAGGGAGGCCGCAGAGGCTGTGTTAGTCTCTGAGGGGGCTATTGATTTAGCCACCTTAGTTGCTTGTCCCCTTAATATGGATAAGTACAAGCAGCTACCCCTAATAAATGGTGTTGAGGTTCAGGCCTACAGGGACACTGGTGCCAGTGTGACTATGGTCATAGAGAAACTGGTCCACCCTGAACAACACCTACTTGGTCACCAGTACCAAGTAACCGATGCTCACAACAACACACTTAGCCACCCCACGGCTGTTGTTAATCTCAACTGGGAGGGGGTTACTGGTCCAAAGAAAGTTGTGGTAGCCACAGATTTACCTGTAGACTGTCTACTAGGAAATGATTTGGAGACATCAGCTTGGTCAGATGTGGAGTTGGAGGCCCATGCAGCAATGCTGGGCATCCCAGGGCATATTTTTGCTTTGACAAGGGCTCAGGCCAAAAAGCAAAAAGGACAGGGAAGCTTGGATCCTGGAACAATGGACCAAGTGCTCCCTAAAGCTAGGGCTAGTAGAAGCAAACCACTTCCTACTATCCCTCCCTCTACAGTGGATTCAACTTCTGAGGAAGAAGAATTCCCTCCCTGTGCAGAACCTACACCAGAGGAGCTGGAAGCAGATACTGCTGAGCTTTTGGGTGAAGGGGGGCCTGCCAGAGAGGAGCTGAGTGTGGCACAGCAAACCTGTCCCACATTAGAGGGTCTCAGACAGCAAGCTGTCAAACAGGCTAATGGGGATGTCAGTGACTCTCACAGAGTTTACTGGGAGGACAACCTCTTGTACACTGAGCATAGGGATCCTAAACCTGGAGCTGCCAGGAGATTAGTGATTCCTCAGGAGTACAGAAAGTTCCTCCTAACCCTGGCACATGACATTCCCCTAGCTGGGCATCTAGGACAAATGAAAACTTGGGACAGGCTTGTTCCCCTGTTTCATTGGCCTAGAATGTCTGAGGACACAAAGGAATTTTGTAAGTCCTGTGAAACCTGTCAAGCCAGTGGCAAAACAGGTGGCACCCCAAAGGCACCCCTTATCCCACTGCCTGTGGTTGGGGTTCCCTTTGAAAGGGTAGGGGTTGACATAGTTGGCCCCCTTGACCCTCCTACTGCTTCAGGCAATAGGTTTATCTTGGTGGTAGTGGACCATGCCACAAGATATCCTGAAGCTATTCCTTTAAGGACCACTACAGCACCTGCAGTGGCAAAGGCCCTCCTGGGAATATTTTCCAGGGTGGGCTTCCCAAAGGAAGTAGTATCAGACAGGGGAAGCAATTTCATGTCTGCATACTTAAAGGCCATGTGGAAGGAGTGTGGTGTAACGTACAAGTTCACAACACCCTATCATCCACAAACAAATGGACTGGTGGAGAGATTTAATAAAACTCTCAAAGGCATGATTATGGGTCTCCCTGAAAAACTCCGCAGGAGATGGGATATCCTTCTACCATGCCTCCTTTTTGCCTACAGGGAGGTACCCCAGAAAGGAGTGGGCTTCAGCCCCTTTGAACTTCTTTTTGGACACCCTGTTAGGGGTCCACTCACACTTGTAAAGGAGGGTTGGGAACAACCTTTAAAAGCTCCTAAGCAGGATATTGTGGATTATGTACTTGGCCTCAGATCAAGGATGGCTGAGTACATGAAAAAGGCCAGTAAAAACCTTCAGGCCAGCCAAGAGCTCCAGAAGCAATGGCATGATCAGAAGGCTGTTTTGGTTCAGTACCAACCAGGGCAGAAAGTGTGGGTCTTGGAGCCTGTGGCCCCAAGAGCACTCCAAGATAAATGGAGTGGACCCCACACAATTGTTGAAAAGAAGGGAGAAGTCACCTATTTAGTTGACTTAGGCACTGCCAGGAGTCCCCTTAGGGTGCTCCATGTCAACCGCCTGAAACCCTACTATGACAGGGCTGATCTCACCCTGCTCATGGCAACAGATGAGGGACAGGAAGAAGACAGTGATCCTCTACCTGATCTCTTCTCTTCCACAGAACAAGATGCTCTGGTGGAAGGTGTAGTTTTGGCTGATTGTCTTACTGCTGAGCAGAAAGACAATTGCATAAACCTCCTAGATCAATTCTCTGAACTCTTCTCTACTGTGCCAGGTACCACTTCTTGGTGTGAACACACTATAGATACTGGAGACAGCTTGCCTGTCAAAAGTAAGATCTATAGGCAGCCTGACCATGTCAGGGACTGCATAAAGCAAGAGGTCCAGAAAATGTTAGAACTAGGAGTGGTTGAGCACTCTGACAGTCCATGGGCTTCTCCTGTGGTACTGGTACCAAAACCCCATTCCAAAGATGGAAAGAAGGAAATGCGGTTTTGTGTAGACTATAGAGGTCTCAACTTGGTAACCAAAACTGATGCTCACCCTATACCCAGGGCAGATGAGCTCATAGATACACTGGCATCTGCCAAGTATCTAAGCACTTTTGATTTGACTGCAGGGTATTGGCAGATCAAATTGTCAGAAGATGCTAAACCTAAGACTGCATTTTCAACCATTGGAGGACATTACCAGTTTACTGTAATGCCTTTTGGTTTGAAAAATGCACCTGCCACTTTTCAGAGGTTGGTGAACACAGTCCTGCAAGGGCTGGAAGCTTTCAGTGCAGCATATTTGGACGATATAGCTGTCTTTAGCTCCAGCTGGGATGATCACCTGGTCCACCTATGGAAAGTTTTGGAGGCCCTGCAAAAGGCAGGCCTCACTATCAAGGCTTCAAAGTGCCAGATAGGGCAGGGTAAGGTGGTTTATCTGGGACACCTTGTTGGTGGGGAACAGATTGCACCACTACAGGGGAAAATCCAAACAATTATTGATTGGGTTTCCCCTACCACTCAGACTCAGGTGAGAGCCTTCCTAGGCCTCACTGGGTATTACAGGAGGTTCATTAAGAACTATGGCTCCATTGCAGCCCCTCTTAATGACCTCACATCCAAGAAAATGCCTAAAAAGGTATTATGGACAGCAAACTGTCAGAAAGCTTTTGAGGAGCGGAAGCAGGCCATGTGCTCTGCACCTGTCCTGAAAAGCCCTTGTTACTCTAAAAAATTCTATGTCCAAACTGATGCATCTGAATTAGGAGTAGGGGCAGTCCTATCACAACTTAATTCTGAGGGCCAGGATCAACCTGTTGCTTTTATTAGTAGGAGGTTGAAACCTAGAGAAAAGCGTTGGTCTGCCATTGAGAGGGAGGCCTTTGCTGTGGTCTGGGCACTGAAGAAGTTGAGGCCATACCTGTTTGGCACTCACTTCATTGTTCAGACAGACCACAAACCTCTACTTTGGCTAAAACAAATGAAAGGTGAAAATCCTAAATTGTTGAGGTGGTCCATATCCCTACAGGGAATGGACTATACAGTGGAACATAGACCTGGGAGTAGCCACTCCAATGCAGATGGACTCTCCAGATATTTCCACTTAGACAATGAAGACTCATCAGGTCATGGCTAGTCTTATTGTCCTTCGTTTGGGGGGGGGGGGTTGTGTAGGAAAGTACCATCTTGCCTGGCATGTTACCCCCATTTTTCACTGTATATATGTTGTTTTAGTTGTATGTGTCACTGGGACCCTGTTCACCAGGGCCCCAGTGCTCATAAGTTTGCCTGAATGTGTTACCTGTGTAGTGACTAACTGTCTCACTGAGGCTCTGCTAATCAGAACCTCAGTGGTTATGCTCTCTCATTTCTTTCCAAATTGTCACTAACAGGCTAGTGACCATTTTTACCAATTTACATTGGCTTACTGGAACACCCTTATAATTCCCTAGTATATGGTACTGAGGTACCCAGGGTATTGGGGTTCCAGGAGATCCCTATGGGCTGCAGCATTTCTTTTGCCACCCATAGGGAGCTCGGACAATTCTTACACAGGCCTGCCACCGCAGCCTGAGTGAAATAACGTCCACGTTATTTCACAGCCATTTTACACTGCACTTAAGTAACTTATAAGTCACCTATATGTCTAACCTTTACCTGGTAAAGGTTAGGTGCAAAGTTACTTAGTTTGAGGGCACCCTGGCACTAGCCAAGGTGCCCCCACATTGTTCAGAGCCAATTCCCTGAACTTTGTGAGTGCGGGGACACCATTACACGCGTGCACTACATATAGGTCACTACCTATATGTAGCTTCACAATGGTAACTCCGAATATGGCCATGTAACATGTCTATGATCATGGAATTGTCCCCTCTATACCATCCTGGCATAGTTTGCACAATCCCATGATCCCAGTGGTCTGTAGCACAGACCCTGGTACTGCCAAACTGCCCTTCCTGGGGTTTCACTGCAGCTGCTGCCAACCCCTCAGACAGGCATCTGCCCTCCTGGGGTCCAGCCAGGCCTGGCCCAGGATGGCAGAACAAAGAACTTCCTCTGAGAGAGGGTGTTACACCCTCTCCCTTTGGAAAATGGTGTGAGGGCAGGGGAGGAGTAGCCTCCCCCAGCCTCTGGAAATGCTTTGTTGGGCACAGATGTGCCCAATTCTGCATAAGCCAGTCTACACCGGTTCAGGGGACCCCTTAGCCCTGCTCTGGCGCGAAACTGGACAAAGGAAAGGGGAGTGACCACTCCCCTGACCTGCACCTCCCCTGGGAGGTATCCAGAGCTCCTCCAGTGTGCTCCAGACCTCTGCCATCTTGGAAACAGAGGTGCTGCTGGCACACTGGACTGCTCTGAGTGGCCAGTGCCACCAGGTGACGTCAGAGACTCCTTCTGATAAGCTCCTTCAGGTGTTAGTAGCCTATCCTCTCTCCTAGGTAGCCAAACCCTCTTTTCTGGCTATTTAGGGTCTCTGTCTCTGGGGAAACTTTAGATAACGAATGCAAGAGCTCATCCGAGTTCCTCTGCATCTCTCTCTTCACCTTCTGCCAAGGAATCGACTGCTGACCGCGCTGGAAGCCTGCAAACCTGCAACATAGTAGCAAAGACGACTACTGCAACTCTGTAACGCTGATCCTGCCGCCTTCTCGACTGTTTTCCTGCCTGTGCATGCTGTGGGGGTAGTCTGCCTCCTCTCTGCACCAGAAGCTCCGAAGAAATCTCCCGTGGGTCGACAGAATCTTCCCCCTGCAACCGCAGGCACCAAAAAGCTGCATTACCGGTCCCTTGGGTCTCCTCTCAGAACGACGAGCGAGGTCCCTCGAATCCAGCGACTCTGTCCAAGTGACCCCCACAGTCCAGTGACTCTTCAGTCCAAGTTTGGTGGAGGTAAGTCCTTGCCTCACCTCGCTGGGCTGCATTGCTGGGAACCGCGACTTTTGCAGCTACTCCGGCCCCTGTGCACTTCCGGCGGAAATCCTTTGTCCAAGCCTGGGTCCACGGCACTCTAACCTGCATTGCACGACTTTCTAAGTTGGTCTCCGGCGACGTGGGACTCCTTTGTGCGACTTCGGGTGAGCACCGTTTCACGCATCCTCGTAGTGCCTGTTTCTGGCACTTCTCCGGGTGCTACCTGCTGCTAAGAGGGCTCCTTGTCTTGCTCGACGTCCCCTCTCTCTCCTGGTCCCTCCAGGGCCACAGCAGCGTCCAAAAACGCTAACCGCACGATTTGCAGCTAGCAAGGCTTGTTGGCGTTCTTTCGGCGGGAAAACACTTCTGCACGACTCTCCACGACGAGAGGGATCCGTCCACCAAAGGGGAAGTCTCTAGCCCTTTTCGTTCCTGCAGAAACCTCAGCTTCTTCTGTCCAGTAGAAGCTTCTTTGCATCCACAGCTGGCATTTCCTGGGCATATGCCCATCTCCGACTTGCTTGGGACTTTTGGACTTGGTCCCCTTGTTCCACAGGTACCCTAGATTGGAAATCCACAGTTGTTGCATTGTTGGTTTGTGTCTTTCCTGCATTATTCCTCTAACACAACTTCTTTGTCCTTAGGGGAACTTTAGTGGACTTTGCATTCACTTTTCAGGGTCTTGGGGAGGGTTATTTTTCTAACTCTCACTATTTTCTAATAGTCCCAGCGACCCTCTACAAGGTCACATAGGTTTGGGGTCCATTCGTGGTTCGCATTCCACTTTTGGAGTATATGGTTTGTGTTGCCCCTATCCCTATGTTTCCCCATTGCATCCTATTGTAACTATACATTGTTTGCACTGTTTTCTAAGACTATACTGCATATTTTTGCTATTGTGTATATATATCTTGTGTATATTTCCTATCCTCTCACTGAGGGTACACTCTAAGATACTTTGGCATATTGTCATAAAAATAAAGTACCTTTATTTTTAGTATAACTGTGTATTGTGTTTTCTTATGATATTGTGCATATGACACTAAGTGGTACTGTAGTAGCTTCACCCGTCTCCTAGTTCAGCCTAAGCTGCTCTGCTAAGCTACCATTATCTATCAGCCTAAGCTGCTAGACACCCTATACACTAATAAGGGATAACTGGGCCTGGTGCAAGGTGCAAGTACCCCTTGGTACTCACTACAAGCCAGTCCAGCCTCCTACATTGGTTGTGCAGTGGTGGGATAAGTGCTTTGAGACTACTTACCACTCTTGTCATTGTACTTTTCATAAGAGAAAAATATACAAAACAAGGTCAGTGTATATACACATAGCCAAAAAGTTTTGCATTTCCTCTTTTCACTCTTTTCTAAGTGCTGAAAAGTACTTCTAAACTTTCAAAAAGTTCTTAAAAGTTTAAAAAGTTTTTTTTTCTGTCTTCCCAAAAAGTTCTGAAAACTTTTTTCTCTTTTTCTATCACTTTTAACTCTCTCTAAAAATGTCTGGCACAGGCCAAAATGTTGATCTGTCCAAACTTGCATATGATCACCTTAGCTGGAAAGGAGCAAGGAGTCTCTGCATAGAGAGAGGTTTGAGTCTAGGGAAGAATCCTTCCTTGGAACTGTTAATTAACATGCTTAGAGAACAGGATAAGGCTAAAAGTGCCCCATCTGTTGAAAAAGTAGCTAATGGTTCTCAATCTGATCCAGGGACTCCCCCAGGAAAAGGTTCAGGAAAGAAACTTCTTAGCCTGCCCATTACTAGACAGTCTAGCATAGTTGGTAATGATGATGAGCCACACCATACAAATAGTGTTGTCTCACATCATAGCAAAAGCATTTATTCTCACCATACTGGTAGTGATGTTTCTGTTAGCCAAGCTGTTAGGGTGGCTTCTGTAAGGGACAGGTCTCCTTCTGTTCATTCCCATCATACCTCTGTATCTAGGAATGTCCCTCCCACCAACCCTGATGACAGAATGTTAGAGAGGGAACTCAATAAGTTGAGGGTGGAACAAACCAGACTGAAGCTTAAAAAGCAACAGCTGGATTTGGATAGACAGTCTTTTGAACTAGAGAAGGAAAGACAGAAGTTGGGTTTAGAAACCCATGGTGGCAGCAGCAGTATTCCCCATAGTCATCCTGCAAAAGAGCATGATTCCAGGAATCTGCACAAGATAGTTCCCCCTTATAAGGAGGGGGATGACATTAACAAGTGGTTTGCTGCACTTGAGAGGGCCTGTGTTGTACAGGATGTCCCTCAAAGGCAGTGGGCTGCTATCCTATGGCTATCATTTAGTGGAAAAGGTAGGGATAGGCTCCTTACTGTGAATGAAAATGATGCTAATAATTTCCAAGTTCTTAAGAATGCACTCCTGGATGGTTATGGCTTAACCACTGAACAATACAGGATAAAGTTCAGAGAGACCAAAAAGGAGTCTTCACAAGACTGGGTTGATTTCATTGACCATTCAGTGAAGGCCTTGGAGGGGTGGTTACATGGCAGTAAAGTTACTGATTATGACAGCCTGTATAACTTGATCCTGAGAGAGCATATTCTTAATAATTGTGTGTCTGATTTGTTGCACCAGTACTTGGTGGACTCTGATCTGACCTCTCCCCAAGAATTGGGAAAGAAGGCAGACAAATGGGTTAGAACAAGGGTGAACAGAAAAGTTCATACAGGGGGTGACAAAGATGGCAACAAAAAGAAGGATGGTAAGTCTTCTGACAAGGGTGGGGACAAATCTAAAAATGAGGCTTCATCAGGCCCACAAAAACACTCTGGTGGGGGTGGTGGGCCCAAATCCTCTTTCAATCAGAACAAGGAAAAGAAACCATGGTGCTATTTATGTAAAATAAAAGGCCATTGGACAACAGATCCCAGTTGTCCAAAGAAAAGCACCAATGCTCCTACCACTACAACCCCTATTGCTACCCCTAGTGTCCCTACTAATAGCAGTGGTGGTGGGAGCAAACCTACTAATAGCCAATCCAAGGGAGTAGCTGGGCTCACTATTGGTAACTTAGTTGGGGTTGGCCTTGTTAGGGAGGCCGCAGAGGCTGTGTTAGTCTCTGAGGGGGCTATTGATTTAGCCACCTTAGTTGCTTGTCCCCTTAATATGGATAAGTACAAGCAGCTACCCCTAATAAATGGTGTTGAGGTTCAGGCCTACAGGGACACTGGTGCCAGTGTGACTATGGTCATAGAGAAACTGGTCCACCCTGAACAACACCTACTTGGTCACCAGTACCAAGTAACCGATGCTCACAACAACACACTTAGCCACCCCATGGCTGTTGTTAATCTCAACTGGGGGGGGGGTTACTGGTCCAAAGAAAGTTGTGGTAGCCACAGATTTACCTGTAGACTGTCTACTAGGAAATGATTTGGAGACATCAGCTTGGTCAGATGTGGAGTTGGAGGCCCATGCAGCAATGCTGGGCATCCCAGGGCATATTTTTGCTTTGACAAGGGCTCAGGCCAAAAAGCAAAAAGGACAGGGAAGCTTGGATCCTGGAACAATGGACCAAGTGCTCCCTAAAGCTAGGGCTAGTAGAAGCAAACCACTTCCTACTATCCCTCCCTCTACAGTGGATTCAACTTCTGAGGAAGAAGAATTCCCTCCCTGTGCAGAACCTACACCAGAGGAGCTGGAAGCAGATACTGCTGAGCTTTTGGGTGAAGGGGGGCCTGCCAGAGAGGAGCTGAGTGTGGCACAGCAAACCTGTCCCACATTAGAGGGTCTCAGACAGCAAGCTGTCAAACAGGCTAATGGGGATGTCAGTGACTCTCACAGAGTTTACTGGGAGGACAACCTCTTGTACACTGAGCATAGGGATCCTAAACCTGGAGCTGCCAGGAGATTAGTGATTCCTCAGGAGTACAGAAAGTTCCTCCTAACCCTGGCACATGACATTCCCCTAGCTGGGCATCTAGGACAAATGAAAACTTGGGACAGGCTTGTTCCCCTGTTTCATTGGCCTAGAATGTCTGAGGACACAAAGGAATTTTGTAAGTCCTGTGAAACCTGTCAAGCCAGTGGCAAAACAGGTGGCACCCCAAAGGCACCCCTTATCCCACTGCCTGTGGTTGGGGTTCCCTTTGAAAGGGTAGGGGTTGACATAGTTGGCCCCCTTGACCCTCTTACTGCTTCAGGCAATAGGTTTATCTTGGTGGTAGTGGACCATGCCACAAGATATCCTGAAGCTATTCCTTTAAGGACCACTACAGCACCTGCAGTGGCAAAGGCCCTCCTGGGAATATTTTCCAGGGTGGGCTTCCCAAAGGAAGTAGTATCAGACAGGGGAAGCAATTTCATGTCTGCATACTTAAAGGCCATGTGGAAGGAGTGTGGTGTAACGTACAAGTTCACAACACCCTATCATCCACAAACAAATGGACTGGTGGAGAGATTTAATAAAACTCTCAAAGGCATGATTATGGGTCTCCCTGAAAAACTCCGCAGGAGATGGGATATCCTTCTACCATGCCTCCTTTTTGCCTACAGGGAGGTACCCCAGAAAGGAGTGGGCTTCAGCCCCTTTGAACTTCTTTTTGGACACCCTGTTAGGGGCCCACTCACACTTGTAAAGGAGGGTTGGGAACAACCTTTAAAAGCTCCTAAGCAGGATATTGTGGATTATGTACTTGGCCTCAGATCAAGGATGGCTGAGTACATGAAAAAGGCCAGTAAAAACCTTCAGGCCAGCCAAGAGCTCCAGAAGCAATGGCATGATCAGAAGGCTGTTTTGGTTCAGTACCAACCAGGGCAGAAAGTGTGGGTCTTGGAGCCTGTGGCCCCAAGAGCACTCCAAGATAAATGGAGTGGACCCCACACAATTGTTGAAAAGAAGGGAGAAGTCACCTATTTAGTTGACTTAGGCACTGCCAGGAGTCCCCTTAGGGTGCTCCATGTCAACCGCCTGAAACCCTACTATGACAGGGCTGATCTCACCCTGCTCATGGCAACAGATGAGGGACAGGAAGAAGACAGTGATCCTCTACCTGATCTCTTCTCTTCCACAGAACAAGATGCTCTGGTGGAAGGTGTAGTTTTGGCTGATTGTCTTACTGCTGAGCAGAAAGACAATTGCATAAACCTCCTAGATCAATTCTCTGAACTCTTCTCTACTGTGCCAGGTACCACTTCTTGGTGTGAACACACTATAGATACTGGAGACAGCTTGCCTGTCAAAAGTAAGATCTATAGGCAGCCTGACCATGTCAGGGACTGCATAAAGCAAGAGGTCCAGAAAATGTTAGAACTAGGAGTGGTTGAGCACTCTGACAGTCCATGGGCTTCTCCTGTGGTACTGGTACCAAAACCCCATTCCAAAGATGGAAAGAAGGAAATGCGGTTTTGTGTAGACTATAGAGGTCTCAACTTGGTAACCAAAACTGATGCTCACCCTATACCCATGGCAGATGAGCTCATAGATACACTGGCATCTGCCAAGTATCTAAGCACTTTTGATTTGACTGCAGGGTATTGGCAGATCAAATTGTCAGAAGATGCTAAACCTAAGACTGCATTTTCAACCATTGGAGGACATTACCAGTTTACTGTAATGCCTTTTGGTTTGAAAAATGCACCTGCCACTTTTCAGAGGTTGGTGAACACAGTCCTGCAAGGGCTGGAAGCTTTCAGTGCAGCATATTTGGACGATATAGCTGTCTTTAGCTCCAGCTGGGATGATCACCTGGTCCACCTATGGAAAGTTTTGGAGGCCCTGCAAAAGGCAGGCCTCACTATCAAGGCTTCAAAGTGCCAGATAGGGCAGGGTAAGGTGGTTTATCTGGGACACCTTGTTGGTGGGGAACAGATTGCACCACTACAGGGGAAAATCCAAACAATTATTGATTGGGTTCCCCCTACCACTCAGACTCAGGTGAGAGCCTTCCTAGGCCTCACTGGGTATTACAGGAGGTTCATTAAGAACTATGGCTCCATTGCAGCCCCTCTTAATGACCTCACATCCAAGAAAATGCCTAAAAAGGTATTATGGACAGCAAACTGTCAGAAAGCTTTTGAGGAGCGGAAGCAGGCCATGTGCTCTGCACCTGTCCTGAAAAGCCCTTGTTACTCTAAAAAATTCTATGTCCAAACTGATGCATCTGAATTAGGAGTAGGGGCAGTCCTATCACAACTTAATTCTGAGGGCCAGGATCAACCTGTTGCTTTTATTAGTAGGAGGTTGACCCCTAGAGAAAAGCGTTGGTCTGCCATTGAGAGGGAGGCCTTTGCTGTGGTCTGGGCACTGAAGAAGTTGAGGCCATACCTGTTTGGCACTCACTTCATTGTTCAGACAGACCACAAACCTCTACTTTGGCTAAAACAAATGAAAGGTGAAAATCCTAAATTGTTGAGGTGGTCCATATCCCTACAGGGAATGGACTATACAGTGGAACATAGACCTGGGAGTAGCCACTCCAATGCAGATGGACTCTCCAGATATTTCCACTTAGACAATAAAGACTCATCAGGTCATGGCTAGTCTTATTATCCTTCGTTTGGGGGGGGGTTGTGTAGGAAAGTACCATCTTGCCTGGCATGTTACCCCCATTTTTCACTGTATATATGTTGTTTTAGTTGTATGTGTCACTGGGACCCTGTTCACCAGGGCCCCAGTGCTCATAAGTTTGCCTGAATGTGTTACCTGTGTAGTGACTAACTGACTCACTGAGGCTCTGCTAATCAGAACCTCAGTGGTTATGCTCTCTCATTTCTTTCCAAATTGTCACTAACAGGCTAGTGACCATTTTTACCAATTTACATTGGCTTACTGGAACACCCTTATAATTCCCTAGTATATGGTACTGAGGTACCCAGGGTATTGGGGTTCCAGGAGATCCCTATGGGCTGCAGCATTTCTTTTGCCACCCATAGGGAGCTCGGACAATTCTTACACAGGCCTGCCACCGCAGCCTGAGTGAAATAACGTCCACGTTATTTCACAGCCATTTTACACTGCACTTAAGTAACTTATAAGTCACCTATATGTCTAACCTTTACCTGGTAAAGGTTAGGTGCAAAGTTACTTAGTGTGAGGGCACCCTGGCACTAGCCAAGGTGCCCCCACATTGTTCAGAGCCAATTCCCTGAACTTTGTGAGTGCGGGGACACCATTACACGCGTGCACTACATATAGGTCACTACCTATATGTAGCTTCACAATGGTAACTCCGAATATGGCCATGTAACATGTCTATGATCATGGAATTGTCCCCTCTATACCATCCTGGCATAGTTTGCACAATCCCATGAACCCAGTGGTCTGTAACACAGACCCTGGTACTGCCAAACTGCCCTTCCTGGGGTTTCACTGCAGCTGCTGCCAACCCCTCAGACAGGCATCTGCCCTCCTGGGGTCCAGCCAGGCCTGGCCCAGGATGGCAGAACAAAGAACTTCCTCTGAGAGAGGGTGTTACACCCTCTCCCTTTGGAAAATGGTGTGAGGGCAGGGGAGGAGTAGCCTCCCCCAGCCTCTGGAAATGCTTTGTTGGGCACAGATGTGCCCAATTCTGCATAAGCCAGTCTACACCGGTTCAGGGGACCCCTTAGCCCTGCTCTGGCGCGAAACTGGACAAAGGAAAGGGGAGTGACCACTCCCCTGACCTGCACCTCCCCTGGGAGGTATCCAGAGCTCCTCCAGTGTGCTCCAGACTTCTGCCATCTTGGAAACAGAGGTGCTGCTGGCACACTGGACTGCTCTGAGTGGCCAGTGCCACCAGGTGACGTCAGAGACTCCTTCTGATAAGCTCCTTCAGGTGTTAGTAGCCTATCCTCTCTCCTAGGTAGCCAAACCCTCTTTTCTGGCTATTTAGGGTCTCTGTCTCTGGGGAAACTTTAGATAACGAATGCAAGAGCTCATCCGAGTTCCTCTGCATCTCTCTCTTCACCTTCTGCCAAGGAATCGACTGCTGACCGCGCTGGAAGCCTGCAAACCTGCAACATAGTAGCAAAGACGACTACTGCAACTCTGTAACGCTGATCCTGCCGCCTTCTCGACTGTTTTCCTGCTTGTGCATGCTGTGGGGGTAGTCTGCCTCCTCTCTGCACCAGAAGCTCCAAAGAAATCTCCCGTGGGTCGACAGAATCTTCCCCCTGCAACCGCAGGCACCAAAAAGCTGCATTACCGGTCCCTTGGGTATCCTCTCAGAACGACGAGCGAGGTCCCTCGAATCCAGCGACTCTGTCCAAGTGACCCCCACAGTCCAGTGACTCTTCAGTCCAAGTTTGGTGGAGGTAAGTCCTTGCCTCACCTCGCTGGGCTGCATTGCTGGGAACCGCGACTTTTGCAGCTACTCCGGCCCCTGTGCACTTCCGGCGGAAATCCTTTGTCCAAGCCTGGGTCCACGGCACTCTAACCTGCATTGCACGACTTTCTAAGTTGGTCTCCGGCGACGTGGGACTCCTTTGTGCGACTTCGGGTGAGCACCGTTTCTTGCATCCTCGTAGTGCCTGTTTCTGGCACTTCTCCGGGTGCTACCTGCTGCTAAGAGGGCTCCTTGTCTTGCTCGACGTCCCCTCTCTCTCCTGGTCCCTCCAGGGCCACAGCAGCGTCCAAAAACGCTAACCGCACGATTTGCAGCTAGCAAGGCTTGTTGGCGTTCTTTCGGCGGGAAAACACTTCTGCACGACTCTCCACGACGAGAGGGATCCGTCCACCAAAGGGGAAGTCTCTAGCCCTTTTCGTTCCTGCAGAAACCTCAGCTTCTTCTGTCCAGTAGAAGCTTCTTTGCATCCACAGCTGGCATTTCCTGGGCATATGCCCATCTCCGACTTGCTTGTGACTTTTGGACTTGGTCCCCTTGTTCCACAGGTACCCTAGATTGGAAATCCACAGTTGTTGCATTGTTGGTTTGTGTCTTTCCTGCATTATTCCTCTAACACAACTTCTTTGTCCTTAGGGGAACTTTAGTGGACTTTGCATTCACTTTTCAGGGTCCTGGGGAGGGTTATTTTTCTAACTCTCACTATTTTCTAATAGTCCCAGCGACCCTCTACAAGGTCACATAGGTTTGGGGTCCATTCGTGGTTCGCATTCCACTTTTGGAGTATATGGTTTGTGTTGCCCCTATCCCTATGTTTCCCCATTGCATCCTATTGTAACTATACATTGTTTGCACTGTTTTCTAAGACTATACTGCATATTTTTGCTATTGTGTATATATATCTTGTGTATATTTCCTATCCTCTCACTGAGGGTACACTCTAAGATACTTTGGCATATTGTCATAAAAATAAAGTACCTTTATTTTGAGTATAACTGTGTATTGTGTTTTCTTATGATATTGTGCATATGACACTAAGTGGTACTGTAGTAGCTTCACCCGTCTCCTAGTTCAGCCTAAGCTGCTCTGCTAAGCTACCATTATCTATCAGCCTAAGCTGCTAGACACCCTATACACTAATAAGGGATAACTGGGCCTGGTGCAAGGTGCAAGTACCCCTTGGTACTCACTACAAGCCAGTCCAGCCTCCTACATTGGTTGTGCAGTGGTGGGATAAGTGCTTTGAGACTACTTACCACTCTTGTCATTGTACTTTTCATAAGAGAAAAATATACAAAACAAGGTCAGTGTATATACACATAGCCAAAAAGTTTTGCATTTCCTCTTTTCACTCTTTTCTAAGTGCTGAAAAGTACTTCTAAACTTTCAAAAAGTTCTTAAAAGTTTAAAAAGTTTTTTTTTCTGTCTTCCCAAAAAGTTCTGAAAACTTTTTTCTCTTTTTCTATCACTTTTAACTCTCTCTAAAAATGTCTGGCACAGGCCAAAATGTTGATCTGTCCAAACTTGCATATGATCACCTTAGCTGGAAAGGAGCAAGGAGTCTCTGCATAGAGAGAGGTTTGAGTGTAGGGAAGACTCCTTCCTTGGAACTGTTAATTAACATGCTTAGAGAACAGGATAAGGCTAAAAGTGCCCCATCTGTTGAAAAAGTAGCTAATGGTTCTCAATCTGATCCAGGGACTCCCCCAGGAAAAGGTTCAGGAAAGAAACTTCTTAGCCTGCCCATTACTAGACAGTCTAGCATAGTTGGTAATGATGATGAGCCACACCATACAAATAGTGTTGTCTCACATCATAGCAAAAGCATTTATTCTCACCATACTGGTAGTGATGTTTCTGTTAGCCAAGCTGTTAGGGTGGCTTCTGTAAGGGACAGGTCTCCTTCTGTTCATTCCCATCATACCTCTGTATCTAGGAATGTCCCTCCCACCAACCCTGATGACAGAATGTTAGAGAGGGAACTCAATAAGTTGAGGGTGGAACAAACCAGACTGAAGCTTAAAAAGCAACAGCTGGATTTGGATAGACAGTCTTTTGAACTAGAGAAGGAAAGACAGAAGTTGGGTTTAGAAACCCATGGTGGCAGCAGCAGTATTCCCCATAGTCATCCTGCAAAAGAGCATGATTCCAGGAATCTGCACAAGATAGTTCCCCCTTATAAGGAGGGGGATGACATTAACAAGTGGTTTGCTGCACTTGAGAGGGCCTGTGTTGTACAGGATGTCCCTCAAAGGCAGTGGGCTGCTATCCTATGGCTATCATTTAGTGGAAAAGGTAGGGATAGGCTACTTACTGTGAATGAAAATGATGCTAATAATTTCCAAGTTCTTAAGAATGCACTCCTGGATGGTTATGGCTTAACCACTGAACAATACAGGATAAAGTTCAGAGAGACCAAAAAGGAGTCTTCACAAGACTGGGTTGATTTCATTGACCATTCAGTGAAGGCCTTGGAGGGGTGGTTACATGGCAGTAAAGTTACTGATTATGACAGCCTGTATAACTTGATCCTGAGAGAGCATATTCTTAATAATTGTGTGTCTGATTTGTTGCACCAGTACTTGGTGGACTCTGATCTGACCTCTCCCCAAGAATTGGGAAAGAAGGCAGACAAATGGGTCAGAACAAGGGTGAACAGAAAAGTTCATACAGGGGGTGACAAAGATGGCAACAAAAAGAAGGATGGTAAGTCTTCTGACAAGGGTGGGGACAAATCTAAAAATGAGTCTTCATCAGGCCCACAAAAACACTCTGGTGGGGGTGGTGGGCCCAAATCCTCTTTCAATCAGAACAAGGAAAAGAAACCATGGTGCTATTTATGTAAAATAAAAGGCCATTGGACAACAGATCCCAGTTGTCCAAAGAAAAGCACCAATGCTCCTACCACTACAACCCCTATTGCTACCCCTAGTGTCCCTACTAATAGCAGTGGTGGTGGGAGCAAACCTACTAATAGCCAATCCAAGGGAGTAGCTGGGCTCACTATTGGTAACTTAGTTGGGGTTGGCCTTGTTAGGGAGGCCGCAGAGGCTGTGTTAGTCTCTGAGGGGGCTATTGATTTAGCCACCTTAGTTGCTTGTCCCCTTAATATGGATAAGTACAAGCAGCTACCCCTAATAAATGGTGTTGAGGTTCAGGCCTACAGGGACACTGGTGCCAGTGTGACTATGGTCATAGAGAAACTGGTCCACCCTGAACAACACCTACTTGGTCACCAGTACCAAGTAACCGATGCTCACAACAACACACTTAGCCACCCCATGGCTGTTGTTAATCTCAACTGGGGGGGGGTTACTGGTCCAAAGAAAGTTGTGGTAGCCACAGATTTACCTGTAGACTGTCTACTAGGAAATGATTTGGAGACATCAGCTTGGTCAGATGTGGAGTTGGAGGCCCATGCAGCAATGCTGGGCATCCCAGGGCATATTTTTGCTTTGACAAGGGCTCAGGCCAAAAAGCAAAAAGGACAGGGAAGCTTGGATCCTGGAACAATGGACCAAGTGCTCCCTAAAGCTAGGGCTAGTAGAAGCAAACCACTTCCTACTATCCCTCCCTCTACAGTGGATTCAACTTCTGAGGAAGAAGAATTCCCTCCCTGTGCAGAACCTACACCCGAGGAGCTGGAAGCAGATACTGCTGAGCTTTTGGGTGAAGGGGGGCCTGCCAGAGAGGAGCGGAGTGTGGCACAGCAAACCTGTCCCACATTAGAGGGTCTCAGACAGCAAGCTGTCAAACAGGCTAATGGGGATGTCAGTGACTCTCACAGAGTTTACTGGGAGGACAACCTCTTGTACACTGAGCATAGGGATCCTAAACCTGGAGCTGCCAGGAGATTAGTGATTCCTGAGGAGTACAGAAAGTTCCTCCTAACCCTGGCACATGACATTCCCCTAGCTGGGCATCTAGGACAAATGAAAACTTGGGACAGGCTTGTTCCCCTGTTTCATTGGCCTAGAATGTCTGAGGACACAAAGGAATTTTGTAAGTCCTGTGAAACCTGTCAAGCCAGTGGCAAAACAGGTGGCACCCCAAAGGCACCCCTTATCCCACTGCCTGTGGTTGGGGTTCCCTTTGAAAGGGTAGGGGTTGACATAGTTGGCCCCCTTGACCCTCCTACTGCTTCAGGCAATAGGTTTATCTTGGTGGTAGTGGACCATGCCACAAGATATCCTGAAGCTATTCCTTTAAGGACCACTACAGCACCTGCAGTGGCAAAGGCCCTCCTGGGAATATTTTCCAGGGTGGGCTTCCCAAAGGAAGTAGTATCAGACAGGGGAAGCAATTTCATGTCTGCATACTTAAAGGCCACGTGGAAGGAGTGTGGTGTAACGTACAAGTTCACAACACCCTATCATCCACAAACAAATGGATTGGTGGAGAGATTTAATAAAACTCTCAAAGGCATGATTATGGGTCTCCCTGAAAAACTCCGCAGGAGATGGGATATCCTTCTACCATGCCTCCTTTTTGCCTACAGGGAGGTACCCCAGAAAGGAGTGGGCTTCAGCCCCTTTGAACTTCTTTTTGGACACCCTGTTAGGGGTCCACTCACACTTGTAAAGGAGGGTTGGGAACAACCTTTAAAAGCTCCTAAGCAGGATATTGTGGATTATGTACTTGGCCTCAGATCAAGGATGGCTGAGTACATGAAAAAGGCCAGTAAAAACCTTCAGGCCAGCCAAGAGCTCCAGAAGCAATGGCATGATCAGAAGGCTGTTTTGGTTCAGTACCAACCAGGGCAGAAAGTGTGGGTCTTGGAGCCTGTGGCCCCAAGAGCACTCCAAGATAAATGGAGTGGACCCCACACAATTGTTGAAAAGAAGGGAGAAGTCACCTATTTAGTTGACTTAGGCACTGCCAGGAGTCCCCTTAGGGTGCTCCATGTCAACCGCCTGAAACCCTACTATGACAGGGCTGATCTCACCCTGCTCATGGCAACAGATGAGGGACAGGAAGAAGACAGTGATCCTCTACCTGATCTCTTCTCTTCCACAGAACAAGATGCTCTGGTGGAAGGTGTAGTTTTGGCTGATTGTCTTACTGCTGAGCAGAAAGACAATTGCATAAACCTCCTAGATCAATTCTCTGAACTCTTCTCTACTGTGCCAGGTACCACTTCTTGGTGTGAACACACTATAGATACTGGAGACAGCTTGCCTGTCAAAAGTAAGATCTATAGGCAGCCTGACCATGTCAGGGACTGCATAAAGCAAGAGGTCCAGAAAATGTTAGAACTAGGAGTGGTTGAGCACTCTGACAGTCCATGGGCTTCTCCTGTGGTACTGGTACCAAAACCCCATTCCAAAGATGGAAAGAAGGAAATGCGGTTTTGTGTAGACTATAGAGGTCTCAACTTGGTAACCAAAACTGATGCTCACCCTATACCCAGGGCAGATGAGCTCATAGATACACTGGCATCTGCCAAGTATCTAAGCACTTTTGATTTGACTGCATGGTATTGGCAGATCAAATTGTCAGAAGATGCTAAACCTAAGACTGCATTTTCAACCATTGTGAGGACATTACCAGTTTACTGTAATGCCTTTTGGTTTGAAAAATGCACCTGCCACTTTTCAGAGGTTGGTGAACACAGTCCTGCAAGGGCTGGAAGCTTTCAGTGCAGCATATTTGGATGATATAGCTGTCTTTAGCTCCAGCTGGGATGATCACCTGGTCCACCTATGGAAAGTTTTGGAGGCCCTGCAAAAGGCAGGCCTCACTATCAAGGCTTCAAAGTGCCAGATAGGGCAGGGTAAGGTGGTTTATCTGGGACACCTTGTTGGTGGGGAACAGATTTCACCACTACAGGGGAAAATCCAAACAATTATTGATTGGGTTCCCCCTACCACTCAGACTTAGGTGAGAGCCTTCCTATGCCTCACTGGGTATTACAGGAGGTTCATTAAGAACTATGGCTCCATTGCAGCCCCTCTTAATGACCTCACATCCAAGAAAATGCCTAAAAAGGTATTATGGACAGCAAACTGTCAGAAAGCTTTTGAGGAGCTGAAGCAGGCCATGTGCTCTGCACCTGTCCTGAAAAGCCCTTGTTACTCTAAAAAATTCTATGTCCAAACTGATGCATCTGAATTAGGAGTAGGGGCAGTCCTATCACAACTTAATTCTGAGGGCCAGGATCAACCTGTTGCTTTTATTAGTAGGAGGTTGACCCCTAGAGAAAAGCGTTGGTCTGCCATAGAGAGGGAGGCCTTTGCTGTGGTCTGGGCTCTGAAGAAGTTGAGGCCATACCTGTTTGGCACTCACTTCATTGTTCAGACAGACCACAAACCTCTACTTTGGCTAAAACAAATGAAAGGTGAAAATCCTAAATTGTTGAGGTGGTCCATATCCCTACAGGGAATGGACTATACAGTGGAACATAGATCTGGGAGTAGCCACTCCAATGCAGATGGACTCTCCAGATATTTCCACTTAGACAATGAAGACTCATCAGGTCATGGCTAGTCTTATTGTCCTTCGTTTGGGGGGGGGGGGTTGTGTAGGAAAGTACCATCTTGCCTGGCATGTTACCCCCATTTTTCACTGTATATATGTTGTTTTAGTTGTATGTGTCACTGGGACCCTGTTCACCAGGGCCCCAGTGCTCATAAGTGTGCCTGAATGTGTTACCTGTGTAGTGACTAACTGTCTCACTGAGGCTCTGCTAATCAGAACCTCAGTGGTTATGCTCTCTCATTTCTTTCCAAATTGTCACTAACAGGCTAGTGACCATTTTTACCAATTTACATTGGCTTACTGGAACACCCTTATAATTCCCTAGTATATGGTACTGAGGTACCCAGGGTATTGGGGTTCCAGGAGATCCCTATGGGCTGCAGCATTTCTTTTGCCACCCATAGGGAGCTCTGACAATTCTTACACAGGCCTGCCACCGCAGCCTGAGTGAAATAACGTCCACGTTATTTCACAGCCATTTTACACTGCACTTAAGTAACTTATAAGTCACCTATATGTCTAACCTTTACCTGGTAAAGGTTAGGTGCAAAGTTACTTAGTGTGAGGGCACCCTGGCACTAGCCAAGGTGCCCCCACATTGTTCAGAGCCAATTCCCTGAACGTTGTGAGTGCGGGGACACCATTACACGCGTGCACTACATATAGGTCACTACCTATATGTAGCTTCACAATGGTAACTCCGAATATGGCCATGTAACATGTCTATGATCATGGAATTGCCCCCTCTATACCATCCTGGCATAGTTGGCACAATCCCATGATCCCAGTGGTCTGTAGCACAGACCCTGGTACTGCCAAACTGCCCTTCCTGGGGTTTCACTGCAGCTGCTGCCAACCCCTTAGACAGGCATCTGCCCTCCTGGGGTCCAGCCAGGCCTGGCCCAGGATGGCAGAACAAAGAACTTCCTCTGAGAGAGGGTGTTACACCCTCTCCTTTTGGAAAATGGTGTGAGGGCAGGGGAGGAGTAGCCTCCCCCAGCCTCTGGAAATGCTTTGTTGGGCACAGATGTGCCCAATTCTGCATAAGCCAGTCTACACCGGTTCAGGGGACCCCTTAGCCCTGCTCTGGCGCGAAACTGGACAAAGGAAAGGGGAGTGACCACTCCCCTGACCTGCACCTCCCCTGGGAGGTATCCAGAGCTCCTCCAGTGTGCTCCAGACCTCTGCCATCTTGGAAACAGTGGTGCTGCTGGCACACTGGACTGCTCTGAGTGGCCAGTGCCATCAGGTGACGTCAGAGACTCCTTCTGATAGGCTCCTTCAGGTGTTAGTAGCCTATCCTCTCTCCTAGGTAGCCAAACCCTCTTTTCTGGCTATTTAGGGTCTCTGTCTCTGGGGAAACTTTAGATAACGAATGCAAGAGCTCATCCGAGTTCCTCTGCATCTCTCTCTTCACCTTCTGCCAAGGAATCGACTGCTGACCGCGCTGGAAGCCTGCAAACCTGCAACATAGTAGCAAAGACGACTACTGCAACTCTGTAACGCTGATCCTGCCGCCTTCTCGACTGTTTTCCTGCTTGTGCATGCTGTGGGGGTAGTCTGCCTCCTCTCTGCACCAGAAGCTCCGAAGAAATCTCCCGTGGGTCGACGGAATCTTCCCCCTGCAACCGCAGGCACCAAAAAGCTGCATTACCGGTCCCTTGGGTCTCCTCTCAGAATGACGAGCGAGGTCCCTCGAATCCAGCGACTCTGTCCAAGTGACCCCCACAGTCCAGTGACTCTTCAGTCCAAGTTTGGTGGAGGTAAGTCCTTGCCTCACCTCGCTGGGCTGCATTGCTGGGAACCGCGACTTTTGCAGCTACTCCGGCCCCTGTGCACTTCCGGCAGAAATCCTTTGTGCACAGCCAAGCCTGGGTCCACGGCACTCTAACCTGCATTGCACGACTTTCTAAGTTGGTCTCCGGCGACGTGGGACTCCTTTGTGCGACTTCGGGTGAGCACCGTTTCACGCATCCATGTAGTGCCTGTTTCTGGCACTTCTCTGGGTGCTACCTGCTGCTAAGAGGGCTCCTTGTCTTGCTCGACGTCCCCTCTCTCTCCTGGTCCAATTTGCGACCTCCTGGTCCCTCCAGGGCCACAGCAGCGTCCAAAAACGCTAACCGCACGATTTGCAGCTAGCAAGGCTTGTTGGCGTTCTTTCGGCGGGAAAACACTTCTGCACGACTCTCCACGGCGAGAGGGATCCGTCCACCAAAGGGGAAGTCTCTAGCCCTTTTTGTTCCTGCAGAAACCTCAGCTTCTTCTGTCCAGTAGAAGCTTCTTTGCATCCACAGCTGGCATTTCCTGGGCATATGCCCATCTCCGACTTGCTTGTGACTTTTGGACTTGGTCCCCTTGTTCCACAGGTACCCTAGATTGGAAATCCACAGTTGTTGCATTGTTGGTTTTTGTCTTAACTGCATTATTCCTCTAACACAACTTCTTTGTCCTTAGGGGAACTTTAGTGCACTTTGCACTCACTTTTCAGGGTCTTGGGGAGGGTTATTTTTCTAACTCTCACTATTTTCTAATAGTCCCAGCGACACTCTACAAGGTCACATAGGTTTGGGGTCCATTCGTGGTTCGCATTCCACTTTTGGAGTATATGGTTTGTGTTGCCCCTATCCCTATGTTTCCCCATTGCATCCTATTGTAACTATACATTGTTTGCACTGTTTTCTAAGACTATACTGCATATTATTGCTATTGTGTATATATATCTTGTGTATATTTCCTATCCTCTCACTGAGGGTACACTCTAAGATACTTTGGCATATTGTCATAAAAATAAAGTACCTTTATTTTTAGTATAACTGTGTATTGTGTTTTCTTATGATATTGTGCATATACTGTAGTAGCTTCACCCGTCTCCTAGTTCAGCCTAAGCTGCTCTGCTAAGCTACCATTATCTATCAGCCTAAGCTGCTAGACACCCTATACACTAATAAGGGATAACTGGGCCTGGTGCAAGGTGCAAGTACCCCTTGGTACTCACTACAAGCCAGTCCAGCCTCCTACATTGGTTGTGCAGTGGTGGGATAAGTGCTTTGAGACTACTTACCACTCTTGTCATTGTACTTTTCATAAGAGAAAAATATACAAAACAAGGTCAGTGTATATACACATAGCCAAAAAGTTTTGCATTTCCTCTTTTCACTCTTTTCTAAGTGCTGAAAAGTACTTCTAAACTTTCAAAAAGTTCTTAAAAGTTTAAAAAGTTTTTTTTTCTGTCTTCCCAAAAAGTTCTGAAAACTTTTTTCTCTTTTTCTATCACTTTTAACTCTCTCTAAAAATGTCTGGCACAGGCCAAAATGTTGATCTGTCCAAACTTGCATATGATCACCTTAGCTGGAAAGGAGCAAGGAGTCTCTGCATAGAGAGAGGTTTGAATGTAGGGAAGACTCCTTCCTTGGAACTGTTAATTAACATGCTTAGAGAACAGGATAAGGCTAAAAGTGCCCCATCTGTTGAAAAAGTAGCTAATGGTTCTCAATCTGATCCAGGGACTCCCCCAGGAAAAGGTTCAGGAAAGAAACTTCTTAGCCTGCCCATTACTAGACAGTCTAGCATAGTTGGTAATGATGATGAGCCACACCATACAAATAGTGTTGTCTCACATCATAGCAAAAGCATTTATTCTCACCATACTGGTAGTGATGTTTCTGTTAGCCAAGCTGTTAGGGTGGCTTCTGTAAGGGACAGGTCTCCTTCTGTTCATTCCCATCATACCTCTGTATCTAGGAATGTCCCTCCCACCAACCCTGATGACAGAATGTTAGAGAGGGAACTCAATAAGTTGAGGGTGGAACAAACCAGACTGAAGCTTAAAAAGCAACAGCTGGATTTGGATAGACAGTCTTTTGAACTAGAGAAGGAAAGACAGAAGTTGGGTTTAGAAACCCATGGTGGCAGCAGCAGTATTCCCCATAGTCATCCTGCAAAAGAGCATGATTCCAGGAATCTGCACAAGATAGTTCCCCCTTATAAGGAGGGGGATGACATTAACAAGTGGTTTGCTGCACTTGAGAGGGCCTGTGTTGTACAGGATGTCCCTCAAAGGCAGTGGGCTGCTATCCTATGGCTATCATTTAGTGGAAAAGGTAGGGATAGGCTCCTTACTGTGAATGAAAATGATGCTAATAATTTCCAAGTTCTTAAGAATGCACTCCTGGATGGTTATGGCTTAACCACTGAACAATACAGGATAAAGTTCAGAGAGACCAAAAAGGAGTCTTCACAAGACTGGGTTGATTTCATTGACCATTCAGTGAAGGCCTTGGAGGGGTGGTTACATGGCAGTAAAGTTACTGATTATGACAGCCTGTATAACTTGATCCTGAGAGAGCATATTCTTAATAATTGTGTGTCTGATTTGTTGCACCAGTACTTGGTGGACTCTGATCTGACCTCTCCCCAAGAATTGGGAAAGAAGGCAGACAAATGGGTTAGAACAAGGGTGAACAGAAAAGTTCATACAGGGGGTGACAAAGATGGCAACAAAAAGAAGGATGGTAAGTCTTCTGACAAGGGTGGGGACAAATCTAAAAATGAGTCTTCATCAGGCCCACAAAAACACTCTGGTGGGGGTGGTGGGCCCAAATCCTCTTTCAATCAGAACAAGGAAAAGAAACCATGGTGCTATTTATGTAAAATAAAAGGCCATTGGACAACAGATCCCAGTTGTCCAAAGAAAAGCACCAATGCTCCTACCACTACAACCCCTATTGCTACCCCTAGTGTCCCTACTAATAGCAGTGGTGGTGGGAGCAAACCTACTAATAGCCAATCCAAGGGAGTAGCTGGGCTCACTATTGGTAACTTAGTTGGGGTTGGCCTTGTTAGGGAGGCCGCAGAGGCTGTGTTAGTCTCTGAGGGGGCTATTGATTTAGCCACCTTAGTTGCTTGTCCCCTTAATATAGATAAGTACAAGCAGCTACCCCTAATAAATGGTGTTGAGGTTCAGGCCTACAGGGACACTGGTGCCAGTGTGACTATGGTCATAGAGAAACTGGTCCACCCTGAACAACACCTACTTGGTCACCAGTACCAAGTAACCGATGCTCACAACAACACACTTAGCCACCCCATGGCTGTTGTTAATCTCAACTGGGGGGGGGTTACTGGTCCAAAGAAAGTTGTGGTAGCCACAGATTTACCTGTAGACTGTCTACTAGGAAATGATTTGGAGACATCAGCTTGGTCAGATGTGGAGTTGGAGGCCCATGCAGCAATGCTGGGCATCCCAGGGCATATTTTTGCTTTGACAAGGGCTCAGGCCAAAAAGCAAAAAGGACAGGGAAGCTTGGATCCTGGAACAATGGACCAAGTGCTCCCTAAAGCTAGGGCTAGTAGAAGCAAACCACTTCCTACTATCCCTCCCTCTACAGTGGATTCAACTTCTGAGGAAGAAGAATTCCCTCCCTGTGCAGAACCTACACCAGAGGAGCTGGAAGCAGATACTGCTGAGCTTTTGGGTGAAGGGGGGCCTGCCAGAGAGGAGCTGAGTGTGGCACAGCAAACCTGTCCCACATTAGAGGGTCTCAGACAGCAAGCTGTCAAACAGGCTAATGGGGATGTCAGTGACTCTCACAGAGTTTACTGGGAGGACAACCTCTTGTACACTGAGCATAGGGATCCTAAACCTGGAGCTGCCAGGAGATTAGTGATTCCTCAGGAGTACAGAAAGTTCATCCTAACCCTGGCACATGACATTCCCCTAGCTGGGCATCTAGGACAAATGAAAACTTGGGACAGGCTTGTTCCCCTGTTTCATTGGCCTAGAATGTCTGAGGACACAAAGGAATTTTGTAAGTCCTGTGAAACCTGTCAAGCCAGTGGCAAAACAGGTGGCACCCCAAAGGCACCCCTTATCCCACTGCCTGTGGTTGGGGTTCCCTTTGAAAGGGTAGGGGTTGACATAGTTGGCCCCCTTGACCCTCCTACTGCTTCAGGCAATAGGTTTATCTTGGTGGTAGTGGACCATGCCACAAGATATCCTGAAGCTATTCCTTTAAGGACCACTACAGCACCTGCAGTGGCAAAGGCCCTCCTGGGAATATTTTCCAGGGTGGGCTTCCCAAAGGAAGTAGTATCAGACAGGGGAAGCAATTTCATGTCTGCATACTTAAAGGCCATGTGGAAGGAGTGTGGTGTAACGTACAAGTTCACAACACCCTATCATCCACAAACAAATGGACTGGTGGAGAGATTTAATAAAACTCTCAAAGGCATGATTATGGGTCTCCCTGAAAAACTCCGCAGGAGATGGGATATCCTTCTACCATGCCTCCTTTTTGCCTACAGGGAGGTACCCCAGAAAGGAGTGGGCTTCAGCCCCTTTGAACTTCTTTTTGGACACCCTGTTAGGGGTCCACTCACACTTGTAAAGGAGGGTTGGGAACAACCTTTAAAAGCTCCTAAGCAGGATATTGTGGATTATGTACTTGGCCTCAGATCAAGGATGGCTGAGTACATGAAAAAGGCCAGTAAAAACCTTCAGGCCAGCCAAGAGCTCCAGAAGCAATGGCATGATCAGAAGGCTGTTTTGGTTCAGTACCAACCAGGGCAGAAAGTGTGGGTCTTGGAGCCTGTGGCCCCAAGAGCACTCCAAGATAAATGGAGTGGACCCCACACAATTGTTGAAAAGAAGGGAGAAGTCACCTATTTAGTTGACTTAGGCACTGCCAGGAGTCCCCTTAGGGTGCTCCATGTCAACCGCCTGAAACCCTACTATGACAGGGCTGATCTCACCCTGCTCATGGCAACAGATGAGGGACAGGAAGAAGACAGTGATCCTCTACCTGATCTCTTCTCTTCCACAGAACAAGATGCTCTGGTGGAAGGTGTAGTTTTGGCTGATTGTCTTACTGCTGAGCAGAAAGACAATTGTATAAACCTCCTAGATCAATTCTCTGAACTCTTCTCTACTGTGCCAGGTACCACTTCTTGGTGTGAACACACTATAGATACTGGAGACAGCTTGCCTGTCAAAAGTAAGATCTATAGGCAGCCTGACCATGTCAGGGACTGCATAAAGCAAGAGGTCCAGAAAATGTTAGAACTAGGAGTGGTTGAGCACTCAGACAGTCCATGGGCTTCTCCTGTGGTACTGGTACCAAAACCCCATTCCAAAGATGGAAAGAAGGAAATGCGGTTTTGTGTAGACTATAGAGGTCTCAACTTGGTAACCAAAACTGATGCTCACCCTATACCCATGGCAGATGAGCTCATAGATACACTGGCATCTGCCAAGTATCTAAGCACTTTTGATTTGACTGCAGGGTATTGGCAGATCAAATTGTCAGAAGATGCTAAACCTAAGACTGCATTTTCAACCATTGGAGGACATTACCAGTTTACTGTAATGCCTTTTGGTTTGAAAAATGCACCTGCCACTTTTCAGAGGTTGGTGAACACAGTCCTGCAAGGGCTGGAAGCTTTCAGTGCAGCATATTTGGACGATATAGCTGTCTTTAGCTCCAGCTGGGATGATCACCTGGTCCACCTATGGAAAGTTTTGGAGGCCCTGCAAAAGGCAGGCCTCACTATCAAGGCTTCAAAGTGCCAGATAGGGCAGGGTAAGGTGGTTTATCTGGGACACCTTGTTGGTGGGGAACAGATTGCACCACTACAGGGGAAAATCCAAACAATTATTGATTGGGTTCCCCCTACCACTCAGACTCAGGTGAGAGCCTTCCTAGGCCTCACTGGGTATTACAGGAGGTTCATTAAGAACTATGGCTCCATTGCAGCCCCTCTTAATGACCTCACATCCAAGAAAATGCCTAAAAAGGTATTATGGACAGCAAACTGTCAGAAAGCTTTTGAGGAGCGGAAGCAGGCCATGTGCTCTGCACCTGTCCTGAAAAGCCCTTGTTACTCTAAAAAATTCTATGTCCAAACTGATGCATCTGAATTAGGAGTAGGGGCAGTCCTATCACAACTTAATTCTGAGGGCCAGGATCAACCTGTTGCTTTTATTAGTAGGAGGTTGACCCCTAGAGAAAAGCGTTGGTCTGCCATTGAGAGGGAGGCCTTTGCTGTGGTCTGGGCACTGAAGAAGTTGAGGCCATACCTGTTTGGCACTCACTTCATTGTTCAGACAGACCACAAACCTCTACTTTGGCTAAAACAAATGAAAGGTGAAAATCCTAAATTGTTGAGGTGGTCCATATCCCTACAGGGAATGGACTATACAGTGGAACATAGACCTGGGAGTAGCCACTCCAATGCAGATGGACTCTCCAGATATTTCCACTTAGACAATGAAGACTCATCAGGTCATGGCTAGTCTTATTATCCTTCGTTTGGGGGGGGGTTGTGTAGGAAAGTACCATCTTGCCTGGCATGTTACCCCCATTTTTCACTGTATATATGTTGTTTTAGTTGTATGTGTCACTGGGACCCTGTTCACCAGGGCCCCAGTGCTCATAAGTTTGCCTGAATGTGTTACCTGTGTAGTGACTAACTGTCTCACTGAGGCTCTGCTAATCAGAACCTCAGTGGTTATGCTCTCTCATTTCTTTCCAAATTGTCACTAACAGGCTAGTGACCATTTTTACCAATTTACATTGGCTTACTGGAACACCCTTATAATTCCCTAGTATATGGTACTGAGGTACCCAGGGTATTGGGGTTCCAGGAGATCCCTATGGGCTGCAGCATTTCTTTTGCCACCCATAGGGAGCTCGGACAATTCTTACACAGGCCTGCCACCGCAGCCTGAGTGAAATAACGTCCACGTTATTTCACAGCCATTTTACACTGCACTTAAGTAACTTATAACTCACCTATATGTCTAACCTTTACCTGGTAAAGGTTAGGTGCAAAGTTACTTAGTGTGAGGGCACCCTGGCACTAGCCAAGGTGCCCCCACATTGTTCAGAGCCAATTCCCTGAACTTTGTGAGTGCGGGGACACCATTACACGCGTGCACTACATATAGGTCACTACCTATATGTAGCTTCACAATGGTAACTCCGAATATGGCCATGTAACATGTCTATGATCATGGAATTGTCCCCTCTATACCATCCTGGCATAGTTTGCACAATCCCATGATCCCAGTGGTCTGTAGCACAGACCCTGGTACTGCCAAACTGCCCTTCCTGGGGTTTCACTGCAGCTGCTGCCAACCCCTCAGACAGGCATCTGCCCTCCTGGGGTCCAGCCAGGCCTGGCCCAGGATGGCAGAACAAAGAACTTCCTCTGAGAGAGGGTGTTACACCCTCTCCCTTTGGAAAATGGTGTGAGGGCAGGGGAGGAGTAGCCTCCCCCAGCCTCTGGAAATGCTTTGTTGGGCACAGATGTGCCCAATTCTGCATAAGCCAGACTACACCGGTTCAGGGGACCCCTTAGCCCTGCTCTGGCGCGAAACTGGACAAAGGAAAGGGGAGTGACCACTCCCCTGACCTGCACCTCCCCTGGGAGGTATCCAGAGCTCCTCCAGTGTGCTCCAGACCTCTGCCATCTTGGAAACAGAGGTGCTGCTGGCACACTGGACTGCTCTGAGTGGCCAGTGCCACCAGGTGACGTCAGAGACTCCTTCTGATAAGCTCCTTCAGGTGTTAGTAGCCTATCCTCTCTCCTAGGTAGCCAAACCCTCTTTTCTGGCTATTTAGGGTCTCTGTCTCTGGGGAAACTTTAGATAACGAATGCAAGAGCTCATCCGAGTTCCTCTGCATCTCTCTCTTCACCTTCTGCCAAGGAATCGACTGCTGACCGCGCTGGAAGCCTGCAAACCTGCAACATAGTAGCAAAGACGACTACTGCAACTCTGTAACGCTGATCCTGCCGCCTTCTCGACTGTTTTCCTGCTTGTGCATGCTGTGGGGGTAGTCTGCCTCCTCTCTGCACCAGAAGCTCCGAAGAAATCTCCCGTGGGTCGACAGAATCTTCCCCCTGCAACCGCAGGCACCAAAAAGCTGCATTACCGGTCCCTTGGGTCTCCTCTCAGAACGACGAGCGAGGTCCCTCGAATCCAGCGACTCTGTCCAAGTGACCCCCACAGTCCAGTGACTCTTCAGTCCAAGTTTGGTGGAGGTAAGTCCTTGCCTCACCTCGCTGGGCTGCATTGCTGGGAACCGCGACTTTTGCAGCTACTCCGGCCCCTGTGCACTTCCGGCGGAAATCCTTTGTCCAAGCCTGGGTCCACGGCACTCTAACCTGCATTGCACGACTTTCTAAGTTGGTCTCCGGCGACGTGGGACTCCTTTGTGCGACTTCGGGTGAGCACCGTTTCACGCATCCTCGTAGTGCCTGTTTCTGGCACTTCTCCGGGTGCTACCTGCTGCTAAGAGGGCTCCTTGTCTTGCTCGACGTCCCCTCTCTCTCCTGGTCCAATTTGCGACCTCCTGGTCCCTCCAGGGCCACAGCAGCGTCCAAAAACGCTAACCGCACGATTTGCAGCTAGCAAGGCTTGTTGGCGTTCTTTCGGCGGGAAAACACTTCTGCACGACTCTCCACGGCGAGAGGGATCCGTCCACCAAAGGGGAAGTCTCTAGCCCTTTTCGTTCCTGCAGAAACCTCAGCTTCTTCTGTCCAGTAGAAGCTTCTTTGCATCCACAGCTGGCATTTCCTGGGCATATGCCCATCTCCGACTTGCTTGTGACTTTTGGACGTGGTCCCCTTGTTCCACAGGTACCCTAGATTGGAAATCCACAGTTGTTGCATTGTTGGTTTGTGTCTTTCCTGCATTATTCCTCTAACACAACTTCTTTGTCCTTAGGGGAACTTTAGTGGACTTTGCACTCACTTTTCAGGGTCTTGGGGAGGGTTATTTTTCTAACTCTCACTATTTTCTAATAGTCCCAGCGACCCTCTACAAGGTCACATAGGTTTGGGGTCCATTCGTGGTTCGCATTCCACTTTTGGAGTATATGGTTTGTGTTGCCCCTATCCCTATGTTTCCCCATTGCATCCTATTGTAACTATACATTGTTTGCACTGTTTTCTAAGACTATACTGCATATTTTTGCTATTGTGTATATATATCTTGTGTATATTTCCTATCCTCTCACTGAGGGTACACTCTAAGATACTTTGGCATATTGTCATAAAAATAAAGTACCTTTATTTTTAGTATAACTGTGTTTTGTGTTTTCTTATGATATTGTGCATATGACACTAAGTGGTACTGTAGTAGCTTCAACCGTCTCCTAGTTCAACCTAAGCTGCTCTGCTAAGCTACCATTATCTATCAGCCTAAGCTGCTAGACACCCTATACACTAATAAGGGATAACTGGGCCTGGTGCAAGGTGCAAGTACCCCTTGGTACTCACTACAAGCCATTCCAGCCTCCTACACTGTCTTCCCGGTCAATGGATATACCACCTGTATCTGCTGCTACTCCTCGATATTCAGGACATCCTCTGAAGATAAAGGAGTTTATGGATGCCTTAACGGTCTTCTTTGCTTTTCATCCCCTCCAATTTTCCTCCGATAAGGCTAAGGTGGGCTATCTGATCAGTGCCTGCCTGGTCCTGCACTTGCTTGGGCGACTCCTCTGGACTCTGCAGAAGATCCAGTCCTGACTAATTATCCTGCTTTCCTGACTCTCTCAAAACAGATGTTTGAAAGGCCTGGGGTGGAAGCAACTGCTGAGGAGGCCCTATGTGATATACAGCAGGGCAATCAGGACGTTCTGCAGGATATATAATTTGTTTCAAACAGTTGGCAGCTAAAACCTCTTGGGTGGAACGCACCTTTGTAACCTTGTTCCGCTGAGGCCTGCGTGAAGAAATTAAAGATGAATTTGTACATTCTACTCCAGCTTGTTTCTTAAAGGAATTGATGGATCAAGACATGAACATTGAATATAGACTACGAGAGCGCAAGATGGAAAGACGAAGAACGCGAGTTCCATACCAGTCTGGTAATTCTCGTACCAGCAGTCGGCGAACGGACGATGTCCCATCCGAAGCCTCTCCACCCCCCACTCAAGAACCCATGCAGATTGATCCCATCCGTGGTCCGTTAACTGAATCAGAAAGGGAGGATAGAAGACAAAAGGGACTTTGTCTGTATTGTGGTAAAGCTGGCCATCTGATTCGTAGTTGCCCTGTTCGCCCCTCCAGACCTGCGGGAAATGCCAACTCCCGTCCCCTGTAAGGAGGAAGGAGACGGGAGGAGCTGAAGTACCATCGATATGTTCCTCCAGAGAAAGCATGTCCACCTTGTTTATCCTCTCTGTCAAGTTACAAAGTTCACAAGGTCAAGAAGAACATCTCCTAGCGCTCATAGATTGTGGACCCAGTGGAATCTATTTGGATGAGACCTTGGCTACGAATAAGGGAATTCCACGTATTTCTAAAGAAACCCCTGAGCAGGTACACACGGTTGATGGCTCTCCTTCAACCGCAGGTCCTGTGGTGGCCTCTACTCCTACACTCTGTCTCACATTTGGGGGGCACCAAGAACATGTTGCCTTTGACCTTATAGCCTCACCGAATCACACCATGATTTTAGGAATACCCTGGTTAACCCAGCACAACCCCTATATACACTGGGCGTCAGTCACCACTGCTGGCATGGCGGGCCAAACCGCCACATAATGAAATGGTTGACGGCCGCCAGCAGCAGCCGTTATCCACCGCCATGCTCCCGCCATCCGCAAGGGTAGCTGCTCTACCCTGCGACTAATGTTTCAAATGCCGCCATCCTTTTCCTGGCGGGATATCCCGCCAGTAAAAGGCTGGCGGAGGGGGAGCCCCTGTACTGCTCATGCATGGGCAGTGCAGGGGCCCCCGTGCAGGCCCCCCATTGCGCGTGTCACTTCCCAATTTACGGGCAGTGGCATGTGCAACGGGTGCTGCTGCACCTGCCGCACACCAACACTGGTGGCGGCTCCTCATGGAGTCGCCCTCAATGTTGCGGCCGTGTAGCATGCCGGTCTGGCGGGGAAAACATCATACGGCTGGCGGGTTTTCCAGGAGGCTGGCGGTCGATGGAAGGACCGCAAGCTTGAACACGGCGGGAAATCCCGCCGTGTTCAAAATGACCGCCTATATCTTTAACATCTTTGTTTTTTCAGCATAACTGTTATTCCACTAACTCCTATTGGTCTCCTAAAAGGTCCTGTCAGTCAACTAAGGATAGTACCAACTCCATAAACATGATTCAGGGAGTTCCAGATTGTTATCAGGAATATATTGGGATTTTTCAGAAACCCAGTAATCCTATTCTACCTCCTCATGGAATCTATGACTGTGCTATTCTATTGGTTCCTGATGAAGTCATACCTTTTGGTTGAATGTATTAATTCATTGACAGACCAAGAAAAGAAGGTGCTCAAGGAATACCTAGATGACAACTTACAGAACAGGTTAATTGCTCCTTATACGTATCCTGCTGGGGCTCCTCTTTTCTTCGTCCCCAAGAAGACATAAGATCTGCATTCATGTGTCGATTTTCGTGAACTCAATAAAATAAAATTAAGGATCGTTACCCTTTACCCTTAATTCTGGATATATTGGATGCCATCCAAGGAGCCAAGATGTTCACCAAATTAGATTCAAAAGGTGCCTATCATCTTTTACGGATCAAAGAAGGAGATGAATGGAAAACAGCTTTCCGTACTCCTTTAGGACACTATGAGTATTGTGTCATGCCTTTCGTATTGACCAATGCACCTTCTGTCTTCCAGCGATTCATGGAATCAGTGTTCTCTGACTTATTAAACCAATACGTAGTAATCTATCTGGATGATATCTTGATATATTCCCGTAATCCTGAGCAAGATACGGAACATGTTCTACAGGTCTTGGAAAGACTTAAAAATAACCAGTTATTTTGTAAACAAGAGAAGTGCGAATTTCATAAGACCGAAGTGAATTATTTGGGATTCAGTATCAATCAACACAGAATATCCATGGACCCCGACAAGGTCAGAGCCATCCTAGATTGGCCTTCTCCATTGTCAATAAAAGAAACGCAATATTTCCTTGGGCTATCAAACTTCTATCACCAGTTTATTCAGAACTTTGCCTACTTACAAAGTTTCATTATCCATACAATTAAGAAAGAGAATCTGAAGAAGGGCTTCGGCTGGACCGAGAATGCTGAACGCGTTTTTCAAGAATTAAAGGAGTCCTTCACCCAAGCACCCATTTTGCAACACCCTGACATTACCAAAAATGATAGTTGTGACAGGTGCCTCTGACAGAGCCAGAGGGGCAGTTCTGCTTAAGAAACAAGACAATGATGGATTAGAACATACTATCTTCTATCTTTCCCACATTTTAACAGAAGCAGAATGCAATTATTCAGTACTGGAACGAGAATTACTTGCTCTCAAAGTAGCATGTAAGGAATGGAGGCATTTCTTAGTGGGTTCCAGAGAACCTTTTGAAGCCAGGACTGACCACCGCAATTTACAATGTCTTCGGAGTTTCCAGTGTTGCAACGGTCGTCAAGCAAGATGGGCTTTCTTCCTTAGCCAGTACGATTTTGTGATAACGTACATACCTGGCTCCCAGAATTTAGTGGCAGATGCTTTATCCCATTGATATCCTGACGTCGCTAAGTTTTCTTCTCCACACATTATGGAGTCTAGTAGAATCATAGGAGCTACTCAATCTTTTCAAGAACGTGTTAAATCTGAGTACCAGTTTCTTTCTACTTCAGAATGGAATAAAGTGACACCCTTCTTGCGGAAGAAGGATGATTACTTCTATCATCAGCAGGCTCTTTTCTTACCTACTAAGAAAGTTTGGACGGAGGCATAACAAATGTGTCATGATTCCCCGATAGCAGGGCATCGAGGAATCAAGAAGACCCAGGAGCTGCTGCACCGATCATATTGGTGGCCTTCACTTAAGAAAGATACAGAAACCTACGTTTCAGCATGTCCAGTATGTGCCCAGACCAAGACACCCCGAACTAAACCAGCAGGTTTATTAAGGCCTTTACTGGTTCCCTCAGCTCCTTGGTGTACCCTTTCCACGGATTTCATATGTTCCTTACCATCCTTTTCTGGTAACCACGTAATCATGCTAGCAGTTGATTCCTTCACCAAGATGGCACATTTCACAGCCTTGAAAAGTTACCAACTCCCCTGAAATGAGTCACATATTCATGCAGGATATTTTTCGCCTCCATGGTCTTCCGCAAGAGGTCATTTCGGACAGAGGGCCACAATATGTGTCACGATTCTGGAGAGCCTTTTGTGCCTTGTTAAACATTGAGGTCTCCTTGTCCTCTGGTTTCCATCCACAAACGAATGGTCAAACTGAAGGAGTGAATCAGGAACTCCAACAGTATCTGAGATGTTACTGTAATGCCACTTAAAGTAATTGATCAGAGTTTCTTGCCCTTGCCGAGTTCTCCTATAATAACACAGTTCATAGAACGACCAAGGCCACACCTTTTTATTGCACCTATGGATTTCATCCTAGGACCATATCTACTGTTCCCTGTAAATCCTCTTTTGTTCCTACAGTCACTTCTTTTGCACGTCGGATTCGTCTAATCCAGAGCCTACTTCTTACAACTCTCTTAGCTTCTAAACAAGCAATGAAACGGAAAGCGGATCGTTATCGACAAACGGCACCTTTGTATCAAGTAGGCCACAAGGTGTGGCTTTCCACCAGATTTCTACCCTCCCGATTTTCTGTCAATAAATTCAAACCACATTTTTATGGACCCTTTTTGATTTTGCAAATCTTGAATCCTGTTGTTGTGCGACTGCGATTGCCTCATACTTGGAGGGTTCATCCAGTTTTTCATGTGTCCCAATTAAAGCCCTTTGTTCCAGATCCATACTACTGACAGTTCCAGCGTCCTCCTCCTCTTTTCGTTGACAGCCATTCTGAATATGGAGTCCAGGAAATTTGTGATTCCCGATTTTTTCGGCGCAGACTGCAATTTTTGGTTCACTGGAAAGGCTACCCTCTCAGTGACTGCTCTTGGGTGGATGCCTCCACCGTCCATGCTCCCAGCTTGGTTCGCCTGTTTTTTGTCTATCACCCTGACAAACCTGGGGCCTCGGGGAGGGGACCTACTGTAACGCCACGCCTCATAACGGCGTCTCTTTTTCGGACCGCGGTCGGATCGTGCTGCCAGCGCGCGGTTACCCGCATTTTCTTGCTGTTTTGGCAACGCATGCTGGGAATCGTGTTTTGCGCTCCCGGTCGCGTCGCCCTTACCAACTTTTGGGCATTGTCTTCACTCCTGTCGGTGGTGGTCTTTTTCTGGTCTTTTTCTTTTCTTTTTCTTGCTTTCTGTGTACTGCATTCCTTAGTGTACCTGCTGGTGTTGTCTTCTTCCTGTTTTCATTTCCCAGTATGCTCTTTTTCTTATGTACTACATCCTTTTTTCTTATTCTTTTCTATGGGCTTTTCCCAATTCAAGATGGTGTCAGTTTACTTTCCTGTGATGTCACTTCCTCTTTTCCAGTATATAAGCCACTCAGTCTTGCTCTACCTTGCGTTGCAAACACTTCCCTTTGGTAGTGCTCTTCACTCCTGTTCGTGATTCCTGTTTTCGCTTTTGGAGAACTTTTGCCTTGTTTTTCCTGTTTTCAATTCCTGTTTTTTTCTTCTTTTTCAGGAGTTCCTGTTTGAGGTTTTTGCCCCATTTCTTGGTGTTTTTCCTCTGGGACTCCTTTTGGAGGGTATGGTCAGCTTAGGCGTTCTCTGTCAAGCGGCACCGTGGCTACTAGAAAGGGTCGCCCCTATCTGGGATTATCCAGAACCTGCATAAAACCGGGTGTTTTCTCCAATGCTGCATCCAGAGGTGAGAAGCCGAGTGCAGTTTGTGACAGGTAAGGCACTCGTTAAACCCACTTTCGGTTCTGATGATAACACCTTCTGAGGCTAGGCTGACCATAAATTACAAGCCTAATCAGAAAAGAGACATACAGAAACTAAGGACAGTGAAGCAGAGTCGCTACATAGAATGGCAAATGCAGTAGTTGACCAGCCCAAACCACCTGCACTTGTATAAAAAGGTACAAGACTGGACAGAGTGCTGTCGGGCAATGACCTTTGAATTAGAGGGTTGCAAAGACCACAGCAGTGGGAAAGCCTGAGACCTTTGTGGAAACAATGCTTGCTCTCAAATCTCCTGGGCAGACACAACCTTTCTAAAATCTTTCTAATGGAGAGGGCATGTAGGTCACTGATTCACATGCCACCCCCCTCCTGGGACTCCAGGCCTATAGCAGCTAGGATATTGATCTACATGGACTGTGGTGCTATCCTGTGTCTGGAACAACAGAAAAGAAAACTATGTTACCTGGGCATGCACTTTTCAATATACCCTGACAACAGAGGGAGCATGCCAGTGATAAAGTAGGCATTCTTTGAAGTTAATTAAGTTCCTAGGCACAGCTCAGATTGAAATCCTCTCAGGGGAAGATCAGCCCCTCTCCCTTTTGTCTCTGGAAGAAAATTCACTCCTACTCAAGGAACCATGCAGCTCATTGGTGACAATGAACACTGGTAGAAAGGCACATTTGCATAAGGCAGGAAAATTATAACTTTCTAAAAGTGGAATTTTCAAAATAATAATATAAAATCCATCTAGACCACTGAGCTGGATTTTGAATCACAATTAGGAAAAAGTCCTTCAAAACTTTTTCTGGCTACTCTGAAACTGAAGTTGGGCATAAGAAGGTCTTAAAATTTAACCGGGTGCTTTCCTATGGGAGAGCCAGCCTTGCCACAGGGAAAAAGATCTTTGGAGGTTTTTTACTGCCAGGACATGTGAAACATAAAAGATACCTGTCCTATTGTTTAAGTGCAATGCACCCTGCCCTACGGGTTTTTATGGCTTACCTTAAGGATGACTCAAAACTAGTAAAATGGAAAGTTTAGGCCTGGCAGACAGTTTATTTTGCTAGGTTGAATTGGCAGTTTTAAAACTGTATACCCAGGCTGCAGAGGCAGGCCTGGAGATATACTTTGCATTGTCACTTTAGTGGTGGCACAATTTGTGCTATGTTCCCCTAGAGCAGGGTTCTGCAAAGTCGGTCCTGGAGAGCCGGGTCCATGCCAGATTTTTAGCATATCCACATTTAGAAAAAAGATGTTTCATAAATCTGCATTTTTCTAAATGTGGATATGCTAAAAATCTGGCATGGACCCGGCACTCCAGGACCGACTTTGCAGAACCCTGCCCTAGAGAGATTTACTCTCTGGGTACACTTTTGTACCTTATACTAGGGATGTATAGTTAAGTTGAATATGCCAAGGAGGAGTGTAGCTGATTTCAACATGCTTTAGAGGTCAGAGCACATGCACTTGGGCCTGGTTAGCAGTATCCCAGTGCACATAATAAAAAAACAGCAGCATCAGCCCACAAAAATGAGAGTGACAATACAAAAATAAGCATTTTCTTATAGAAAGTCTTTAATGGAAATTACAGTCACATGAAAAAATAAGGCTCAGTGGCACTTGAATACAACGTGTGTCAGCATATCTAAACAGACAAATAATCCAGGTTGCTCTCCTACAGTAACCTCATCTTGCCCCTAGGAAGGAATCTCATTTGCGAGAAGAATGGGGGCGATTACTACTTTTCATCCTTCAAAGATATTAATAAATAGGAGCATCTAATTCCAGCATTTCAAAACATTCAAACCACAATTAAAGGAAGATTATTCTCACACAGGGCAGCATATATGGCTCCCAGATCATACTAGCTAGTATATATGATTCTGATACTGATAACCATGAGTTTTGTGAGGAGGCATTTTCTATGTGTGACAAAGTGGTAACTGACACTCTTTTCATAGGGGGAGACTTCAACACAGTACTTGCCCCACAGCTGTCTAACCAAATACAAAGGCCAGGATGCATCCTGCAGCATCAAAAACACTGATCATATTTATTAGACAATACAAGCTAGTAGACATTTGAGATATAGAAATCAGGGGTGCAGATATACACGTTATTTGAAAGTACATGACACGTATTCTAGGCTGCGTTATTGGCTGCTCAGAAAGGACACCTGTAAAGAAACTGCAGATGCAGTTATCCCCCCAAGAGCACTTTCCGACTATTCACGTGTGGTGCTGGAAATAGCTCTGAGCGAGGTCAAATCCAGAGACAAAGTGTTGCATTTCCCCTTTGATATGAGATTTATTTCCCAGTATTTAAAACAGAACTGCAACAAGCAATAACAGAGTACTTGAATAATTAATGCGGGCTTTATGCCTAGCCCCAGCACCACATGAGAAGCTTTGAGAGCAAGCATAAGGGCGCCTGCACAGCAATCAACAGCGAGTTCAAATTGATCCATACTACATAACAGAAACCTGAGACCTCTGTAGAGAAATTAGAGAATAAATCTGCAGCAACTGGACATATGGTAATTCAAAAACAACTTCAAGAGACACCGCTATATCATGAGGCCCAGATAGGGAAGCAAAATACCCACACAGTCTGGGGAAGGGGACCAGCTGGAGAGGACTCTAGATATGAGTATAAGACTATATAGGGCATCTCAAACGGTTGAGAAGGGGTCAGAGAAATTGTTACAATCTAGACACTGCCAGTATGGCGAGGTTTGCACATCACAAAAGAGAACACATGGCAGAAACTATAACCATATCTGAGATATGTGCAGCAATTAAAGATATGGCAGGAGGGAAGTGAAAGGGGAGTGAGAGAAAAAAGGAGGAATTCTGTAGAGCATTTAGCAATATATTAACACCATATTTGATGCAACTGTACGAGGAGTAATATGAAAAAGAAGCACTGTCACCTATATTGTATGCAGCCATGGGCATTACCATAACTAAGATAAGCAAGATTCCCAATGCTCCTTATACGGACCGCTATCATTAATTAACTTGCAAAGTAGAGGTACCTTGCAAGATGTCTGATGCCATACATGAGCGGACAAGGCCGTTTTTATCCCTGGAAGGTATACCTCATATAATATGCAGTTACTTTTCAGGGTTTGATAAGAAAATCCAATAAACTCTTTTAATTAACTTTCACTGAACTCTTCAAACTGAAGTTCTGATGAACTCTTTTCACTTTCCAGACCATTTTTACACTGGATTCTTGAATTCCTGAACTGTTCAACTCTCAGTACTGTGGAATGCTAACCACTGGTACTATTAACGGCTGACCCTTTTGCTAGAACCTGTTTTTCTATTAATGTTTTATGCCTGAAACATGTAATTTACAGTGTGAACTGTCCAATTCTCAAACTTTCCTGTCACATATGGAATCTGTAAGAAACTGTATAAATCCATGCTCCACTAGGGGCCAGATGTAGGAAAGAAGCAAATTGCGACTTGCAATTTGCTATGCAGAAAGGTGTCTCAGACACCTTCTGCGAGTCGCTATGGGGTCGCAAAGACCCACCTCATTATTATTAATGAGGTGGGTCGCAATTTGCAACCCCATAGCAACTCAGGGCACTCACGGGGATGGAGGCCTGCTGTAGTCAGCAGACCTCCATGTGCGTGACTGCTTTTAAATAAAGCAGGTTTTTTTCCCCAAGTGTAGACCGTTTTCCTTAAAGGAAAACGAGCTGCACTTGGAAAAAAATACTGAAACCTTTTGTTTCGGATTTTTTCAGGGCAGGTAGTGGTCCCTTGGACCACTGCCTGCTCTGAAAAAATAATTTTGGGTCCGTTTGGAAGTGGGTTACCATCCACTTCAAGTGGATGGTAACTGCGACTCCATTTGCGACCGCATATGCGGTCGCAAATGGAATTGCATACCACTGAGACTCACAAATAGGAAGGGAACACCCCTTCCTATTTGTGACTCGGAAATGCATTTTGCGAGTCGGTTCCGACTCGCAAAATGCATTTCTACATAGCAAACACGCATTTGCGACTCGCAAACGGCGATTTTCGCCGTTTGCGAGTCGCCAAGTGTTTGCTACATCTGGCCCTAAGTGTGTTGTGTTATATGTTCGCGGAGCGCTGCAGAAGGCGCCTCACTGAACTGTAGAATGTATTTATATTTTTGACACTTTTTGAAATATACCTTGTTTGCCTGCTGTAATTGGGCTTTCCAGGAAAACAACAGTATTGAGGAGTTACACACTCCTTGGTCAGTTCACAGCAATTTTCTGATATCAGAAGTGGGATTGCCTGGTTCTCTGTCGATAGAGCCGCCATGATGAGTATAGACCGAGGCCGACAGTCCTTAGGGCCAGATGTAGGAACACAGCAAATTGCGAGTTGCAATTTGCGAGTCCGAGCGATTCGCAAATTGCAACTCGCAAATTGCAACTCGCAATCTGCAATGCAGAAAAGTGTCTCAGACACCTTCTGCGACTCGCAATGGGGTCGCAAAGACCCACCTCATTAATATTAATGAGGTGGGTCGCAGTTTGCGAGTCTGGGCACTCACGGGGATCGTGGCCTGCTGGAGACAGCAGACTACCAAGTCCGTGACTGCTTTTCAATAAAGCCGTTTTTTTTTTAAGGAAAACGAGCTGCACTTGGAAAAAAATACTGAAACCTTTTGTTTTGTTTTTTTTCAGAGCAGGCAGTGGTCCATAGGACTGCCTGCTCTGAATTTTTTTTTTTGTGTTCATTCACAAAGGGGAAGGGGTCCCATGGGGACCCCTTCTGTTTGCGAATGAGTTACCATCCACTTCAAGTGGATGGTAACTGCGAGTTCATTTGCGACCGCCGTTGCGAGTCGCAAATAGGAAGGGAACACCCCTTCCTATTTGCGAGTCGGAAACGCATTTTGCGAATCGGATCCGACTCGCAAAATGCGTTTCTGCATCGCGGAGAGCCTTTTGCGCCTCGCAAACGGCGTTTTGTGCCGTTTGTGAGACGCAAAACCCTTCCTACATCTGGCCCTTAGTGTATGCAGGGACTCTTTCTGTCCTCTGACCCTCTGCAGACAGCAGTAACTAGCGGCCTAGAAGCATCTAGTTAAGATGTGTAGGGAACTGGAATTAAGTAAGAGTGGCCAGACAGAAGGAGTATTGTCTGTTACAGGAAATCCACTTGAGCCCTTTTCAGTTGAAAAGCACAGGTGGCTCTCTGTTGTCTGTTATCCTTGAGATAGTTGGTACCTGTTACGGTGGGTTATTGGGGGATATGTTTTGAGTGACTATGATTTCTTTACTCTTAGAGCACACAGTGGAGTAAATACAGACTCAGCTGACTATGCCCTTAGTCATCGAGTTTGTGTTAGAAATTCACTCCTTTACAGCTCAGGGTACATTGAAGAACACAGTGTCGGGTGGCACAGTAAGGGTCTCCTACAACTCATTGCCCCAGAGGCTCGTTTGTGGCAGGGAAAGTACACGGATAAGTTGAAGGAACAGGATAAGAGAGGAAGGTTGCTGTACGTCTGCATAAAAATGTGTGTCAGTGTAAATTGGGAAAGACCAAGAGGTTCCGGACAATAAGGGCCATGCTCAGACGATGAGCGTTGGTATTGCCATGGAAAGGGACACAAGGTGAGGTCTTGCCCTAAGAAGAGGAACAAGGATCCTATGCCCAATGGGCAGATTGTACCCCAGCCCTGATGTACCCAACCCCAGAAACTTCAATGTCATGGACCCCTTTGGCTCCTGACGGTCTTCTCCACCCGATGTGTCTAGCACTAGGATGCCAGGCTATGTGTTAGACTCTCAGGTGCCTCAGGTTACCATCCTCACTGATTGACGTCCATATGAAATGATGGTCAACACTGGGGCATTGCTCAGATCTTTGGAGACAGGCAAATACCTCCCTCAGGTGTTAACATTGCTGTTTAAGGCGTTACTGGTGCCCCCATCAGTCCCCCGCTATCTGAAAGTCTCTCTGTCTCTTTTGTGCCCATCAAAGACAGATGTGTTTTTTCTCAGCCCTCAAGCCACAGACAATATGTTTTCTGAGGCTTCTTGTGAAAAATGACAGCCAAGGTTTCTTGCTACCCAAAAAGAATGTATATTTTGCTCCCACATGATAAGGGGCATAGCCATTGTTCTATATTAACCACTGTCTCATCCAAAGATGCTGTATTTGACAAACCACCCTACTTCAACACCGTGCATGTTGGCTTATGGTCTACACACCCAGGTGAAGTTAAGACAGCTCACCCTGTTCAGATTTCTTAATGCACTAACCGCCAATTTCCATACAAATCAAAGTACCCTCTTCCCATGCACACCATTAAAGATATAAACACTATTACTGAGTCTTTTATGCAGCACAGTAGTTTGGTTCCTTGCACTTCACCATGTAATATTCATATACACGCCATGAAAAGGCTCAAATCTTTGCCAGATGGTACCCCACAGTACCGTTGTGCAGAACCTCTGGGCAGTGAACACATTTAAAATCCACCGTACCACAGGGGTCCCTAATCCTGCTACTAATCTTATCACTATTTCCAGCAAGTTCTACTCACTTTATTGTGGCACCCATTGATCAAGGTTCAAGTGCAACTTGCTAGGACTTTATACCTTCAGAACTGCTGGACTTGTAGATATATGTCAAGTCATCCTGGGGATCCTATAGGGCTGCACGCTACTCCTGTGGAGGTAAGAGCGTATGTGGGGGAAGATGTGTGCCATGTACCTGATGTCACCTGGATATGTAGCAAGGAGTTAGGAGAGAGGCAGCCCCATTGCATCCTCGTGGTCAATGTTCAGGCCCACTATGAATTGTCGCTTTTCTTGGGACACTAAACAGCAAGGTTCCATTGTGCTTTTGGCCCTATTTCCTGGTGCCAAAATCCCAGTGTCCAGCATTTGGGCGACTTTGAGGAAGATGAGTCTCAATCTAGTGGGTGTGGCTATGAAGGCGGCCACCTAAGACGCCCCCTCTGTGGCTGGCCTGTAAATCATCCTACCAATCTGTGGAGCATTCAATGGTGTCTCTGCTGGAAAAAGAATTGGAGCCTCCTCTGCACTGCCCGGCTGCGATCTGCCATGCCTTTGAGCTTCCTCCTGCGCTGAATGGGACCAAGTGGCACTGTTGGCCTAGCGGACCTGGCATACAGACTGGATCCTGTGACGTGAACCTGCTGTTTGGTTTGCCTGCGACAGGGAGGATTGGAGACCCGGTGGTGAGCAGTGGTGTCTGGGGCTGAGGAAGCAACTTGCCTCAGGACATTGCCATACTACCCAAGGTGTGACAGTTTCTCTGGACCCATTGGGCGGCCTCTACCGTCTCCCGGGCCGAAGCCTAAATGAACGGGCGTAGCTGTGGCCTGCCTGCTGCCTTGAAATAGCAGTGGTCTCGGCCTCCTCAATCAGGTACGCTCTGTGCCAATGCATGTCTGTCTCCCGTAGCTCAACTGAGGGTAGGCGGGAGACGACTGCTGTGTTCCCCCTTGGCAACAAGACTTTGCAGCAGAGGAGGCCTTGCTCACCTCACAGTGCCGGCTCCCTGGCCTACTGAGCCTGCACACCTCCCTGAATAGTGATGATGGGGAGAGAGTTGGTTCTGTACCGCATATAGCAGCAGCAAGAAGATTTGTAGGGCCATTACTCTTGGTATCTACCTCTAATAACCACCTGTTGCTGACTGGAGCACTCCATCTCCAGCCTGGAATGACTTCTGCTCACTGGCATCACTGGGAACTGGGGATCCTGGCCCTTCATTTCCCATGACACAGCAGTTGCTCGCAGACGATCGCCCCATCTTTAACTTCCAGACACTTTGGTTGGGACTTCAAGGGAGACTGACCATTGACTTCTGAACACGACACATACTATGACTTCCAGTGACTGAACTTGTATCTTCCCTGTCTGACATCCCTACAGGCTTATAGGAGCCCTCAGAGACACAGGAGTCCTGTGGCCACAGGAGGTGTTGATATGAATTAGTGGAGACAGTTGTAACTCCCTTTTATATGCTCCTAGGGGGTCCCTGCGGTGTGGCGCGATACACTGCTTGCCGAGTCTGAGCCATGCGCAAACAAGTGACACCTGCATAATTTCAAATACACAGTGTTTGGGCGCGGATACAGACCACACCATCAGACACATGGGGAGGGGTGCTGGCTGTCCCCTGTGTCTGTCTGCTTCTCTGCCTAAGTGGGCCCAGTTGCGATGCTGGAACATGGGGCCTTACCCCTGTGGGACTCACACTTTTGAGGGGGTAACACAGTACATATTAGTTTAGCAGTGCACCTGTGATTAGTGCAATAATCGCCATGGTGAAACCTAAAGCAAACAAACTACTCCGCAGAACGAAGGAGACCCACCTCTCCCCACTTCCACATCCACTCTACTCAATTCGACAAAGTCCTATAGGCATCTCGGAACCTAAAACATTGCTGGAAATCCAAATAGATGCACCATCCCACAATCTGAACAAATTAAGGGTGCATCATTGAGAATTTTCCAAGAAAGTGGATAAAAGTACATAGACACCTGCATGAGACTCACAGTAAATGAACTGCAGTCGCAGTTACAGAAAATAGAGGCTGAAGTTTCCAACCTTCACTGCAGAGCGGAGGATGCATCAGAGCGCTCCAGACGCAATAACATTTGTCTGCTGGGGTTTCCCAAATGCTCAGAGGGATCCAGTGTTGACTTGTTTATGGAAAATGGCTGATGGTGAGGGTGCTAGAAGAAAAGGTACCACATTTTATCTCCAAAGAAAGGGTGCATCGTACACCTGGGAGACCACCACCCCCGGGAGCGAAGCCATGCCCATTTACAGCATCTGCTAAATTATCGGGACTGTGACTTACAGATACAAGGATTCTGACCAAGGGTCCGTGGCACTTCGAAAACGCTCTTAGTACAGCATACCCTGATTTCATAATGGAGGCGCAATACCAACAGAGCTCATATCAGAAAGTCAAACAGTGCCTGTAAGGAAATGCCTCCTTGGCATGGTTACCCCCTGACTTCTTGCCTTTGCTGATGCCAAGTTATGATTTGAAAGTGTGCTGAGGCCTGCTAACCAGGCCCCAGCACCAGTGTTCTTTCCCTAGCCTGTACCTTTGTCTCGACCATTGGCACACCCTGGCATCCAGGTAAGTCCCTTGTAACTGGTACCCCTGGTACCAAGGGCCCTGATGCCAGGGAAGGTCTCTCAGGGCTGCAGCATGTCTTATGCCACCCTGGGGACCCCTCACTCAGCACAGACACACTGCTTGCCAGCTTGTGTGTGCTGGTGGCGAGAAAATGACTAAGTCGACATGGCACTCCCCTCAGAGTGCCATGCCAACCTCACACTGCCTATGGCATAGATAAATCACCCTTCTAGCAGGCCTTACAGCCCTAAGGCAGGGTGCACTATACCACAGGTGAGGGCATGGGTGCATGAGCACTATGCCCCTACAGTGTCTAAGCAAAACCTTAGGCATTGTAAGTGCAGGGTAGCCATAAGAGTATATGGTCTGGGAGTATGTCAAACACAAACTCCAAAGCACCATAATGGCTACACTGAAAACTGGGAAGTTTGGTATCAAACTTCTCAGCACCATAAATGCACACTGATGCCAGTGTACATTCTATTGTGAAATACACCCAGAGGGCATCTTAGAGATGCCCCCTGAAAACATACCCGACTTCCACTGTGGGCTGACTAGTTTTACCAGCCTGCCACACACCAGACATGTTGCTGGCCACATGGGGAGAGTGCCTTTGTCACTCTGTGGCCGAGAACAAAGCCTGTAGTGGGTGGAGGTGCTTCTCACCTCCCCATGCAGGAACTGTAACACCTGGCGGTGAGCCTCAAAGGCTCACCCCTTTTGTTACAGCGCCACAGGGCATCCCAGCCAATGGAGATGCCGGCCCTCCGGCCACTGCCCCCACTTTTGGCGGCAAGGCCAGAGGAGATAATGAGAAAAACAAGGAGGAGTCACTGGCCAGTCAGGACAGCCCCTAAGGTGTCCTGAGCTGAGGTGACCCTGACTTTTAGAAATCCTCCATTTTGCAGATGGAGGATTCCCCCAATAGGATTAGGGATGTGACCCCTTCCCCACTGGGAGGAGGCACAAAGAGGGTGTAGCCACCCTCAGGGCTAGTAGCCATTGGCTACTAACCTCCCAGACCTAAACACACCCCTAAATGGACTATTTAGGGGCCCCCAGAACCGAGGAAGATAGATTCCTGCAACCTGAAGACGAAGAAGGACTGCTGACCTGAAGCCCTGCAAAGAAGACGGAGACACCAACTGTAGGAGGCTGGCCTGGCTTGTAGTGGGTACCAAGGGGTACTTACACTCTGTACCAGGTCCAGCTATCCCTTATTAGTCTAGAAGAGGTGTTTCTAGCAGCTTAGGCTGATAGAAGGTAGCCATAGCAGAGCAGCTTAGGCTGAACTAGGAGACAAGCAAAGCTCCTACTATACCACTGGTGTCATATGCACAATATCATAAGAAAACACAATACACAGATATACTAAAAATAAAGGTACTTTATTTTTATGACAATATGCCAAAAGTATCTCAGTGAGTACCCTCAGTATGAGGATGCCAAATATACACAAGACATATGTACACAATACCAAAAATATGCAGTAATAGCAAAAGGAAGTAATGCAAGCAGTGTCTAGTTACAATAGATTGCAATAGGAGCACATAGGTATAGGGGCAACACAAACCATATACTCCAAAAGTGGAATGCGAACCACGAATGAACCCCAAACCTATGTGAGCTTATAGAGGGTCGATGGGACTGTAAGAAAACAGTGAGGGTTAGAAAAAAAGCCCACCCCAAGACCCTGAAAAGTAGGTGTAAAGTGCACCTATAACCCCCGAAGAGCACAGAAGTCGTGATAGGGGGTTTCTGCCAGGAAGACCAACACCAGCAAAGCAACAACAGTGGATTTCCGGACCTGAGTACCTGTGAAACAAGGGGACCAAGTCCAAGAGTCGCGACAATGTCGAGAGTGGGCAGATGCCCAGGAAATGCCAGCTGAGGGTGCGAAGAAGCTGCCACCGGATGGTAGAAGCTGTGGATTCTGCAAGAACGAAGAGGGCTAGAAACTTCCCCTTTGGAGGATGGATGTCCCACGTCATGAAGAAGCTTGCAGAGGTGTTCTCACGCAGAAAGACCGCACACAAGCCTTGCTAGCTGCAAGGGTCACGGTTATGGCTTTTGGATGCTGCTGTGGCCCAGGAGGGACCAGAATGTCGCCACTTGGATGAGGAGACAGAGGGGGCGCCCAGCAAGACAGGGAGCCCTCACAGAAGCAGGCAGCACCCACAGAAGTGCCGGAACAGGCACTACAAAGAGGAGTGAACCGGAGCTCACCCGAAGTCACAAAGGGAGATCCCACGACGCCGGAGGACAACTCAGGAGGTTGTGCACTGTAGGTTAGAGTGTCGGGGACCCAGGCTTGGCTGTGCACGAAGGAAATCCTGGAAGAGTGCACAGGAGCCGGAGCAGCTGCAAATCACGCGGTACCCAGCAATGCAGTCTAGCGTGGGGAGGCAAGGACTTACATCCACCAAACTTGGACTGAAGAGTCACTGGACTGTGGGAGTCAATTCAAATCAAAGCAATCTTTATTTGGATTTTACTCCATAAAAGAGAAAAAGAAACTACGGAAAAAAAAAAAAAAAACAATCTCTTTAAGATAAACAGATATACAATAAAATTACTCATTCTCATATCGAAGTTTTTCTAAATAATACAACTTTTTCCTCTGCTCAATTGCATGTAAAATAAATTTTAACACTGCTTCGCATTTCTCATTCGTATCCAGTTCAAATAAATAGTTAAAAGCTTCTCTGCAATAAAATAGCTTATTAACAATAAATAGTGGTTTTAAAAATTGTTTCCTAATATCATGATAAAATTTACAAGATAAAATAAAGTGCGTTGTAGATTGTGCAAATCGTCCCACACAGGGGCACTTCGGTAGGCTTTTACTCCAAATTCTCATTTTTGGGAAGGCTACTAAAAAATGTAACATTCTAAAACGTAATCGGGTCAAATAAAACCTGTGCTGAGTGTTCACAACTGACAATAAATAATTTGGTATAACCTCATTGTTTTCGATCATATAAAGAGCTACCGTTGATTTCATGCATTCTCTGTTTCCTCTTTCGCTAGCCCTCCAAGCCATTAAATGATTTTTCAGTTCTTTCTTGCTAAATTGCAAAACTATGCCTGGGTTGTCTAAATTAGGTATTAGATTTATACCTCTCAGTAGATCTTTTATGTGCATGAACGATGGGATTCTGTCCCTGTGTTCTAGTGTAAGGCAATCTTTAATAATCTTTCGAGTGAGATGCGTCCCTTCCTTTGACCAAATACCATGCCAAGCCGACAATGCATTTATATATATTGAATCCTCCACATAGAGACTACCCAGTTCCTTATGTACCATGTATGTGGAAGTGGTATTTGGGACTGCAAGTAATCTGTTAAAGAATTTATTCTCTAACACTTGTAGTGAATGGATCTCGGGTATTGAGCCCCAAAGGGCAGAACCATATGTAATGCTGCTGATTGTTTTGCTTTTGTAAATTTGCAGCATTTCCCTTAGGGGTTTATTACCAATTTTATTGGAGAATCTAAAGATTGCCTCCGTTGACCTAATGTACTTCATTTTAGTAGTTTCTAAGTGTTGTTTCCAATGTCCTGTGTTAGAAAATTGTATACCCAAATATGTAAATCCATTCACCTCTTCGCATTTGCGGCCCTTAATAAAATACGTTTTCTTCCTGGCCTTTCCCTGTCCACTTGTCATAACCACTGTTTTACTCATATTCAGCATCATATCTCTTTCCTCCATAAATTCCGTGAAGCACTCCATTAGTTGCTGTAGCCCGTTTGCGGTTCGTGACAGCAAAACTGCGTCGTCTGCATATAAAAGAATTGGGATAGAGCAATTTCCTATTTTAGGGCAATCAATATTTAAGTTTTTTAGGTGGGCATCTACGCCATTTATGTAAAGAGAAAATAGAAGCGGTGCTTGGACACAACCTTGACGAATTCCTCTCCCTATCCTAAAGCCTGGCGTGCATTCTCCATTTTTTCCATATCTCACCCGTGCTGTTAGATTATTATATAGTTGTGCCAAGAAGCTTATTATGTCAGAGGGCGCACCCAGATCTATTAAAACTTTCCATAACTTAGCATGGTTCACCAAATCGAAGGCACTACTAAGGTCTGCAAAACAGAAAAATACATGAGCCTTCTTTGCTATTGTGTACTTGCTTATTATTAAGTTGAGATTTATACATTGTTCCAGGGTGCCTACCTCAGGCCTGAACCCCAATTGAGCCTCTGTAAGTATATGATTATTTGTTGGCCATGTTTCTAGTCTTTCTAGACTGTGGGAGTCACTTGGACAGAGTTGCTGAGTGCTGAGAGGGGACCTAGAGGACCGGTGATGCAGTTCTTTTGGTGCCTGCGGTTGCAGGGGGAGGATTCCGTCGTCCCACGGGAGATTTCTTCAGAGCTCCTAGTGCAGAGAGGAGGCAGACTACCCCCACAGCATGCACCACCATGAAAACGGTCGAGAAGGCGGCAGGATCAGCGATACAAGGTTGCAGTAGTTGTCTTTGCTACTTTGTTGCGAATTTTGCAGGCGTCCTTAGCAGTCAGCGGTCGATCCTTTGGCAGAAGGTGAAGAGAGAGATGCAGAGGAACTCTGATGAGCACTTGCATTCGTTATCTAAAGAATTCCCCAAAGCAGAGACCCTAAATAGCCAGAAAAGGAGGTTTGGCTACCTAGGAAGGAGGATAGGCTAGCAACACAGGTAAGAGCATATCAGGAGGAGTCTCTGACGTCACCTGCTGGCACTGGCCACTCAGAGCAGTCCAGTGTGCCAGCAGCACCTCTGTTTCCAAGATGGCAGAGGTCTGGAGCACACTGAAGGAGCTCTGGGCACCTCCTCGGGAAGGTGTACGTCAGGGGAGTGGTCACTCCCCTTTCCTTTGTCCAGTTTCGCGCCAGAGCAGTGCTGGGGGATCCCTGAACCGGTGTAGACTGGCTTATGCAGAGATGGGCACCATCTGTGCCCATCAAAGCATTTCCAGAGGCTGGGGGAGGCTACTCCTCCCCAGCCCTGACACCTTTTTCCAAAGGGAGAGGGTGTAACACCCTCTCTCTGAGGAAGTCTTTTGTTCTGCCTTCCTGGGCCAAGCCTGGCTGGACCCCAGGAGGGCAGAAACCTGTCTGAGGGGTTGGCAGCAGCAGCAGCTGCAGTGAAACCCCGGGAAAGGTAGTTTGGCAGTACCCGGGTTCTGTGCTAGAGACCAGGGGTATCATGGAATTGTCTCCCCAATGCCAGAATGGCATTGGGGTGACAATTCCATGATCTTAGACATCTTACATGGCCATGTTCGGAGTTACCATTGTGATGCTAAACATAGGTAGTGACCTTTGTATAGTGCACATGTGTAATGGTGTCCCCGCACTCACAAAGTCCGGGGAATTTGCCCTGAACGTGTGGGGTCACCTTGGCTGGTGCCAGGGTGCCCACACACTAAGTAACTTAGCACCCAACCTTCACCAGGTGAAGGTTAGACATATAGGTGACTTATAAGTTACTTAAGTGCAGTGGTAAATGGCTGTGAAATACCGTGGATGTTATTTCACTCAGCCTGCAGTGGCAGGTCTGTGTAAGAATTGTCAGAGCTCCCTATGGGTGGCAAAAGAAATGCTGCAGCCCATAGGGATCTCCTGGAACCCCAATACCCTGGGTACCTCAGTACCATATACTAGGGAATGATAAGGGTGTTCCAGTATGCCAATGTGAATTGGTGAAATTGGTCACTAGCCTGTTAGTGACAATTTGGAAAGAAATGAGAGAGCATAACCACTGAGGTTCTGGATAGCAGAGCCTCAGTGAGACAGTTAGTCATAACACAGGTAACACATTCAGGGCACACTTATGAGCACTGGGGCCCTGGCTGGCAGGGTCCCAGTGACACATACACTAAAACAACATATATACAGTGAAATATGGGGGTAACATACCAGGCAAGATGGTACTTTCCTACACCAACTGCTTTGGCCCCAGCCCTACCGGCCTGTCTCCCGACTTCAAGAAAAACTGCAACAGTGACGCATCCCCCAGGGTCCAGCAACCTCAGAGGACTACCCTACATCTAAACGGACCAAGAAACTCCAGAGGACAGCAGCCCTGTTCCACAAAGACTGCAACTTTGCAACACAGAAGTAACTTTTAAAGACCACATGTTTCTCACCGGAAGCGTGAGACTTTCCACTCTGCACCCGACGCCCCCGGCTCAACCTGCAGAAAACTAACTCCATAGAGAGGACTCCCGCGGCGACTGCGAGCCTGTGAGTGGCCAGAGTTGACCCCCCCAACCCCACAGCGAAGCCTGCAGAGGGAATCCAGAGGGTCCCCCTAACCGTTACTGCGTGCTTCAAAGAACCCGACGCCTGGGAAACCCACTGCACCCGCAGCCCCCACGACCTGAAGGACGAGACCTCCAGTGCAGGAGAAACCCCCAGGCGGCCCTCTTCCTAGCCCAGGTGGTGGCTACCCAGAGGAGCCCCCCCACTTGCCTGCCTGCATCGCTGAAGAGACCCCCGGGTCTCCCATTGAATCCTATTGAAAACCTGACGCCTGTTTGCACTCTGCACCCAGCCGCCCCTGTGCCGCTGAGTGTATACTTTCTGTGCCTACTTGTGTCCCCCCCGGTGCCCTACAAAAACCCCCTGGTCTGTCCTCCAAAGTCGCGGGTACTTACATGCTGGCAGACTGGAAACAACGCACCCCTATTTCCATTGAAGCCTATGCGTTTTGGGCCCCACGTTGACCTCTGCACCTGACCTGCCCTGAGCTGCTGGTGTGGTAACTTTGGGGGTGCCCTGAACCCCCAACGGTGGGATACCTTGGACCCAACTTTGAGCACTATAAGTGCTTTACTTACCTGTGAACCTAACAAATACTTACCTCCCCCAGGAACTGTTGAATTTTGCACTGTCTAATTTTAAAATAGCTTATTGCCATTTTTGCCAAAACTGTACATGCTATTGTTACGATTCAAAGTTCCTAGGATACCTGAGTGAAATACCTTTCATTTAAAGTATTGTTTGTAAATCTTTAACTCATGGTTCTTAAACATAAACTAAGAAAATATATTTTTCTATATAAATCCTATTGGCCTGAAATTGTATTTGAGTGTGTGTTCCTCATTTATTGCCTGTGTGTGTACAACAAATGCTTAACACTACCCTCTGATAAAGACTACTGCTCGACCACACTACCACAAAATAGAGCATTAGAATTATCTCTTTTTCCACTATCTTACCTCTAAGGGGAACCCTTGGACTCTGTGCATGCTATTTCTTAATTTGAAATAGTAAATAGAGAGCCAACTTCCTACATTAGTGGCAGCGGTGGGATACAAGACTTCGCATTTGCTGGACTACTCAGCCAATACCTGATCACACGACTAAAATTCCAGAAATTGTCATTAGAAACTGATTTTTGAAATTTGAGCTATTTTACTAAATTTTTAAAAGTCCTGCTAGGGCATTGTGTTAGTCCCTGTTAGCATTTCTTTTAGAGTTTAAAAGTTTTTGTAAAGTTTGAATTAAGTTCTAGAGATAATTTTAGATTCTTAAAAAGTATTCCAACTTTTCGAAACAAAATGTCTGCTGCAGAAGAGATAGTGATGGAACTCAACTTCACCCTTACCTGCATCTTAGGGTGTCAGAGCTAAGGTCTCTCTGCAAAATCAAAAAGATAAAAACTGGTTCAAACCCTACCAAAGTACAGCTCCAGGAGCTTTTGGCCGAGTTTGCTAAAAACAACCCCTCTGATGATGGCCTCACAGAGGGGGACAAAAGTGATGTGGAGGATTTCCCACCTCCAGTCCTAGATAGGAAGCCCAGGGTTTCTCCAACCCTGACTCCAGAAGTGATAGTCAGAGATATTGCTTCTCTCACAGGAGAGTCCAACAGTTCTAGAAGCATCGAGGGCAGTCTCACTGAAGATGACCTCCTGTTAGCCAGGATGGCCAAAAGATTGGCTTTGGAGAGACAGATCCTAGCCATAGAAAGGGAAAGACAAGAGATGGGCTTAGGTCCTATCACTGGTGGCAGCAACTTAAATAGGGTCATAGATACTCCTAACATGCTAAAAATCCCCAAAGGGATTGTAACTAAATATGAAGATGGTGATGACATCACCAAATGGTTCACAGCTTTTGAGAGGGCTTGTGCAACCAGAAAAGTAAACAGATCTCACTGGGGTGCTCTCTTTTGGGAAATGTTCACTGGAAAGTGTGGGGATAGACTCCTCACACTCTCTAGAAAAGATGCAGAATCCTATGACCTCATGAAGGCTACCCTGATTGAGGGCTTTGGATTCTCAACTGAGGAGTACAGGATTAGGTTCAGGGGGGCTCAAAAATCCTCGAGCCAGACCTGGGTTGATTTTGTTGACTACTCAGTCAAAACACTGGATGGTTGGATTCAAGGCAGTGGTGTAAATAATTATGATGGGCTGTACAATTTAATTGTGAAAGAACACCTGTTAAGTAATTGTTTCAATGATAAACTGCATCAGCATCTGGTAGACCTAGGACCGATTTCTCCCCAAGAATTGGGAAAGAAGGCGGACCATTGGGTCAAGACTAGGGTGACCAAGACTTCCACAGGGGGTGACCAAAAGAAAGGGGTCACAAAGACTCCCCAGGGGAAGAGTGTTCAGACATCCAAGGGAAAAGGTAAAGAGTCTTCTACAGGGCCCCAAAAACCTGCTCAGGAGGGAGGGTCCAAAGCCTGTTCACAATCTAATTTTGGGTACAAGGGTAAAAACTTTGATCCCAAGAAGGCCGCGTGTCGTACCTGTAATCAGCAGGGACATCAAACTGGAGACAAGGCATGTCCCAAGAAAGGTTCCACTTCAAACTCTACTCCAGTTAGCACTGGAATAGCCAGTTTCCATGTGGGATCAACAGTGTGCCCAGGGCAAATCAGGGTTCACACTGAAGCTACATTAGTTTCTCAGGGTGGGGTGGATTTAGCCACACTGGCGGCCTGGCTCCCTAATATGCAAACATACAGGCAGCAACTCTTAATTATTGGGACTAGTGTAGAAGGCCTGAGGGATACAGGTGCCAATGTCACAATGGTGACAGACAAACGGGTTTCCCCAGGACAATACCTGACTGGACAAACTTATCCAGTCACCAACGCTGACAATCAGACTAAAGTACATCCCATGGCTATGGTAACTTTAGAATGTGGATGGGTCACTGGCCTGAAACAGGTGGTAGTCCCCTCAAATATCCCAGTAGCCTGTTTGCTTGGAAATGACCTGGAGTCCTCAGCATGGGCTGAGGTAGAACTCAAAACCCATGCAGCCATGCTGGGTATCCCTGAACTGGTGTGTGTCAAGACAGGGGCACAGTGCAGAGCTCAGGGTGAAAAAGAGGTGTTGGAGCCTGGAATAATAGCCCAACCCTCCAAGAGAAAAGGAAAGAAGACTGGAGAACCAGCTTCAACACAACAAAAGAAAAATAACCTCTCCTCCCAGGAGGAAGTTCTGCCCTCTGAGGGAACTGAGCCCATGGAGTTGGAACCTTATCAGGTTGAACTCTTAGGCCCAGGGGGACCCACAAGGGAACAGTTGTGTAAGGGGCAAGAAACCTGTCCCTCTCTTGAAAGCCTTAGGCAGTAAGCTGCTGAAGAGACCAAAGGAAAAATCACTGGAACACATAGAGTCTATTGGGAAGATGGACTCCTCTACATTGAGGCCAGAGATCCCAAACCTGGTGCCACCAGGAGAGTGGTAGTCCCTCAGGAGTTTAGGTAGTCATCTGACCTTAGCTCATGATATTCCACTAGCAGGGCATTTGGGACAAACCAAGACTTGGGAGAGGTTAGTCAACCATTTGTATTGTCCGAACCTGTCCCAGAAAGTCAAGGAGTTTTGTGTTTCCTGTGCCATCTGTCAAGCCAGTGGTAAGACAGGTGCCCATCCAAAGGCCCCCCTCATTCCACATCCAGTGGTGGGGATCCCCTTTGAAAGAGTGGGTGTGGACATAGTGGGTCCACTTGAACCTCCCACAGACTCAGGGAACCAATACATACTAGTAGTAGTGGATCATGCTACTAGATACCCTGAAGCAATTCCCCTTAGGTCCACTACTGCCCCTGCAGTAGCTAAAGCTCTCATTGGTATCTTTACCAGAGTGGGATTTCCTAAGGAGGTGGTGTCTGACAGGGGTACCAACTTCATGTCAGCATACCTGAAGCACATGTGGAATGAGTGTGGGGTGACTTACAAATTTACCACACCATACCATCCACAAACCAATGGTCTTGTGGAAAGATTCAACAAGACATTGAAGGGCATGATCATGGGGCTCCCTGAAAAACTCAAAAGGAGATGGGATGTCCTCCTGCCATGTCTGCTTTTCACCTACAGAGAGGTGCCTCAGAAGGGAGTAGGGTTTTCCCCCTCTGAACGTCTGTTTGGCCATCCTGTAAGGGGACCACTAGCTCTTGTAAAAGAAGGCTGAGAGAGACCGCTTCATAAGTCTAAACAAGATATAGTGGACTATGTACTAGGCCTACGTTCCACGATGGCAGAGTACATGGAAAAGGCAAGCAAAAATCTTGAGGCCAGCCAACAACTCCAGAAGATGTGGTATGACCAAAAGGCTGCTATGGTTGAATTTCAGCCAGGGCAGAAAGTCTGGGTTCTGGAGCCTGTGGCTCCCAGGGCACCTCAGGACAGATGGAGTGGCCCTTACCCAGTGCTAGCGAGAAAGAGTCCGATCACCTACCTGGTAGACCCAGGCACTAGCAGGACCCCCAAAAGGGTGATCCATGTGAACCGCCTCAAACTCTTTCATGACAGGACAGATGTGAACCTGTTGATGGTTACAGATGAGGACCAGGAAGCTGAGAGTGAACCTCTCCCTGATCTCTCAACTGACCCTAAAGATGGCTCAGTAGATGGAGTGATCTATTCAGACACCCTCCCTGGCCAACAGGAAGCTGACTGTAGGAGGGTCTAACAACAGTTTGCTGAGCTCTTTTCCCTAACCCCTGGTCAGACACACATGTGTACCCATGATGTGGACACAGGAGACAGCATGCCTGTCAAAAACAAAATGTTCAGACAGTCTGACCAAGTCAAGGAAAGCATCAAAGTGGAAGTCCAAAAGATGGTGGAATTGGGAGTCATTGAGCACTCTGACAGCCCCTGGGCTAGCCCAGTGGTCGTAGTCGGTCGGGTCTCCAGCCCGGCGTTCGTCTCCGCCCTAGCGGGCGGGTCGGAGAACCGGCGGATGACCATGGCGGTAACCGCCATGGTCATAATTCCAAGCAGTAAGACCGCCAGCCTGTTGGCGGTCTTACCGCCGGTTCTCCGCCTTCCGCCAGGGTCGTAATGACCCCCATAATGTGCTACTAGTGAGCATTGAGAAACTAATATGCGCAGTGGTGAAACACAAAGTCATTGGTCAAACACAATTAATAGCATCACAAATGATGACACCTTTTCGCCTAAAATCTAATGTTGATGGGGGGACTGACTAAGCCTCTATGGGCCTGTCCTTTTCTAGAAGGTAAAATGAATCAATGGGGACTCCTGCATGCCCTACTATCCAGAACAGGTCTGGTACATTGCTACACAATACACAGGTATTATTTACTCATTCTGCATTCACACTTGGCCCGCTCTCCCAAAAGACAGTTCTGCAGGGACATGATAATGTTACAAGCATTAGCTGCACGCCAGTTACATTGTTCAAGGGATTCTGTCATTGAGCCAGAAGGCGATCCGGCCTGGGAAAGGGAAGATTTTTTTGTTTGTAATAGTTTTAATGTTCTTTGCTATCTGATTGGCTAGATGGATGGTTGAGGGGGGGAGGGTTCGGGAGGGACAATGAGAACTCCATGCTCACTCCTTGGGTCTTATGGCCACTACTCTTAGGGCCAAATGTATGACCCAGAGTAAGACTCACAACTTGCGGCTCATTTGCGAGTCACAAATTGCAAGTAGCAAAACCATATGTACAACAGTGTACCTCAGACTGTTTTGCGATTCCCAATGGGGTTGCAAATCAGCTACCTCATTAATATTCATGAGGTAGGTTGCAATTGGCGACTCCATTGGGAATGGCTGCACTCACACGGATGGTGGCCTGCTGTGGACAGCAGGCCACCATGTCTGTGCCTGTTTTTAAATAAAGCAGTATTTTTTTCTAAAGGCAGCCCATTTTCCTTAAAGGAAAACGAGATGTGTTTCAAAAACAAAAATGAAAAGTTTTCTTTTAATTTTTTCAGAGCAGGGAGTGGTCCTTGGGAACACTGCCTACTCCGTAAAAATATTTTCGTTACCATTCAAAAAGGACCCCTTCCAGTTTGCAAATGGGTTAACACCAATTTTTGATTGGTGCTAACTGAGTTTGTTTTGTGACCGAATTCACGGTCACAGAACAATCATACATCGCACTCCATCTTGCAATTAGGAAGGGAACGCCCCTTCCTAATTGCGACTCGCAAACCGTATTTGCAATTCAGTAAAGAGATTACCGAATCGCAAAATTGGGTGTATGCATTGCCAAATTCTTTTTTCTTGTCACAAACAGCGCAATTCTGTGAATCAGGCTGTTTGCGACAAGAAAAAAGCTTTGTACATATGGCCCTTCATGCCTTAACCTGGAATATATGGGGCATGACAACCCCTTTAAGGAGACACAGTCTATATGTACACCTGCGCCACAGGCATGTCCACCTAGCTTGTTTCCAGGAGACTCACCTTACAGTGGAGGAGCTTCACAAATTAAAGGGGCGCTAGAATGGGCAGATCTGTGGTACGGGCTAATCTGCCTATGCCTGAGGGATACTCATAGGGATTGCCCCACAGGTTCCCTTTGTTCAATCCAGAGAGCTAGTTGGTAAAAAAGGTTGTTATGTTATCCTAGAAGGAATGTTAAATAGTCATCCTTTCTTCACAGTGTCCCTTTATGCCCCCAACACTGCCCATGGTGCATTCATGGTGAGTTCTCCCCAACTATGTTGCTAGACCCTCAGGCCCCTGGGCTGTGAGGAAGGGTGACTTTAACTGTGTAAATGGCACTTTTTTTGACGGATCAATACCCCTGGTCCCTAACAAATAGGGTGTACAGGCAACAACACTTTCAGCAGTGGTCCAGTGTATATCTGAAGAATGGGGCACCCAGGGGATGCAGAATATTCCAATTATGCCCTGGGCCACCAGGTACACACCCGATTGGATTACTTCTTTTGCAGTTCAGACTGCTGGTCCCTTGTACATGGTTCTGAATACCTAGGCAGGACCCCTCGGACCACTGCCCACTCCGGGTTACAGAGGCTCTACAATACACGGTCTATAACGAACAATAGCTCTACACATTACCGGATATTTTGGGGAGAATATGGGATCAGAATATGGGGTCAGCGGGCCCCGCTGGATTGAATGGGGCGCCATGTAAGTGGTACTAAGGGGCCACTGTATCTCTACGACCTGGGGAGCTAAGACTTAAATGTAGGAGGCTGGCCTGGTTTATATTGGGTACCAATGGTACTTACACCTTATGCCAGGTCCAGTTATCCCTTATTAGTAGAGTGTAGAAGTGTTCTAGCAGCTTAGGCTGATGGAGGTAGCTATAGCAGAGCAGCCAAGGCTCAACCAGGAGACATGCAAAGCTCCTGCAATACCACTATGTCATATAGGTGCAATACCATAAGAAAGTCAATACTCAGAGTTACTAAAAATAAAGGAACTTTATTTTAGTGACAATGTGCCAAAAAAATGTCACTGGATATACTCCCTGGGGAGGGGGTGGGGGGGGTAACTAACATACACAAAATATACACAAATAACCAAATCAGGTAAGTAAAACACTCAGAAAGTAGTGAAAACACTGTAGAACACAATAGAGTGCAATAGGCCTAGGGGCAACACAAACCATATGCTAAGTAAGTGGAATGTGAACCACGAATGCACCCCTAGGCAAGTGTAGTGTGTAGAGGGTTGCTGGGAGTGTCAGAAAACACCCAGGTTATAGAGTAGACCTCACCCCAGGACCCAGGAAACCAGGAGTAAAGTACTACTATTTCCCCCAAAACACACTAAAGTCGTGATAAAGAATTTTGCAAGGACCACACAAGACTGCAAAGCCCTGAAGGCAGATTCCTCGACCTGAAGACCTGTAAAGGAAGGGGACCACGTCCAAGAGTCGCTAAAGTGTCCGGGGGGGCAGGAGCCCACTAAATCCCGGATGAAGGTGCAAAATGGCTGCCTCCAGTTGGAAGAAGTTGCTGGTTCTGCACCAACAGAGTGAGGTAGGAGTTTCTGCTTTGGGTAGAAGATGTCCCACAACAAGCTGGCAGATGCAGGATGGTTTCCTTGGCAAAGTACCGCAAAGCCTTGCTACATGCAAGAGTCAAGGTTGAGGAAAAACGGTGCTACCCATGCCCAGAAAAGACCAGGATGTTGCCACTCAGAAGGAGAGACTGAGGGGGCAGGAGGGAAGCACCCACAGGAGTCCTTGAACACGGGTTCAAGAAGACTGAACACAGCGGTCGTCTCAACACTTGAGGCTCATTTGCGAGTCACAAATTGCAAGTAGCAACAACAGTGTACCCCAGACTGTTTTGCGATTCCCAATGGGGTTGCAAATCACGTACCTCATTAACATTCATGAGGTAGTGTAGGAAAATACCATCTTGCCTGGCATGTTACCCCCATATTTCACTGTATATATGTTGTTTTAGTCTATGTGTCACTGGGACCCTGCCAGGCAGGGCCCCAGTGCTCATAAGTATGTGCCCTGTATGTGTTCCCTGTGTGATGCCTAACTGTCTCACTGAGGCTCTGCTAAACAGAACCTCAGTGGTTACGCTCTCTCTGCTTTCCAAATTTGTCACTAACAGGCTAGTGACTAAATTTACCAATTCACATTGGCATAATGGTACACCCATATAATTCCCTAGTATATGGCAGTAAGGTACCCAGGGTATTGGGGTTCCAGGAGATCCCTGTGGGCTGCAGTATTTCTTTTGCCACCCATAGAGAGCTCTGACAATTCTTACACAGGCCAGCCACTGCAGCCTGCGTGAAATAACGTCCACGTTATTTCAGAGCCATTTACCACTGCACTTAAGTAACTTATAAGTCACCTATATGTCTAGCCTTCACCTGGTGAAGGTTGGGTGCAAAGTTACTTAGTGTGTGGGCACCCTGGCACAAGTCAAAGTGCCCCCACATCGTTCAGGGCAAATTCCCCGGAAAGTGAACCGGAGTCCACCCGAAGTCACAAAAGGGAGTCCCACGACGCCGGAGGACAACTCAGAAGGTTTTGCACTGCAGGAAGGAGTGTCGGTGACCCAGGCTTGCCTGTGCACAAAGGATTCCCTCGGAAAGTGCACAGGAGCCGGAGCAGCTGCAAAAGACACGGTTCCCAGCAATGCAGTCTGGCGTGGGGAGGCAAGGACTTACCCCCACCAAACTTGGACTGAAGAGTCACTGGACTGTGGGAGTCACTTGGACAGAGTTGCTGGATTCAAGGGACCTCGCTCGTCGTGCTGAGAGCAGACCCAGGGGACCGGTGATGCAGTTCTTTGGTGCCTGCGGTTGCAGGGGGACGATTCCGTCAACCCACGGGAGATTTCTTCGGAGCTTCTAGTGCAGAGAGGAGGCAGACTACCCCCACAGCATGCACCACCAGGAAAACAGTCGAGAAGGCAGCAGGATCAGCGTTACAGAGTTGCAGTAGTCGTCTTCGCTACTTTGTTGCAGTTTTGCAGGCTTCCAGCGCGGTCAGCAGTCGATTCCTTGGCAGAAGGTGAAGAGAGAGATGCAGAGGAACTCGGATGAGCTCTTGCATTCGTTATCTAAGGAAATCCCCAAAGCAGAGACCCTAAATAGCCAGAAGAGGGTTTGGCTACTTAGGAGAGAAGATAGGCTAGCAACACCTGAAGGAGCCTATCAGAAGGAGTCTCTGATGACACCTGCTGGCCCTGGCCACTCAGAGCAGTCCAGTGTGCCAGCAGCACCTCTGTTTCCAAGATGGCAGAGGTCTGGAGCACACTGGAGGAGCTCTGGGCACCTCCCAGGGGAGGTGCAGGTCAGGGGAGTGGTCACTCCCCTTTCCTTTGTCCAGTTTTGCGCCAGAGCAGGGCTGAGGGGTCCCTGAACCGGTGTAGACTGGCTTATGCAGAAATGGGCACCATCTGTGCCCATTAAAGCATTTCCAGAGGCTGGGGGAGGCTACTCCTCCCCTGCCTTAACACCTTTTTCCAAAGGGAGAGGGTGTAACACCCTCTCTCTGAGGAAGTCCTTTGTTCTTCCATCCTGGGCCAAGCCTGGCTGGACCCCAGGAGGGCAGAAACCTGTCTGAGGGGTTGGCAGCAGCAGCAGCTGCAGTGAAACCCTTGAAAAGGCAGTTTGGCAGTACCCGGGTCTGTGCTACAGATCTGTGGGATCATGGGATTGTGCCACCAATGCCAGGATGGCATAGAGGGGGCAATCCCATGATCATAGACATGTTACATGGCCATATTCAGAGTTACCATTGTGAAGCTACACATAGGTATTGACCTATGTGTAGTGCACGCGTGTAATGGTGTCCCCGCACTCACAAAGTCCGGGGAATTTGCCCTGAACAATGTGGGGGCACCTTGGCTAGTGCCAGGGTGCCCACACACTAAGTAACTTTGCACCTAACCTTTACTAGGTAAAGGTTAGACATATAGGTGACTTATAAGTTACTTAAGTGCAGTGGTAAATGGCTGTGAAATAACGTGGACGTTATTTCACTCAGGCTGCAGTGGCAGGCCTGTATAAGAATTGTCAGAGCTCCCTATGGGTGGCAAAAGAAATGCTGCAGCCCATAGGGATCTCCTGGAACCCCAATACCCTGGGTACCTCAGTACCATATACTAGGGAATGATAAGGGTGTTCCAGTATGCCAATGTGAATTGGTGAAATTGGTCACTAGCCTGTTAGTGACAATTTGGAAAGAAATGAGAGAGCATAACCACTGAGGTTCTGGATAGCAGAGCCTCAGTGAGACAGTTAGTCATAACACAGGTAACACATTCAGGGCACACTTATGAGCAATGGGGCCCTGGCTGGCAGGGTCCCAGTGACACATACAACTAAAACAACATATATACAGTGAAAAATGGGGGTAACATGCCAGGCAAGATGGTACTTTCCTACAGACATCCAACTACATTAGGGTAGGACAGGTACAATGAGGCACATGGCCGGACAAGGTGTGTGATTGAACGTACTTTCGGTCTCTTGAAAGACAGATTATGTTGTATCCATGTGTCTGGTGGTGCACTACAGTACAATCCTGGGAAAGTCTGCAATATCATTGTGGCATGCTGCATGCTCCATAATCTGGCCCTCAGAAGGCACATCCCACTGTTGGAGGAGGGTGATGTTAATGCTGGAGCTGTGTTTGTGGCCGGTGACTCTGATGCTGAGGGGGAGGCAGACGAGGATGAGGCACATGACAACAGGACTGACATACTTTCCTTGATGTACAGGTATGTCTGCATTAAATATCATCTGCACATGGGAGATGTATTGTTGAAGACAATCTATGCATCCATGTATGTGTGGGGACTGGAGCCTTACATATTGGTTAACGACCTTGAAGGGTAGGTGACTCACCATGAGAGGTAGTGGAAATGCAAAGCTGCTAAGTTCATTTGTGGTATGCTGGTGCTATTGCGGTACAGCCTTCAAGTTGTTGTGAAGGTTTAGGGTCCTCAGGCTGCCTATTTGGGGTTATGTTAGGGGGACTTCTCACTCTTGTCCTGCTGCGTAGGCATATCATGCTTTGATATCTGCTGGGTGTCAGGTACCTGTTCATGACTACTCAGGGAGTTGTGCAATTTAGCATGTTACCTATGTATCATCTTTCCTGTCCCATATGTGTGTGAATGCTAATGAAGTCCCTTATTTATGGTGTAACATAGCTTCTGGGACACTCATCTTGTGTTTGTGGTAAACTGCTATTGATATATGACTGTAGATTCCATTGCTTACCACCTTCTACCTCATTCCATTTATTTAGCCCTCTTCAGGTTACATCTTTGTTTGCAGTCTGCTTGCTGATTTGCCTGTTGCTGTAGTTGACAGTGGATTTTAAACAAAATGGATGTACTTACACACCTGCTGGAGTATCCCACTACGTGTGTGACTTGGACATTTGTGTTTTGTAGACCTGTGTATTATTTTGTTGTTCAACATATTTGGCAAAACTAGCAATAAAGAGACATGCACCATGACGTGTTATTATAGGTGTTTATTTAGTGTAGCATTTCACAGTCCAGAGGAGTGGGGTAGTGCTCTAGGTGATGAACAGAGTGGGTGGTCCAGCTGTTAGGTTCATAGGTCCTGTGTCCATTAACCTCGGAATGATGTGACCTTGGTGTTGGACAGCCAACAGGGTATTAAAGTGGTACACAAGGGTGACATTTTAGAAGATACATCACTTCCTGGTGGGGGGACTGGTCTTGGCCTGGGGTCCTACAGGATGTCTGGTGGGCGACCTCTTTTACAGGGGGGTTCCTCAGCTGCAGAGGTAGGGGTGCTGTTGTCCTGTAGGTCGCCCTGCTGTGCCTCCATTTCAACAGCAGGTGCTGATGTTGAGGGCAGTGGTATTGACTGACTACTGGATGGGGCCTGCTGTTGGGTGGAGAATGTCTGCAGGATGCAGTTGAGTTCCTTAAACTCCCCTAATATGGAGGCCATGGTGGCATTGTGTGCCTGCCACTGCTGCCTGGCCTCCTGGTGGTACTCTTCCTGCAGCCTTTGTGTGTCTTGTTAGGTGGTGAGTATCTGGCCCAACTGGTCCTGGGTTTTCTGGTAGGCTCCCGGGACCCTGGAGACGGCCTCCTGGTCTCACTCGGCATGCACCACCCCGAGGGGCTTCCAGGAGAAGTGGACCCCACGATTTCATTTTTCTCCATGTTGGATGGCAGGAAAATATCCAATGAGGTGTAGGGTAGTGAACCTTCCCACTGGAAGTGGTCATTGTAGTGGGTGTAGCCACCCAAGGGTAAGTGTCCCATTGGACACTACCAGGTTCCCCCTAAAATGGCCACTAAATTCAGTATTTAGTGGGCTCCCCTAGACCAAGACTTTAGATTCATCAGGAAGAAAAGAAGACAGCACCAAACAACCCACCAGCTCAAAAATAGAGGACCTGCTGCAGAGGTTCCAAGACCACTGCTTGCTCCACCAGTGTCTGGACAATCGCTGCTGTGGAGGAGCTGACCACTGGACCCACCTCAAAAGCCTCAAAGGACCTCCAGGCTTCGCAAATAGCCCGAGATCCCCCTCCTGAGTGAAGCCACAACTCAAGAAACCAAAGAATCCTGCAAAGGACCAACAAACCTGTGAGATTCACTTCACCGACCGGACGATATCTCCGCAACCAGAAGTCGTAGCCGGACCCGACGACACACCAAAGACAGCCCAGATGATACCTGCAAGTGTAGAGACAGCAGTGGTTAATGCCTAATATTCGCACATTAGTACAGAAAGTAATGTCTGATTAGTAGGTCAAAAGAGTCCTAGATTGGTGCTGAACCTGGTAATGATACCCAACCACCAAGGGTATTTGATGCACTAGATCAAAGAAGGAACAAAAGAACTTCCTCTGAACTGCGCTAGAAAGGTAATTTTTAGAACAAAATACCAGGGCACTCCTGAAAGCAGTCTGAATAGTATAGTCCAAAGTGAAAAGAAAAGTCCGGAGTTCAAAACAAGTCGTTTTCACATATGTTTAGACTTTAATTCCTTGTGTCAATAAAATATTCCAACATTGATCCTGAATCTGAATTATCCAGAATACAGACAACACGTGTTTCGTCCAAGGAACTTTTTCAAGGCGAATATGTGCAAGATACGGAATGTCCATGTTAACCGTTATGTAATTAGGTGGTCCAGAGGCATCTAGTAGTAACCCCAAGTTGGATGTTCCGAATAGTTGTAATGCAGTAACCGTAGAAACAATGGTTTCTGATCTTATGACACTGAACAGTGAGAGGCCATGATAAGCCCATCAAACCATAATCATGATGTCGGAAGGAACGTGCTCCGGTGTCGGCGTTCAGGCAAGTGTGCCGACGTTCGTGGCAAAGTGCACTCCCGTGGCCGAGTTGTGCCAATAGCCCAAGCATTGGTCAGTGCACATCAGAAACCATCAAAAACAGCTCACCCAGAGCAGCAACTGGACCAGGAGGAAACCCCAGTCGAGGGACTTCAGGAACACCCCAGACCTTGGGCCAGAGCACCCTCATTGTCCTGCTAAGTCCCCAAAAGAAGTCTTACCTCCAGCTCCAAAGGACTCCAGTGGGCACAGCTTCCAAACACCTTCAAATCGCCCTGCACTTGGCCGCCCTGGGCCTTGCATCACAGGATCTGCTGTGTGCCTCGGGTCCCTAACCCCTTGTGACCTCGACAGCCCAAAGGGACCCCAAGGCACCATCTTCTGATATGCAAACCAGCTCCTTTTCCAGTTGGCCCCTCCAAATGGCCCTGTGCCAAGACACTTTTCCGCTCTGCTCCTGAAGGAACCAGGAGCCGCCGAGGGTATCTAGATGGCAGCCCCTCGACTTCTTCAGCCATCCTGCAAGAAAATAGACTGATAACACAACTGTATGATTTCTAATGCATTTTTAAAGGTGACTGTGCATTGATTCCTATGGTGCGTAATTACGCACATAAAGACTAACTTTATCAAAACTTGAAAAAGTACTTAATGTATCCCAAATATTTTGGTCTTAAAAATTGAAGTCCGAACTATTGTTATAAATTCTGGCCTCGAGTTATTCATTGAGCGTGTGTGCTGCATGATTGGATTTGTGAGTACAGCAAACACTTAGCACATCTCCTGGATTAGCCTAATTGCTCGACCAGCTACCATAAAAACTGGAGCATTAGGTGATCTGATTTTTACCTCTGGAAACCAAAGGTTGGTTGCCTGAGCCCCCTGCTTAGTGTGCCTAGTTATGAACCCTATACAGAAGGCCAGCCTCCAACATTTGGTGTATCAGTGGAGGGATAAAGACTTTGCGTTTGCTGATACCACTTTTTAAATTGTGTGAACACATGACTACCTTGCTAAATTGTCTTTAGATCATTATTTTTGATTTCTAATTGACTACGATTTTTTGCAAATTCCGAAAAGTTTTTGCTTCCGTTGGTTATCCAAAAATGGGAATTCTAAATTCTAAAAAGGTCCCAACTTTAGTGAGATAAAAATGTCAGATGTAGAGTCCAGAACCCAGGAGCTCAACCAGGAGCCTTCTGAAGCATATACCTAGGACCAGTTAAGGAAACCCTGCAAGTTGTACAAACTTAATACTGGTAAAAGCCCCAAAACATAGAAACTTAGGCTTCTGGTGGCCCAGTATGAAAGAGATCTCCACCAGGTGAAAATAATGATGATGCATCTGAGTAGATGAATATCCTGTGGAGAGAAGGGATGAGGGTAGATCCTCTTCCCCCAGCAGCTCTAAGGCACCCACAAAAGTAGACCTGCATATTGCCAGGCTGACCAAAAGACCGGCTTTAGAAAATCAGCTCTTGGAGATAGAAAAACAAAGAAAAGTGTTGGGCTTGGCACCCATCTCTGGTGGAAGCATACAAGTGTTGAATGAAAAATGTTTCAACATTAAACTCCCAAAAAGGAGTTGTCCCTCTTCACTGAAGGAGATGATATAGTGAAATGTTTCTCTGCCTTTGAAAAAGCCTGTATTGGGTGGGAAACAGTGTAGGAAAGTACGATCTTGCCTGGCATGTTACCCCCATATTTCACTGTATATATGTTGTTTTAGTCTATGTGTCACTGGGACCCTGCCAGGCAGGGCCCCAGTGCTTATAAGTATGTGCCCTGTATGTGTTCCCTGTGTGATGCCTAACTGTCTCACTGAGGCTCTGCTAACCAGAACCTCAGTGGTTATGCTCTCTCTGCTTTCCAGATTTGTCACTAACAGGCTAGTGACTAAATTTACCAATTCACATTGGCATACTCGTACACCCATATAATACCCTAGTATATGGTACTGAGGTACCCAGGGTATTGGGGTTCCAGGGGATCCCTATGGGCTGCAGCATTTCTTTTGCCATCCATAGGGAGCTCTGACAACTATTACACAGGCCTCCAAGTGCAGCCTGAGTGAAATAACGTCTTCGTTATTTCACAGCCATTTACCACTGCACCTAAGTAACTTATAAGTCACCTATATGTCTAACCTTCACCTGGTGAACGTTGGGTGCAAAGTTACTTAGTGTGTGGGCACCCTGGCACTAGCCAAAGTGCCCCCACATCGTTCATGGCAAATTCCCTGGACTTTGTGAGTGTGGGGACACCATTACACGCGTGCACTACACATAGGTCACTACCTATGTGTAGCGTCACAATGGTAACTCCGAACATGGCCATGTAACATGTCTAAGATCATGGAATTGTCCCCCCAATAACATTCTGGTATTGGGGGAAAATTCCATGATCCCCTGGGTCTTTAGCACAGTACCCGGGTACTGCCAAACTGCCTTTCCGGGGTCTCCACTGCAGCTGCTGTTGCTGCCAACCCCTCAGACAGGTTTCTGCCCCCCTGGGGCCTAATCAGCATGGTCCCAGGAAGGCAGAACAAAGAATTTCCTCTGAGAGAGGGTGTAACATCCTCTCCCTTTGGAAATAGGTGTGAAGGGCTGGGGAGGAGTAGCCTACCCTAGCCTCTGGAAATGCTTTGATGGGCACAGATGGTGGCCATCTCTGCATAAGCCAGTCTACACCGGTTCAGGGATCCCCCAGCCCTGCTCTGGTGCGAAACTGGACAAAGGAAAGGGGAGTGACTACTCCCCTGACCAGCACCTCCCAGGGGAGGTGCCCAGAGCTCCTCCAGTGTGTCCCAGACCTCTGCCATCTTGGATTCAGAGGTGTTGGGGCACAATGGACAGCTCTGAGTGGCCAGTGCCAGCAGGTGATGTCAGAGACCCCTCCTGATAGGTGCTTACCTTTCTCAGTAGCCAATCCTCCTTTCTGGACTATTTAGGGTCTCTACTCTGGGCTATTCCTCAGGTAACGAATGCAAGAGCTCACAAGAGTTCCTCTGCACTTCCCTCTTCGACTTCTGCCAAGGATCGACCGCTGACTGCTCCAGGACACCTGCAAAAGCGCAACAAAGTAGCAAGACGACTACCAGCAACATTGTAGCGCCTCATCCTGCCGGCTTTCTCGACTGTTTCCTGGTGGTGCATGCTCTGAGCGCTGTCTGCCTTCACCCTGCACTGGAAGCCAAGAAGAAATCTCCTGTGGGTTGACGGAATCTTCCCCCTGCTAACGCAGGCACCAAACTTCTGCATCACCGGTCCTCTGGGTCCCCTCTCATCTTGACGAGTGTGGTCCCTGGAACACAGGAGCTGGATCCAAGTGTTCCCGACAGTCCAGTGACTCTTCTGTCCAAATTTGTCCTTGCCTCCCCACGCCAGACAGTAATCCTGGGTACTGTGTGACCTGCAGCTGCTCGGGCTTCTGTGCACTTTTGCAAGACTTCATTTGTGCACAGCCTAGCCCAGGTCCCCAGCACACTGTCCTGCATTGCCCAACTCGCTGCGTTATACTCCGACTTCGTGGAACCCTCTTTTGTTGTGCTGAGTCGACCGTCGTGCTCAGATCTTCTGAACGCCAGTTCCGGTGCTTCTGCAGGTGCTGCCTTCTGCGTGGCCTCTCCGTGTTGCTGGGTGCCCCCTATGTCTCCTCCTCCAAGGGTTGACCTCCCGGTCCTTCCTGGGCCCTGGCAGCACCCAAAACCTTCAACCGCGACTCTTGCAGCTAGCAAGGCTTGTTTGTGGTCTTTCTGCGTGGAAACAACTCTGCGTCCTCCAGAAGGCCGTGGGACATTTTCTGACCAAAGGAACTTCTTCCACCCGGAGGCAGCCCTTTTGCACCTTCATCCGGGGTTTAATGAGCTCCTGCCCCCCCTGGACACTTGCGTGACTCTTGGACTTGGTCCCCTTCCTTTGCACGTCCTCAGGTCCAGGAATCCGTCTTCAGTGCTTTGCAGTCAGTTGTTGCCTTCGCAGAATCCCCTATATCGACTTTACTGTCTTTCTGGGGTAGTAGGGTAACTTTACTCCCACTTTTTAGGGTCTTGAGGTGGGGTATCTTGGACACCCTTAGTATTTTCTTACACTCCCAGCGACCCTGTACACACTACACTAGGCCTGGGGTAGATTCGTGGGTCGCATTCCACTTTTGGAGTATATGGTTTGTGTTGCCCATAGGCCTATTGTCTCCTATTGCATTCTATTGTGTTCTACAGTGTCTGCACTACTTTTCTAACTGTTTACTTACCTAATTTTTGTTTTGTGTGTATATTTTGCGTATTTTACTTACCTCCAAAGTGAGTATATCCTCTGAGATACTTTTGACATATTGTCACGAAAATAAAGTACCTTTATTTTTAGTAACTCTGAGTATTGTGTTTTCTTGTGATATAGTGCTATATGATATAAGTGGTGTAGTAGGAGCTTTGCATGTCTCCTAGTTCAGCCTAAGCTGCTCTGCTATAGCTACCTCTATCAGCCTAAGCTGCTAGAACACCTCTATTCTACTAGTAAGGGATAACTGGACCTGGCACAAGGTGTAAGTACCACAAGGTCCCCACTATAAGCCAGGCCAGGCTCCTACAACGACCCCCACAGAGATTGTGTGTGATTATAGACATGCCCAGTCCCCACAGAGATAGTGTGTGATTATAGAGAGGTCCAGGTCCTCACAGAGATAGTGGGTGATTATAGAGAGGTCCAGGACCCCACTGAGATGGTGTGTGATTATAGACATGTCCCAGTCCCCAAAGAGATGGTGTGTGATTATAGTATTACCACAGCTGTTAAATGGAATGTGAGTGATTGTAGAGAGGTCCATGTCCCCACAGAGATAGTGTGTGTGATTATAGAGCGGTCCAGGGCCCCACAGAGATGGTGTGCGATTATAGACATACCTCGGTCCCCACAGAGATAGTGTATGATTATAGACATGCCTAGTTCCCCAGAGAGAGAGTGTGTGATTACAGACATGCCCAGGTCCCAACACAGATAGTATGTCATTATAGAGTTGTCCATGCCCAGGTCCCCACAGAGAAAGAGTGTGATTATAGACATGCACAGGTCCCCACAGAGATAGTGTGTGATTATAGTCATGTTCAAGTCCCCACAGTGATAGTGTGTGTTACAACTATATTCAAGTTTCCACAGTGATACGGTGTGGTTACAACTGCATTCAAGTTTCCACAGTGATATTTGTAATGATAGTTAGGTTGAAAAACCTGTGTAGAACGTATTAGTCTGGCGGCTAATTAAACAAGTGAATCCACTTGAAAGATATGTGTTTGACCTCCCACTTACATGTTTGAATCCTGGTGTTTCCACTCAGCCTTTTATCCTTTCTAGGTGGATACATTAAGTACTGTTTGCTTGGATAACAATAAACATATGTTATTCAGCATCAGCATTCAGGTGTAAAATAGAAATTCTTAAACAAAGCTTTTGCTTTTTTCTGTTCAACAGTAGAGAAACGTAGGTTGGCCGGTTGGTGCAACATCTTCTTCATGGAACAACTCACATTCTCAGAAGTGCATGTTGTAGGAGGCTGGCCTGGCTTGTAGTGGGTACCAGAGGTACTTACATCTTGTGCCATGTCCAGTAATCCCTTATTAGTGTAGAAGAGGTGTTTCTAGCAGCTTAGGCTGATAGAAGGTAGCTATGGCAAAGCAGCTTAGACTAAACTAGGAGACATGTAAATCTCCTACTATACCACTGGTGTTATATGCACAATATCATAAGAAAACACAATACACAGAAGGACTACAAATAAAGGTACTTTATTTTTATGACAATATGCCAAATGTATCTCAGTGAGTACCCTCAGTATGAGGATGCCAAATATACACAAGATATATGTACACAATACCAAAAATATGCAGTAATAGCAAAAGGAAGTAATGCAAGCAGTGTAAAGTTACAGTAGATTCCAATAGGAGCACATAGGTATAGGGGCAACACAAACCATATACTCCAAAAGTGGAATGCGAACCATAAATGGGCCCCAAACCTATGTGAGCATGTAAAGAGTCGCTGGGCCTGTAGGAAAACAGTGAGGGTTAGAAAAATAGCCCACCCCAAGACCCTGAAATGTAGGTGTAAAGTGCACCTACTACCCCCAGAGAGCACAGAAGTCGTAATAGGGGGATTCTTCAGGAAGAACAAACACCAGCAATACAACAACAGTGGATTTACGGACCTGAGTAAGACAAGGGGACCAAGTCCAATAGTCGCGACAGTGTCGATAGTGGGCAGGAGCCCAGGAAATGCCAGCTGAGGGTGCAAGGAAGCTGCCACCGGATGGAAGAAGCTTGGAGTTCTGCAAGAAAGAAGAGAGATAGAAAATCCCCTGTGGAGGATGGATGTCCCACGTTGCGATGAAGCTTGCAGAGGTGTTTCCACGCAGAAAGACCGCAAACAAGCCTTGCTAGCTGCAAGGGTTGCAGTAGAGGTTTTTGGGTGCTGCTGTGGCCCAGGAGGGACCAGGATGTTGCCACTTGGAGGAGACAGAGGGGGCGCCCAGCAACTCAGGGAGCCCTCACAGAAGCAGGCAGCACCCACAGATGTACCTGAACAGGCACTTGGAAGAAAAGTGAACCGGAGTCCACCCGAAGTCACAAAAGGGAGTCCCACGACGCCGGAGGACAACTCAGAAGGTTGTGCACTGCAGGAAGGAGTGTCGGGGACCCAAGCTTGGCTGTGCACAAAGGTCGAGTGCACAGGAGCCGGAGCAGCTGCAAATCACACAGTACTCAGCAATGCAGTCTAGCGTGGGGAGGCAAGGACTTACCTCCACCAAACTTGGACTGAAGAGTCACTGGACTGTGGGAGTCACTTGGACAGAGTTGCTGAGTTCCAGGGACCACGCTCGTCGTGCTGCGAGGGGACCCAGAGGACCTGTGATGCAGTCTTTTGGTGCCTTCGGTTGCAGTGGGAAGATTCCATCGACCCACTGGAGATTTCTTCAGAGCTCCTGGTGCGGAGAGGAGACAGGCTACCCCCAGAGCATACACCACCTGGAAACAGTAGAGAAAGCCGGCAGGATGAAGCGATACAAGGTTGCTAGTAGTCGTCTTGCTACTTTGTTGCAGTTTTGCAGGCGTCCTGAGCAGTCAGCTGTCGATCCTTTGGCAGAAGGTGAAGAGGGAGATGCAGAGGAACTCTGGTGAGCTCTTGCATTCGTTATCTGAAGAATTCCCCAAAGCAGAGACCCTAAATATCCAGAAAAGGAGGTTTGGCTACCAGGTTAGGAGGATTAGCTACCAAGAGAGGTAAGAGCCTATCAGAAGGAGCCTCTGACGTCACCTGCTGGCACCGGCCACTCAGAGCAGTCCAGTGTGCCCCCAACACCTCTGTTTCCAAGATGGCAGAGGTCTCGGACACACTGGAGGAGCTCTGGGCACCTCCCCTGGGAGGTGCAGGTAAGGGGAGTGGTCACTCCCCTTTCCTTTGTCCAGTTTCGCGCCAGAGCAGGACTGGGGGAATCCCTGAACCGGTGTGGACTGGCTTATGCAGCGATGGGCACCATCTGTGCCCATTAAAGCATTTCCAGAGGCTTGAGGAGGCTACTCCTCCCCAGCCCATCACACCTATTTCCAAAGGGAGAGGGTATAACACCCTCTCTCAGAGAAAATCCTTTGTTCTGCCTTCCTGGGCCAGGGCTGCCTGGACCCCAGGGGGGGGCAGAAACCTGTCTGAGGGGTTAGCAGCAGCTGCAGTGCAAACCCTGAAAAGGCAGTTTAGCAGTACCCGGGTTCTGTGCTAGAGACCCGAGGGATCATGGAATTGTCCCCCCAATGCCAGAATGGCATTGGGGTGACAATTCCATGATCTTCGATATGTTACATGGCCATGTTCGGAGTTACCATTGTGACGCTGTACATAGGTAGTGACCTATGTACGGTGCACGTGTGTAATGGTGTCCCCGCACTCACAAAGTCCGGGGAATTTGCCCTGAACGATGTGGGGGCACCTTGGCTAGTGCCAGGGTGCCCATACACTAAGTAACCTTGCACCCAACCTTCACCAGGTAAAGGTTAGACATATAGGTGACTTATAAGTTACTTAAGTGCAGTGGTAAATGGCTGTGAAGTAACATGGACGTTATTTCACGCAGGCTGCAGTGGCAGGCCTGTGTAAGAATTGTCAGAGCTTCCTATGGGTGGCAAAAGAAATGCTGCAGCCCATAGGGATCTCCTGGAACCCCAATACCCTGGGTATGTCAGTACGATATACTAGGGAATTATATGGGTGTACCAGTATACCAATGTGAATTGGTCAATTTAGTCACTAGCCTGTTAGTGGCAAATTTGGGAAGCAGAGAGAGCATCACCACTGAGGTTCTGGTTAGCAGAGCCTCAGTGAGACAGTTAGGCATCACACAGGCAACACATACATAGAGGCCACAAACTTATGAGCACTGGGGTCCTGGCTAGAAAGGATCCCAGTGAGACAGTGAAAACACCCTGACATATACTCACAAACAGGCCAAAAGTGGGGGTAACAAGGTTAGAAAGAGGCTACTTTCTCACACAACCCCCCCCTCTCCAAACGAAGGGCAATAAGGCTAACCTTGGCCAGTTGAGTCTTTATTGTCTAAGTGGTGATAAGTGGAGAGTAGCTCTGCAATAGACTGGTTACTCCCTTTATAATCCACTATATGGTTACTTCCGTGTGGGGATGTAAACCACCCTGTTTGAAGTTTTTTAGCTAACCAACAATGTGAAGATATATTTTCAGAGTTCCTGTAGGAAGTTGGCTCTGTATGTACTATTTCAAAGTAAGAAATAGCATGCACAGAGTCCAAGGGTTCCCCTTAGAGGTAAGATAGTGGCAAAAAGAGATAATTCTAATGCTCTATTTTGTGGTAGTGTGGTCGAGCAGTAGGCTTATCAGAGGGTAGGGTAAAGCATTTGTTGTACACAAACAGGCAATAAATGAGGAACACACACTCAAAGACAATTCCAGGCCAATAGGTTTTTATATAGAAAAATATATTTTCTTAGTTTATTTTAAGAACCACAGGTTCAAGATTTACAAACAATACTTTAAATGAAAGGTACTTCACTTAGGAACTTTGAATTAGCAAAATAGCATATACAGTTTTCACACAAATGGCATATAGCTATTTTAAAACTAGACAGTGCAATTTTCAACAGTTCCTGGGGGAGGTAAGTCTTTGTTAGTTTTGAAGGTAAGTAAACCACCTACGGGGTTCAAAGTTGGGTCCAAGGTAGCCCACTGTTGGGGGTTGAGGGCAACCCGAAATTTACCACTCCAGCAGCTCAGGGCCGGTCAGCTGCAGAGGTCAAAGTGGTGCCCAAAACGCATAGGCTTCAATGGAGAAGGGGGTGCCCCGGTTCCAGTCTGCCAGCAGGTAAGTACCCGCGTCTTCGGAGGGCAGACCAGGGGGGTTTTGTAGGGCAGCGGGGGGGGGGGGGGGGGGGGGGTCACAAGTCAGCACAAAAAGTACACCCTCAGCGGCACGGGAGCAGCTGGGTGCAGTGTGCAAACAAGCGTTGGGTTCGCAATGTAATCCAATGGGAGACCAAGGGGTCTCTTCAGCGATGCAGGCAGGTGGGGGGGGGGGGGGGCTCCTCGGGTTAGCCACCACCTGGGCAAGGGAGAGGGCCACCTGGGGGTCGCTCCTGCACTGGAGGTCGGATCCTTCAGGTCCTGGGGGCAGCGGATGCAGTGTCCTTACCAGGCGTCGGGTGTTTGAAGCAGGCAGCCGCGGTCAGGGGGAGCCTCGGGATTCCCTCTGCAGGCGTCGCTGTGGGGGCTCAGGGGGGGGTCAACTCTGGCTACTCACGGGCTCGCAGTCGCCGGGGAGTCCTCCCTGTAGTGTTTGTTCTCCACAAGTCGAGCCGGGGGCGTCGGGTGCAGAGTGCAAAGTCTCACGCTTCTGTCGGGAAACGTGTGTTGTTTCAAAGTTGCTTCTTTGTTGCAAAGTTGCAGTCTTTGTGGAGCAGAGCCGCTGTCCTCGGGAGTTCTTGGTCCTTCTAGATGCAGGGTAGTCCTCTGGGGCTTCAGAGGTCGCTGGAGCAGTGTCTTTAGAAGTGGGGAGACAGGCCGGTAGAGCTGGGGCCAAAGCAGTTGATGTCTCCGTCTTCTCTGCAGGTTTTTCAGCTCAGCAGTCCTTCTTCGTCTTAGGTTGCAGGAATCTATGTTGCTGTGTTCTGGGAGCCCCTAAATACTCGATTTAGGGGTGTGTTTAGGTCTGGGGGGTTAGTAGCCAATGGCTACTAACCCTGAGGGTAGCTACACCCTCTTTGTGCCTCCTCCCTGAGGGGAGGGGGGCACATTCCTATCCCTATTGGGGGAATCCTCCATCTGCAAGATGGAGGATTTCTAAAAGTCAGAGTCACCTCAGCTCAGGACACCTTAGGGGCTGTCCTGACTGGCCAGTGACTCCTCCTTGTTTTTCTCATTATCTCATCCGGCCTTGCAGCCAAAAGTGGGGCCGTGGCCGGAGGGGGCGGGCAACTCCACTAGCTGGAGTGCCCTGGGGTGCTGTAACAAAGGGGGTGAGCCTTTGAGGCTCACCGCCAGGTGTTACAGTTCCTGCAGGGGGAGATGAGAAGCACCTCCACCCAGTACAGGCTTTGTTACTAGCCACAGAGTGACAAAGGCACTCTCCCCATGTGGCCAGCAACATGTCAGGTGTGTGGCAGGCTGCTAAAACTAGTCAGCCTACACTGGTAGTCGGTTAAGGTTTCAGGGGGCACCTCTAAGGTGCTGTCTGGGGTGTATGTTACAATAAAATGTACACTGGCATCAGTGTGCATTTATTGTGCTGAGAAGTTTGATACCAAACTTCACAGTTTTCAGTGTAGCCATTATGGTGCGGTGGAGTCTGTGCATGACAGACTCCCAGACCATGTACTCTTATGGCTACCCTGCACTTACAATGTCTAAGGTTTTGCTTAGACACTGTAGGGGCATAGTGCTCATGCACTTATGCCCTCACATATGGTATAGTGCACCCTGCCTTAGGGCTGTAAGGCCTGCTAGAGGGGTGACTGATCTATACCTATAGGCAGTGTGAGGTTGGCATGGCACCCTGAGGGGAGTGACATGTCGACTTAGTCTTTTTATACCCACTAGCAGACACAAGCTGGCAATCAGTGTGTCTGTGCTGAGTGAGGGGTCCCCAGGGTGGCATAAGACATGCTGCAGCCCTTAGAGACCTTCCCTGGCATCAGGGCCCTTGGTACCAGAAGTACCAGTTACAAGGGACTTTTACCTGGATGCCAGGGTGTGCCAATTGTGAAAACAAAAGTACAGGTTAGGGAAAGAACACTGGTGCTAGGGCTTGATTAGCAGGCCTCAGACACTTTCAAATCATAACTTGGCATCAGCAAAGGCAAAAAGTCAGGGGGTAACCATGCCAAGGAGCCAAGGAGACATTTCCTTACAGTTCCTATCAGTAAGTTTTAGTTTAGAACAGTGGGAATTGTCCACTGGACCTATTTCTAGTGACGAGAATGCCAGACAGGGATGCTGTCTCAGTCAAGCCATAGCTGGGCAAAAACTTTGTCCATATGACTGTAGGAGAGAACAGGGATGCTGTTTCTCTTTAGTTGGAGCAGGGCAGGGATGCTGTCCTATAAGCTCCACACTAGGGCAGGGCTGCTGTCCTAAGTGTTGTGAGGCAGTGCAGAGTTTATGGGAGGGTCGGAGGGATGCTCCATGTTAACTAAAATGGTGCCCTTTTTCTCACCAATATTAGTTACCCACAGAGAGGTACTTTCACCTCAGGGAGTACAGCTGTGCCAGCTTAGGATTCCCTTGGTACAGGTGCCACCCCAGAAGAGGTTTCTCCTACCACAGGAATGGTATCCTGAAGGGCAGGGTGGTTAAGGGATACTATGATACCCTTTTTACCTGTTTGAGAAGGATCCTAAGTTTTCAGGCCTTTTTCTCTCCTTTGCTTTCTCATTTCAGCTGAAATGAGAGGAAGCAATTCCTCAGGAATACCCAGCATGGCTGCATGGGTATAAAACTCTACCTCAGCCCAACCTGAGGTCTCTAAGTCATTACCTAAGAGACAGTCTACAGGTAAGCTAGGTGATACTACCATCTGCTTAGTGCCAGTAACTCCACCCCAACTAAGCTGAACTATAGCTAAGGGAAGCAACTTAGTGGAGTTATGGACATCAATAATCTTGTACTGTTGTCCAATGATGTGTTGTTCAGGGGGCACTAGGTATTCAGTCACCAGAGTGATACTGGCACCTGTGTCCCTGTAGGCCTGGGCCTCAACACCATTTATTGAAACTGTCTGCCTGTACTTATCCATTGTAAGGGGACAAGCAGCCAGTGTGGCAAGGCCAATGCCACTAGGTGTGACAGAAACTGTCTTGGGACTGACTACCCCAGTTTCTATGATGGACCCATAAGGGAACCCAACTACACCCTTACTCTGACTGTTACCAGCAGTCCCACCACTATTACCACTACTGCTTGGGGCACTAGAGTTAGATGTATTAGTGGTGGTTGGCACAGGGAGTGTACCTGGACAGGACTTATCCCCTTGCCAATGGCCTTTAGTTTTACACACATAGCACCAAGGCTTTTTAATGTGTGTATGTTTTGAAGAAGAGGAAGAATTTGATTTATCCCCACCCCCTGAAGAGTGTTTAGGATTTGAATTCTTTGGTGTTACCCTTATCCCCATGCTTATCCTGAGATTTCTCACCATCTTTCTTCTTGCCATCCTTGTCACCCCCTGTATGAACATTTCTGTTCACTCTTGTTTTGACCCATTTGTCTGCCTTCTTTCCCAATTCTTGGGGAGAGGTCAGATCTGAGTCCACTAGATAATGGTGTAACAAGTCAGACACACAGTTATTCAGAATATGCTCTCTCAGAGTAAGATTATACAGGCTTTCCTAGTCAGAATCTTTACTGCCATGTAACCACCCCTCCAAGGCCTTCACAGAACAGTCAACAAAGTCTATCCAGTCTTGTGAGGACTCTTTTCTGGTGTCTCTGAACTTAATCATGTATTGTTCAGTGGTTAAGCCAAATCCATCCAAAAGGTGCATCCTTCAAAACTGAAAAATTGTTAGCATCACTTTCTCTAACAGTAAGGAGCCTATCCCTACCCTTTCCATTGAAAGATAGCCACAATATAGCAGCCCACTGTCTTTGAGGGACCCCCTGTACCATACAGGCCCTCTCAAGTGCAGCAAACTACTTGTTGATGTCATCCCCCTCCTTGTAAGGGGGGACTACCTTGTGCAGATTCCTGGAATCATCCTCTCTAACATGATTACTATCAGGAATGCTGCTGCTGCCACCATGGGGTCCTAACCCCAATCTCTGTCTCTCCTTCTCCAGGTCTAGGGATTCCCTATCTAAGGCCAGCTGTTGCTGTTTAAGCTTCAGTCTGGTCTCTTCAACCCTCAACGTTTTGAGTTCCCTTTCTAACAAGTTATCCTCAGGGTGGGTGGGTTGGGAATGCTTGGACACAGAAGATAAATTGGAAACAACAGAGGGGGATCTGTCCCTAACTGACTGAACCCTAACAACTTGGCCTCCAGGAATAAATACTCCCCTACTACAGACATGATAGGAAAAGGTTTAGAGACAGTGAGAAGGAAGAAAAAGTTTCAGAACTTTTTAAAGAACAGAGAAAAAAGAAGCTTTTTCTAACTTTTAGAAAACTTTTAGAAGTTTAGAGAAACTTTTCAAAACTTTGTGAAAAGTTTAAGAGGAGAAAAGCAAACTGTTTTGTCTATTATTCTCTTATGAAAAGTACACAATGACAAAGTGGTAAGTAGTTACAAGTACGTATCCCACCGCTGCACAACCATTGTAGGAGGCTGGCCTGGCTTGTAGTGGGTACCAGAGGTACTTACACCTTGTGCCAGGTCCAGTTATCCCTTATTAGTGTAGAAGATGTGTTTCTAGCAGCTTAGGCTAATAGAAGGTAGCTATGGCAAAGCAGCTTAGGCTGAACTAGGAGACATGTAAAGCTCCTATTATACCACTGGTGTCATATGCACAACATCATAAGAAAACACAATACACAGGTTAACAAAGGTACTTTATTCTTATGATAATATGCCAAAAGTATCTCAGTGAATACTCTCAGTATGAGGATAAGTTATATACACAAGATATATGTACACAAACCAAACGTAGGTAAGTAATAGCAAGAAAAGTAATGCAAACAGTGTAGAATTACAATAGATTGCAATAGGAGCACATAGGTATAGGGGCGAATACCATACCCTCCTTGGCCAATCCGGAGCTATTAAGATAATTTGAGCTGGGTGAACTTTCCTCAGAACCCAAGGAGTCAAAGGTATGGGGGGAAACACGTAAAGCAACTGGTCGCACCAGGATATCTGAAACGCGTCCCCCAACGCCCCTTGCACCGGATACTGGAGGCTGCAGAACAACGGGCAGTGCGTATTCTCCCGAGTGGCAAAAAGATCTACCTGAGGGATTCCCCACATCTGGAAGATTTGCTGGACTAGATCTGGGTGAAGACGCCACTCGTGACCGGTCGAAAAGTGCCGACTGAGACCGTCCGCACGCATGTTCAAGACTCCGGCCAGATGGTTCGCTACCAAGCAAATCCGATGGTTCCTTGCCCAGGACCATAGCCGCAGAGCTTCTCTGCAGAGAAGGTACGACCCTACTCCTCCCTGTTTGTTTATACACAACATCGCGGTATTGTTGTCCGTTAGGATCTGAACTGACTGACCGCGAAGGGAAGGGAGGAAGGCCTTGAGAGCCAGACGTATTACCCGCAATTCCAACAGATTTATGTGAAACATCTGCTCTACTGGAGACCAATGACCTTTGACATCCAGTTCTCCCAGATGAGCTCCCCACCCTAGAGTGGAAGCATCTGTTATCACTGTGGTCACTGGGGGAGGCTGCAAGAACAGCCTTCCTTGGGAAAGATTGCCTTCCGCAACCCACCATCTTAGATCCACTGCAGCGTCTCTGGAGATCTTTACCGATCCCTCGAGATCCCCTTTGTGCTGAGACCACTGCTTTGGGAGGCACCACTGAAGAGCCCTCATGTGCCAGCGAGCATGCGTGACCAACAGAATGCAAGAAGCGAACAGACCGAGCAGACGAAGGACCTTGAGGACTGGAATTACTTCTCCACTTTGAAACATTGGAACCAACGCCTGAATGCCCTGAATCCGCTGAGGCGGAGAAAAGCCATGATTTAATGTTGTGTCCAGTACTGCCCCTATGAACAGGAGGCGCTGAGGGGGCTCCAGGTGAGATTTGGGCACATTCACCGAAAAACCCAGATCGAACAACAACTGGGTTGTCGACCACAGGTGACGCAGCACAAGCTCCGGAGACTTGGCTTTGATCAACCAATCGTCCAGGTAAGGAAATACCGCTATCCCCTTCCTTCTGAGCTCTGCTGCAACCACCGCCATCACCTTTGTGAAGACTCAAGGTGCTGAAGTAAGACCAAACGGAAGGACCGCAAACTGATAGTGCCGCGATCCCACCACAAACCGGAGATACTTCCTGTGCGACTTGAGTATCGGGATATGAAAGTAAGCATCCTGCAAGTCAACAGACACCATCCAATATCCTTCGTTCAACGCCAAAAGCACCTGAGCTAGGGTCAGCATCTTGAATTTTTCCTGTTTGAGGAACCAATTCAAAATCCTCAGGTCCAGGATTGGTCTCAACCGACCATCCTTCTTGGGGATCAGGAAGTATCTTGAGTAACAACCCTGACCTCTCTCCTGCTCTGGAACCAACTCCACTGCACCCTTTGAAAGGAGGACTATAACCTCCTGTTCTAGTAACAGGAGGTGCTCTTCTGAACAGTAGGATGGGCGGGGCGGGATGGGGGTGGAAACTCCCGAAAAGGAAGGGCATAGCCTTTCCCCACAATACTGGTGACCCAGGAGTCCGATGTTATTACCTCCCACATGTGGAGAAAGTTCATTAACCTCCCCCCTACAGGAGTGGTATGTAAAGGAATTAGTGGATGACTAAGGCTGCTTCCCATGCTGCACCCCTACAGAGGAAGAGGAAGAGGCAGAGTGCTGCTGGGCGACTCCTCTGGTTCGGACCCTACCCCTCCCCTGTATGATCTATAGGGAAGAGCAGAGGCGGGCTGCTGCTGAAATCTGCCCCAAAAGGAGGAGGAGGAGCCACGACCAAACCCCCTAAATCTTCTGAACAGTCTAGACGAAGCAGAAGAGGAGGTTTGCAAGCCTAATGATTTCGCTGTGGCCCTACTCTCCTTAAATCTTTCAAGGGCTGAGTCCGCCTTGGATCCAAAAAGTTTATCCCCATCAAAGGGAAGATCCAACAGGGCTGACTGGATATCAGATGAAAATCCAGAAGAACAAAGACAGGCCTGTCTCCTTGTAGCAACGGTAGTGCCCATAGCTCCGGCCACAGAATCAGTAGTGTCCAGCCCCGACTGAATTACTTGGGTTGCCACAGCCTGAGCATCCGAAACCGGGCTCGGCACCTCCTGAGACACCTCCGAATGGGACGACTTTATCTCTTACATAAGGGCACAGATGTACCTGCCTAAAATGCATGTGGCATTAGTAGACTTGAGAGCCATACTGCAAGATGAAAACACTTTCTTGGAAGACTGGTCCATCTTTTTTGAGTCCCTGTCAGAAGGCACCCCCGGAAAAGAGCCTAGGGCAGTGCGAGATGAACATGAAGCCTGTACAACCAGGCTCTCTGGAGTTGGGTGCCTAGACAAAAAGCATGGATCCGCAGGAGCCACACGATATCTTTGTGCCACTGATCTATTAACGGCCGAAGATGACACGGCTTTTTCCAGATCTCTAAAATTGGGTCCAACAGAGCCTCATTATATAGCAGAAGTGGCTCTGCAACTGTCGAAGCAGGATGTAACACCTCCGTCAAAATATTGGGCTTAGATTCAGACACCGGCAAGGGAAGGTCCAAAAAGTCCGCTGCTTTTCTTATCACAGAGTGGAATGAAGCAGCCTCCTCTGTATATTCTCCAGGAGATGTTAAGTCCCACTCTGGAGAGGTATCTAAACCACTTGCCATATCCAAACCCTGGAGATCTCCCAGAGGTTCTTCAATCTCCCCTTCCTCCAGGGCCTGCTTCCGATACTCTTGCTCCTCAAGGAGGCGAAGAGCACGCCTCCTTGAATGCTGTCTGGCTTCAATCCTCGGCGTCAACAGGGCGTCAGCCGACGTCGATGCCTGGCGCTGATCCTCCGATCCATCTGACGCTGGATCTATTGGCGCCGTGGACTTCTTCAGCGCCGACCGAGGCAAAGGATGAACAGGAGAACTCTCCGGCTCCGGAACAGCAGATCTACTCGGCGTTGCAGGCTGTGAAGTCGACAACAAAGGTACCGGCGCCAAACCAACACCTCCCAAAGGAAGGAAGGGCATGAAAGGTGCCGGACGTAAAGGAGCCTGAGCACCCATATTAAAGGCCAACGGCCCTGAAGGACCAGCCGGTCCACCACCTGGAGCCATTTGTTGGAAAATGGCAAACATTGCATTTAAAAATGCGGAACTGTCAGCACCTGGAGCCGGGAAAGCCGGATACTGTGGAGCCTGAGCTCGAGGTGACAAAGTCGCAGGCCCCGGCGTCTGAGAAGCCGGTGAGAACTCCTGACGTTGAGGAACCTCAAAAACAGATGGTGGAGTCATAGGCGAAGTCAGCGAAGTCTGTAAAGCAGGAGGCATCTGCGGCTGAGGTGTGATGATGGGACTAACCTCCCATGTCTTTCGGCGCCGAACCGAAGGCAACCTCGAGCGTGAGCACTCCCTACTCGACGGCGCCGGGAGTCACGGTGACGCCAGTGGGACCTAGGCGATGATGATTTGCGCCGATGCCGCTTCTCCTTTTTGGATTTCGCCAAAAAGAGTTTGGCCTTGCGCTCCTTCAACGCCTTCAGGTTCATACGTTGACAGGAGTCACATTTCTCCACGTCGTGGACGGAACGGAGACACCACAAGCAGTCTACATGTGGGTCCGTCACTGACATCTTGCCTCCGCACTCCCTGCAGTGCTTAAATCCCGACTTTCACTGAGACATCTTTTCTCTCGAAGAAAGAAACAGTAACTGTAACTACGTAGAGTAAAAACAGTAGCTCCCTCGAAGAATAACCGTTGTTTGAAGGCACGGAAAAAAGGGAACTGACGCCGGCACGTCGGCGAGGACCTCTTATTGCCTGTATGACGTCAGACGGCGTCGCGTGGGCAATTGTGACGTCCTCTTTGACGTGCAGAAGCTAGGAAGAAAATTTCCGTAGGAAGCTGGAGCAGGGGGAAAATTCAATGAGTGAGGAATCAATGAGTGAGGAATCCACAGGTAGTTGTATCCATCAGAAACGGAGGTTTGGCTACCAGGTTAGGAGGATTGGCTACCAAGGGAGGTAAGAGCCTATCAGAAGGAGCCTCTGACGTCACCTGCTGGCACTGGCCACTCAGAGCAGTCCACTGTGCCCCCAACACCTTTGTTTCCAAGATGGCAGAGGTCTGGGACACACTGGAGGAGCTCTGGGCACCTCCCCTGGGAGGTGCAGGTCAGGGGAGTGGTCACTCCCCTTTCCTTTGTCCAGTTTCACGCCAGAGCAGGGCTGGGGGATCCCTGAACCGGTACAGACTGGCTTATGCAGAGATGGGCACCATCTGTGCCCATCAAAGCATTTCCAGAGGCTGGGGGAAGCTACTCCTCCCCAGCCCATCACACCTATTTCCAAAGGGAGAGGGTGTAACAACCTCTCTCAGAGGAAATCCTTTGTTCTGACTTCCTGGGCCAGGGCTGCCTGGACCCCAGGGGGGCAGAAACCTGTCTGAGGGGTTGGCAGCAGCAGCTGCAGTGGAGACCCCGGAAAGGCAGTTTGGCAGTACCTGGGTTCTGTGCTAGAGACCCGGGGGATCATGGAATTGTCCCCCCAGGATGGCATTGGGGGGACAATTCCATGATCTTAGACATGTTACATGGCCATGTTCGGCGTTACCATTGTGACATTGTACATAGGTAGCGACCTATGTACAGTGGACGCGTGTAATGGTGTCCCCGCACTTACAAAGTCCGGGGAATTTGCCCTGAACGATGTGGGGGCACCTTGGCTAGTGCCAGGGTGCCCACACACTAAGGGCCTCATTATGACCCTGGCGGTAGAGAACCGCCAGGGCCAAGGGGGCGGGAGCACCGCCGACAGGCCGGCGGTGCTCCCTTGGGCATTCTGACCGCGGCGCTTTGGCCGCGGTCAGAAAGGGAAAACCGGCGGTCTCCCGCCGGTTTTCCACGGCCCCTAAGAATCCTCCAAGGCGGCGCAGCTCGCTGCGCCGCCGAGGGGATTCTGACAATCCTTACCGCCATCCTGTTCCTGGCGGCTCGCCCGCCAGGAACAGGATGGCGGTAAGGATTGTCGTGGGGCCCCTGGGGGCCCCTGCAGTGCCCATGCCAATGCACTGCAGGGGCCCCCGTAAGAGGGCCCCGCTAGTATTTCACTGTCTGCGTAGCAGACAGTGAATTACGCGATGGGTGCAGTAGCACCCGTCGCACCTTCCCACTCCGCCGGCTCGATTACGAGCCGGCATCCTCGTGGGAAGGGAGTTTTTCCCTGGGCTGGCGGGCGGTCTTTTGGAGACCGCCCGCCAGCCCAGGGAAAAACTCATAATACCCTCCGCGGTCTTCTGACCGCGGAGCGGTATTATGGAGGGCGGCATCCTGGCGGGCGGCCTCCGCCGCCCGCCAGGGTCGTAATGAGGCCCTAAGTATCTTTGCACCCAACCTTCACCAGGTGAAGGTTAGACATATAGGTGATTATAAGTTACTTAAGTGCCGTGGTAAATGGCTGTGAAATAACATGGACGTTATTTCACGCAGGCTGCAGTGACAGGCCTGTGTAAGAATTGTCAGAGCTCCCTATGGGTGGCAAAAGAAATGCTGCAGCCCATAGGGATCACCTGGAACCCCAATACCTTGGGTACCTCAGTACCATATACTAGGGAATTATATGGGTGTACCAGTACGCCAATGTGAATTGGTCAATTTAGTCACTAGCCTGTTAATGACAAATTTGGAAAGCAGAGAGAGCATAACCACTGAGGTTCTGGTTAGCAGAGCCTCAGTGAGACAGTTAGGCATCACACAGGGAACACATACATATAGGCCACAAACTTATGAGCACTGGGATCCTGCCTGGCATGGTCCCAGTGACACATAACAAACATACTGACAACATTGGGTTTTCACTATGAGCACTGGGCCCTGGCTAGCAGGATCCCAGTGAGACAGTGAAAACACCCTGACATATCTCACAAACAGGCCATAAGTGGGGGTACCAAGGCTAGAAAGAGGCTACTTTCTCACACATGTCAACTACGAATCTTTCTCAGTATTAAAGGTCCTGTTATTTGAAGGCCAAAATATACACATGAGTTTTACAAACTGAATTCCTGAACTCAGCTGCTATGCCCTTTGTGTAAGAGTAGGGAAAGTCTGTTTGGCTGATGTACAGCTGTCTTTTTCATAGGAATGAAATCCTCAAAATGTGCCTACTTTAATTACAGAAATCCTCCACACTGTGAACAAAAACATTTTTGAGGAGCGAGCCCAAATATTGTGCATGTGTATTGTATACAACTAGGCTGCATCAAAGGGGCTATTAAATCCTTTGTTCAGGAATAGAGAAAGACAAGTTGAAAGTCTTCAGTTAGCTGTTTTTGTGGGGAAAGAAACCTTAAAATGTACCACTGTTAAAGACAGGAGTTCTTCAGAAAGTTGGGCAATTTCACCAGTGGGCATTTTGTAGAGAGCGTATTAAACACTCATTTTTCAATTAGGTTTATGGAACTTTGGCAACAGAATAGAGAAAATCCCTCACAGTTGTGTAACTAAACTTTTAATGGGAAAAGTAACAGTGTCAAAATGGGCACATATTAAATATGGTGAATGCAACTAATATTGATTCCAAAATATTGTGTGACATGAATATGTTGTCAAAGATATCATCAACACAAAAATATAATTGAATAGCATATCATAAGTAAGAATACAGATTGTGTTTGTATATAATTTTGTCATGAAGAATATTGTTTGGTAATATTGTTTAGTTTAATAGAGTTGTAATAAATATTGTTTTAATTAAATATGTATATGCTAGTAGCGGTTTAATTTACATTTTTTAAATGTAGTTTATAATTTTACATTTGTAATTTTACTTTTTAAATGTAATTAGTAGTTTGGTAGGTTTGTAGGGGAATATGGTGAGAAGTTAATTACATTTTGAAGAATTGCCTTCTAATGTTAATTAGTATAAGCCAAATTAAACATTTCATTGTTATTATGTACATGTTCTTATTGTTCAATTGTTCTTTCATGTATTTAAGTTTAATTTAGGATGTTTAATTTATATGCTGTATAGTATAATTAGTCATTCATAATTTAGTTGTGGGATGTTTGGTTTGTATGGGAATAGGGTAAGAAATGATTTAAAAAAAAAAAAATCTTTATTATTATCTATTTTTTAAAATATTTAATTGATAAATTATTGTATAGTTATTTGTTTGATTACTATGTAAAATTGTTATTGAGGGGGTTATTACAACTTTGGAGGAGGTGTTAATCCGTCCCAAAAGTGACAGTAAAGTGACGGATATACCACCAGCCGTATTACGAGTCCATTATATCCTATGGCACTCGTAATACGGCTGGTGGTATATCCGTCACTTTACCGTCACTTTTGGGACGGATTAACACCTCCTCCAAAGTTGTAATAACCCCCTTAGACTACATAACACGTCATTATTAGTATTTATAAACAGCAGTATTTATATTTGTTATTTATTATTTTTTAAATGTAAAATATTTCTTTTAGTTAGTTCAGCTTAACCCCTTTGCTACCAGGCCTTTTCCCCCCTCAGGTACCAGGCCTTTTTTTTGGCTATTTGGGGCAGTTTGCACTTTGGCCGTCATAACTTTTTGTCCACATAACCTACCCACGCCACATTTGCATCCTTTTTTTCCAACATCCTAGGGATTCTAGAGGTACCCAGAGCTTGTGGGTTCCCCTTAAGGAGACAAAGACATTAGCCAAAATAAAAATAAAGGGAAACAAGGGCTGAAGAAGAAAGCTTCTGTTTTTTTCCCTGAAAAAGACATCAACAAAGGGTTTGCAGTGCTAACATAACCATCGTCCCAGCTTTCAGGAAAAGGCAGACTTGAATCAGAAAACCCAATTTTTCAACACAATTTTGGCATTTTACTGGGACATACCCCATTTTCATGATTGTCTGTGCTTTTAGCCTCATTCCAGTTAATGACAGAAATGGGCGTGAAACCAATGATGGATCCCGGAAAGCTAAACATTTCTTAAAATTAGACAAATTTCTGAATTCAGCAAGGGGTAATTTGTGTAGATCCTACAAGGGTTTCCTACAGATAATAACAGCTGAAATGAAAAATTATTGAAATTGAGGTGAAAAAAACTGCCATTTTTCACCACGTTTTACTCTGTAAATTTTTCCTGCAACGTATTATTTTTTAAAGCAATATACCTTTACGTCTACTGGACTCTTCTGGTTGCTGGGATATATAGGGCTTGTAGTTTCATAAAGAACTCTAGGTACCCAGAGCCAATAAATGAGCTGCACCTTGCCATAGGTTTTCATTGTATACCGGGTATACAGCAATTCATTTGCTGAGATATAAAGAGTGAAAAATAGGTATCAAGAAAACCTTTGTATTTCTAAAAAAACAATGGGCACAAGATAAGGTGTTGAGAAGCAGTGGTTATTTCCACATCTCTGAATTCCGGGGTGCCCATACTAGCATTTAAATTACAGGGCATTTCTCAAATAGACGTCTTTTTTGCACACTGTCTTACATTTGGAAGGAAAAATGTAAAGAAAGACAAGGGGCAATAACACTTGTTTTGCTATTCTGTGTTACCCCAAGTCCCCCTGATAAAAATGGTACCTCACTTGCGTGGGCACGCCTAATGCTCTCGACAGCAACCGCAACATGGACACATCACATTTTTACATTGAAATCTGACGTGATTTTTGCCTCTAGCTCCGCTCTCACCAGGTTCTGATACCGAGAATCCTTTGCAAACCTCAACATTTGGCTAAAGAAATAATTTTTTCTTTACATTTCAGTGACAGAAAGTTCTGGAATCTGAGAGGAGCCCCAAATTTCCTTCAACCCAGCGTCCCCCCAAGTCTCCGATAAAAATGATACCTCACTTCTGTGGGTAGGCCAAGTGCCTGTGAAAGGAAATGCCCCAAAAGCATATGTGGACACATCAAAATCATCAAATACAAGACTGTTTGGGGGGCTGCGTTTCTGGTCCTGGGCTCAGTAGCCATGTAGGGAAACCTACCAAACCCAAATATTTCTGAAAACTAGACACCCGAAGGAGTCCAGGGAGGTCTGACTTGCGTTGATCCCCAAGTGTTTTCTTACCCAGAATCCATTCCAAACCTCAAAATTTGGCAAACAAAATACTTTTTCTTCACATTTCTGTGACAGAAGGTTCTGGAACCTGATCGGAGCCACTAATTTCCTTCCATCCAACGTTCCCCCAGGTCTCCTGATAAAAATGATACCTCAGTTGTGTGGGGGCCCAGGTGCCTGCAACAGAAAAAGGCCAAACCTGTAGAGATTGAGGGGATAGCACAGCAAGTTGATAAGCACATATTTTTCTTTTATACATCTTTAGGCTGACTCTGCTTTAGGGACCCACACAAGTGAGGTATAATTTTATTCGTGAGACTGAGGGGAACGCTGGGAGCAGGAAGTTCGTGCCCGTGCAGGGAGCCTACAAACAAAGCGAGGAAAATATGCTTTTTTAAGCAAATTTTGAGGTTTGCAGAGGAGTCTGGGTATGAAAATGTTGGGTGATCCACGCAAGCCACACCGCCCTGGACTCCTTGGGGTGTCTAGTTTTAAAACATGTCTGGGTTTGGTATGTTTCCCTAGATTAAGGTCGCACCCGGGACCAAAAACATAGGTGCTCCCTTTCCCCCAAACACAGGTAGTTTTGTAATATATCATTTTGACGTGTCCACGTACTTCTGTGATGTTCCAAACACTATTAATTGTGAAAAGAAATGCACTTAGATTATGTTAAAAAGACCCCTCACCCACCAACCAAGTTGGCGGCATGCTTCATCATCGGGGTCCCACCTGAGACACCTGGCGTGTATCAGGTGTGCTGCGACGCCTGATTACAGCAGAGCAGGTTTTGTCATTTTTTACCACACATACTGGTTGGATTTGGCACAAGGGTAAGTGATGGTTCAGAAGATCAAATTTTATTAACAAGAGATTTCACAAAAATGAAATGCATTGTTAATAACTGAAAGGTAAAAAAACTGAACCAATGACTCACAGCTAGTGAGCTGTAAAGCCGCGTCAAGGCACCAACCGCTTTACAGTCCATTCACACACGTTTCATACATGACATGCACAAGACCATTTACACCGCCAGCCACAGGCCCAGCACATTACAACACTAGCATCGACAGACAGCACCACTCAAGGGCCCATCACTTACAAACGCCCACATGCCTGATACAGCAATCACACTAGCTGATGGGAGTGTATGGACTGACGTTTGGCTGGCACTGCCAGCCAAGCCCCACTCCACACACACACCGCCAGCCAAGCGCCACCCCATGCACACTGCCAACCAAGCACCACCCAACGCGCACCGCCAGCCAAGCCCCACTCCACACACCTGGCCACCCAAGCGCCACCCCATGCACACCGCCATCACTTTTATTTGTTTATAAACAACAACAAAAATACTAACTAATTATAAAATAAGTACAAAACTACAAACACAAAAGTGCTAACTGAAAACATGACAGAAATGTGAAACTAAACATCTGAAAATATAAAACAGGCAGTTTACGCTCAGAGTATTTCCCAAAAAGGTTTTGGGGTGTGGTAACTCCTGAAACAGCCAGCCACACACAGCCCAGGCTTTGAAGGGCAATAGGGAAAGTACATCCGGCTCTCCCTCCAGATACCTCTTCGGGCACATACTCTACATTTCTTAGTGGGCAAGTCTTTATTGGGAGTGGGAGGAATGTGATCTGGAAAGTGGCGATATTTCAAACTAGCCACAGCCTCCACCACTGCTACTCTAGGAACTCTTGCCTGTTCCAGCACAATAAGGTTCTCTATCACCGACTCCTGAAATTTAACAAATTTCATCCTTGACTCATGTGAACAATC